>NC_029787.2:100653452-100682858 GCF_000816755.2 Arachis ipaensis | reverse complement strand
CAGAGCATGAATTTGTACTAGAACAAGTAGAAGAAGCTGTCATTGTTCAAGAAGAAGAGTTGGTTGAAGATCTAGGAGATGTTGAACCTCCATGGGAATCCAGAACTGAGGAGAACTCCGTCAAAGATGCTACAGTTGATGCTAAGGAGGATATTGTACAATCTCCAAGGCAAGTTGTTTATGAAGAATCAGACGGAATAACCCAGGACACAAATTCCCTTGATGATGATAGTCACAAGTCAAATTCTCTTAGTAATGAACTGGTATCCACAAGTGAATTCTCTGAGGTCGAAGAATCTTCCCCAAGTGAATATGAAGACGATGCGGAGGTAGATTTCTCCCAACCTCCAATCTATGACTCAAGTGATGAGGAAGACATAGAAGACTTTGACCAGGACACAGATACAATTGTAGAACCTTGCAAGGAAGTGAAGGAATTCACAGAAGAGCACAAGGGAGTAGAACTTACAGAACCACCGGAAACACCTATCCCGAGGCCATTACCACCTAATACAAGCTTCAAGTGGGTACAATCCTTAACCGATAACTTTACTTATTCGCTTGAATATGGTTTGCTTGAAACAGATGGCCAGCTTAGAGCTCTTTGCGGCTTTAAGAGTAAGAGGGAAATGGCTCGTACTCAGAGTTGGTGCACAAGGTTCAATAAGGTTCCATGCTTCACCTCGAAGTACACGGATTGGTATCATGCTCAACTGCATGGATCACAGAGAACGTTTGGTCACCATGGTGAGATTCTACTCTTTAAACCGCCCGGATGGAGACATGTAGATCAAGACGGAGGCGGATTTAAAAGCAAGGCTTGGGATCCTGGAGTTTATTCTGACATTTGTCACCTCGGGAGCCTAACAATCTGTTTGAAGCTGTTCAGAAGCTTTGCATGCCTAGTTTGGGATCCCGGAGGCTATTGGCATTCCAAGCACTGGTGGAGATTTTTGGACGAATTTAAACATAAGCCGCCATAGCAGGAAGCTCCTCCAATGTCCAACTTAAGGACTTTAACTAAAAGTGCTAGGTGGGAGACAATCCACCATGGTATGGTCGCTTCTTTTTCAATTTATTTCTTGTTAATTGCTTTCATTTTTTTATTTCCTTTTCATTTTACTTCATTGAACCTAGAATCATGCATAGCATTCATGTTAATCATTGCATTCTACATTTATCATACATAAATAAATAAAAAAAGGATGCGCGATGCGACCGCATCATCCATGCGATCGCGTCAAATGGCGAACTACACTTCCCACGCGACCACGTCATCCACGCGATCGCATGACCTGGAGATCGGCGTAAATATCCAACGTCCAAAAAGTTAGGCTAGAATCGTGCGGCCCTTGTACGTTTTGGACAAATTGGCCCGCGCGATCGCATGCCCCATGCGATCGCGTCACTTGCACAATACCAATCCCACGCGACCGCGTGAGCGACGCGATCGCGTCGCATGGATTGCACATCACCCCAGAAGGAGACAGAGAGTTGCGCTGAAATGGTGCTGGAGTCATGCGTTTAGCACAATTTCCAGCAACGCGATCGCGCAACCCATGCGATCGCGTCATCCCCTCTTCCACCTCTTTCATGCGATCGCGCGATCCACGCGATCGCGTCACCCCATTATCACCCCCACCACGCGACCGCGTCCCCCACGCGATCGCGTGGATTTGAAAATATAACCCCCCAGCCACCGTATCCGCCGCTCCCACCACCACCCGCAACCCCCAACCCCCTCCCCTATTTTACCCATTACCCTTCCCAAAGCCCCTACCCCCTAACAGCAGCAACCGCCGTGCCCACCGCCGCTAGCCGCCGTGTTGGACGTCACCGCCAGCCACCATGCCAACCACCGGACGCCACCATCACCACCACCCAACCACCTTCCTGCCTACTCTCCTTATTCAGCCTTCCAGGTTCTGCAACACGCAATCCCTTTTATCCGTTCGTAGTTCTTCTTATTTTTTTTCCATTTCTGTTCATAATTAGGATAGATAGTCTTGCATGTTGTAGTGGAGTTTAGGTTGTTATGTAGATTAGGCTGTGGTTAGTGGCTCTAGGTCTATTTATTTGCACTGTTCTTGCTTCTGTTTTATCATATTTGCAAATCTGCTGTTGCTGTAATCTTGTTCATATGCTGTATTTCTTGTATATTGCTGCTCTTTACATTGAATTTTCATGTTTATATTATATATATGTACCTACAGCTTGACTTTTTAATTCATATGAACTGCCTTGTTTGCTGTTTATTTTCTGGGACAATCCAATTTTAGCCGGAATGCTGCCCAAATTTTTTGTGAATTGTTTTCATTCATGTTTTGGTTTGGCAATCTGAACTCTGTTGTCCTCTGCTTTAACCAAACCATTTCATGAATGCTATGGCAGACTTTCTTATCCTCTTTGATTTCCTGGTTTATAAACTGCATCTGTGATATTCTGATTCCAATTCTTGCTTTCTTTATATCTCTTTGAATCAACATCACCCTGTTTTCCTTGTTAGGTTGTGAGTTATTTTTAGTCATAATTGTGAGTCCTTGTTACATGGAATATTTTCTTTATGCCACTTACTTTAACCCACATTTTACTGCTTCACTAATTTTAATTTACTAACTTCTTTTTCAAAATCTAACCATACTAACCTTTTAAAATCTCTTTTCTGATTTTTCACTTTCCTCTAACTTTTTAACCATGGCATAATGACAATTTTTCTATTTAACTTGAATTCTGATACATTTTGGATTGTAAATTCTTCCTTTCAACTTTTAAACTACTATACAATCCTTAATACACCATTACTTAACTCATTTACCTACTTCCTATTCTCCTTTGCCGCTTTGAGTTTTCTTTGTTTAATTGCCTATTTGCTTCCCTATTTTTATCCATATCCTGGTTTCCCATTTTTCAGGATGTCTGCCTCAGAGAGGAAAGGAAAAGGCAAGGCTACTGGCAAGCGCAAGAGTGGAGATTCCTCCCAGTCCATTATTGACCTAATGCATGATTCCTAATGGCGGGAAAAGAACTTTACACAGCAGGAAAAAGCTGACCAACTGCTCCTTGCAAATGATTCAATAAAATTTACGAACCGATACTGTGAGCTGAATTATCTGGCATTTGCAAACTCCAGGAATCTATACCTGGAGAGAACTCTGAGGATTCCAGAAGCACTCTAGCAGTACACCACTGAGCAAATCAAGCAAAGAGGCTGGTACTTTCTGGAGAGAGCACTGACAGAGGTCAATGCATCTTGGGTCAGGGAATTCTACTACAATTACTACATCACCACCCTCGATGCAGTGAACCTGAGAGGAAAGAAGATTCTGGTCACTGAGGAGGCCATAGAGGATATTCTCCGGCTCCCAGCCAAGTCCGATCAGTCTGATGGTTATACAAAGGCTGAGGAGGACATGCGCCTGATGCAGTTTGATTGGGATGCTGTGAAGGCACGGATAGGTCTCGACCCGATGGTTCCTTGGGAGATGGGTCAGGACACCACCATGCCTAGAGGGATCAAGAGGGCGTACTTAAATGATGAGGCTCGGTTATGGCACCAGATCTTGAGCAACTATGTGATGCCGAGTACTCATGAGACGGAGATCTCGGCTGCTATGATCACCCTCCTATGGTGTGTGATGGAGGGTAAGGACCTTTATCTACCACGCTTTATCTGGCATTATATGGCCAGGGTCCACGTCCGAGGCACCCTCCCTTTTCCGTATCTGGTTATACAGCTAGGCCGTCGAGCTGACGTGCCATGGGAGGATGCCGATGAGAGACCACCAGCAGCAGACTGCAAGAAGATCATTCCTCACAGCAGGAACTTCCTAGCTTTGGGCTACAGACCACCACCCTTCCCTGCTACTGATGAGACAGCCCCACCGTCTGCTGGACCCTCTTCATCCACGGCTGCCCCTTCTGCCCCTGCTGCCACCACTACACCTCCACCTGCCTCTGAGCCCGTATACCGCCTCGTGCACCGCCTATTCCGACAGCTTGATCAGATGGAGCGCCGTAACCGGCGCCGGTATGAGAGATTGGAGCGTCACAGCCAGCGACGCTATTCGCATCTGAAGCTGATGATCCGACAGAGTGGTGACATCCCCTCCGAGCCCGACACACCATCAGAGCCATCGAAGGAAGAGGAGGATGAGCCCCAGGAGGAGACCCATCAGCAGGCAGGCACAGAGCAGGCTGCACCACATCAGGAGGTTACGCATCAGATTGAGGCTACAGATCCGGAGATCCCGATCCAGTCAGCACCGCCTCTACAGCAGCCAGACCTTCAGCCCACCACCACCACAGAGCCTCCAGCTACCATCCCTACCAGTGATGACACCCCTTCACACCCGCCTTGACTGAGCATCAGGGACGATGCTTCATTTTAAGTGTGGGGAGGTCGCCATCTCTGGCGTTTTATTTTGGTGAACCACTACATCTCTTTTTTTTCTTTTATTTTGGATATTTTTTGTATTTTTCTTTTTACTGTTATTTTCTGAGTACTTATACATTGCTGCTTTTATGTATTTTTACTCTATTTCTGCATTTTGCATTTTTAGTTCATATTTGTAGTTATTTAGTTTAGTTTGCAATTCTGACTTATTAGTCGATTAATTAGTATAGTTTACCCTTTTTAGCATAAGATAGCATAGTTTAAATTGAAAAATATAAAAAGGAAGTAAGCTAGGAAATTGAACATAACAGATTTAAATCCATAAACCTTGTATATATAGCATTACATCATATAGTTAAGTTGACAACATTTCATCAAGGAGGAACATTAAAACTTTAAAGGCTACCCTAAATAAATTTTTTTATGAGAATAATGGAAATTTTTAACTAAACCTGCATAACATATATGAATGATATATGATGCTTGAGTTAGAGAACACACAGCCTGTGAGTCTTGAGCTTAATTGTATGGTTGCATTCAAACCATAATTTCATTCCTGTGTGTTTCGCTTCTCTTTATTCTGATGTTCTTTACTTTGCTTTAATCTATATGTCCAATTATAGAATATAGAATATAGAATATAGATACATACCAAAAGAATGATTGAGGCCATCATTTGATTTTTAGCTCACTTACCCTAAAATAACCTACCTTTCACATCACCCTTGTTAGCCCCCTTGAGCCTATAAAATCCCTTTTATTCTATTTAACCACACTACTAGCCTTAAGCAGAAAAACAAAATAAAACCCCAAGTTGAATCCTTGGTTAGCTTAAGATAGAAAATTATGAATAGATTAAAATGTGGGGAACCTATTGGGAACATGGATGATAGAAACAAAAGGTAGAAAAGTTAAAAGAAATAAAATAAAATTTGGGAAGCATGCTCATGAGAAATCAAAGTGATTCAATTACCATGTGCATTAAAAAAAAAGTTATTTTTTAGCATTCAATAAAAGGGGATACAAAAGAATTCCTCAATGCAAAATAAAAGCAATGCACATGGGATAAAAATAAAATTGAAACATGAGCATGTAACAACAAGTGGGATAATATGGGAAAATTGGTTAAAGAAGTTTTATTCTACTAAATATGTATGTTAGGTGAGATCTTAGTCTAATTAAGGATTCACTTATTAGCTCACTTAGCCTTATACATATATCCTTACCTTTACCTTGGCCCCATTACAACCTTAATTAAAGACCTCATGACTTTGGGTATGACTGTGCTCTATAATTGTTGATTGGTTAGATGAAGAACAAAGTTATAGAAAGTAAGAATAAAAAGAAAAGTAGAGTGAATAAACCCAATAAACACTGAGTGACTAGAGGGTAAACACAAAATCCAGTGAGGGTTCAATAACTCATCAACATATATCTGTGCTTAATTTACTAATTGTTTTGCAAGTTTGTACAATATTTTTATTTCCCATCTCATTTGCTAAAATGCTTTATTATTTAAGGGTATATATATATATATATATATATATATATATATATGACTCCTTAAGAATGTGAATTAATTTAACTACATGTAAGCTTTATATATGAGTGGATAAATTGGAATTGCATGACTCATTTAGGTAGACGTATTAAGAATAGGTTGCATTGCATAACATTTCACCACTTTAACCTTAGCTTATTCTTTACCTTGGATTTAGCATGAGGACATGCTATTGTTTAAGTGTGGGGAGGTTGATAAACCCATATTTCATGAGTTATTTTGTGCTTAGTTTGAGTGATTTATTCAATCCTTCACCCACTTATTCATATTAATTGCATGGTTTTACTTTCCCTTCCTTATTATGTGATGTATGTGAAAAACATGTTTCCTAAGCTTTAAAATTAATTATTTTAATTACCTTTACTTCCATTCGATGCCGTGATTAGTGTGTTGAGTAGTTTCAGATTTTCTAAGGCAGAATGACTTAAAGGATGGAAAAGGAAACGTACAAAAATGGAAGGAAAGTGCGAAATGGAGTTTTGAAGAAACTGGCATCCACGCGATTGCATGGACGACGCGATTGCATGCCAGGAGCGAAGAAGCAGCGACGCGGCCGCATGACTGATGCGGCCGCGCGACTTAGCATAGCGCATTCGATGCAGACGCGTGACCGACGCGACCGCACCACAAGGAAAACTCCAGATGACGCGACCGCGTGACCCACGCGGACGCGTGACAGAGGCCACGTATCAGAATTTACAGAATATGCCCCCAGCGATTTCTGAAGCCCTTTTGGCCCAGATCCAGGTGCAGAACACACAGACTAAAGGCTATAAAGTGGGGGAATGCATCCATTCAAAGGGAGCTCGCATTTTTATTACTTTCCATGATTTAGATTTAGTTTGAGAGAGGTTCCCTCCTCTCTCTCTTAGGATTAGGATTTAGGACTTCTCTTAGTTTTTAAGAGTGACTCTCGATCCAGGTTTGATATTTACTTTAATTCATGTTTCTATGCTACTTTTACTTTAATGCTTTTATTCGTATCTACAGATGTTGCCCAATTGGCTTATGAATTATTCCATGTTATAGATTATTATATGAATTAATGCGATTTTACAACCTCCATAACCAATAATAAGAACATACTTCCCTGCAGTTCCTTGAGAAGACGACCCGAGGTTTGAATACTTTGGTTAACAATTTATTTAGGGGTTTGTTACTCGTGACACCCAAAATGTTTGTAAGAAAGGTTGATTGCTTGGTTTAGTAACTATACTTACAACAAGAGCTTTTATAACCT
Organism: Arachis ipaensis; assembly: GCF_000816755.2. Classification (NCBI taxonomy): domain Eukaryota; kingdom Viridiplantae; phylum Streptophyta; class Magnoliopsida; order Fabales; family Fabaceae; genus Arachis; species Arachis ipaensis. The sequence continues at coordinate 100,675,664 of NC_029787.2, read as the reverse complement.
CTAAACCATCAATCTTCAGTTCTTCACGTGCCACTTGAGTCCCAGGCGTGGCACGCCATCATCACCAATCAACCAAGGGAAGAGCTGGGCTTGCCACTTGAAGTTCTGGGCATGGCACGCCAAGCAAAGGAGCCAAGCACATGATGGGCGTGGCACGCCAGACCCTGGGTGTGCCACGACAGTTCAACTTTCCAGAGAGGAAGTCCAAGCACACAAAATGGGCATGACATGCCAAACCCAGGGCGTGCCATGCCAGTTCAACTTTCCAGAAGCTAAGAAGAGCAGGAAGAAGGCCAAGGCGTGCTACTTGGGCTCGAAGGCGTTGCACGCCAGGCTATCTAAGTCTTTAAAATGGCCTGGGCGTGCCACTTAGGCTCGAAGGCGTGACACGCCAGGCTATCCAAGTCTTTAAAAAGGCTTGGGCATGCCACTTGGGCTCGAAGGCGTGGCATGCCAGGCTATCCAAGGCTTTAAAGAACCCTGGGCGTGCCACTTGGGCTCGAAGGCGTGGCATGCCAGGGTGGTTAACAAAGGGAGACGTGCCACTTGAGGATTGGGCATGGCATGCCAAGTCAGATTCATAGCAAGCGTGGTACGCCACTGAAGCGCCAACCACACGCCAGCTGTGAGATCATGTTTATTGAGTTTCTTTTCCCTCCAAAATGTAATTTTCCTTTCACTTTTGTATTTTCTTTATTTGCTAGTGCTAGGAGTCACTCAATGTTAGCTTGACTAAACTAATCACCCACTAAAGTTGCTTGATCCATCAATCCCTGTGGGATCGACCTCACTTCCATGAGTTTTTATTACTTGATACGACCCGGTACACTTGCCGGTTAGTTTTGTGTTGTTTTGTGAGAGATTCGTTTCTCACCAAAATATCTCATCAAGTTTTTGGCGCCGTTGCCGGGGATTGATTAGATCAACAATGATTATGTGGGTGAGAAGTCTAGATCCAGCATTTTCTTTATTTTTGTTTTCTGTTTCAAAGTGAAACCAAGGTGTTTGAGTTTTTGCCTCACTAAGAAATTCTCATCTCTGATATGAGTAATTTCAATTTTCCTTGGTTGTGTGTTTTACAAAACTCAAATGGAGTTCAACTCATCTTATGATCAAACAAATTCTATGGGATATCACCCACCATCACCAATCTCTAATGATGGATGGGAATATCACCAAGAAACTTCAAATTCTGGGCTCTCCAATTCATGGAGCCATGCTTCAGAACCACAAGATGAGAAAGAAAATCATATGGGATACCAACCACCACCACAAAATGATTCATATCATTATCCTCATGGAAGATGGAAGTGTCGCCAAAGAATGGAAGAGCAGCCACCCTCACGTCCCAGTTTCTCATTTAAAAATTTTTCATCACTTGATTATGCCTCAACACAAAGTTTCCTCCAAAATCCATACCAGTCATCCCATCGATTACACAACTCATTCCACACCCCTCAACACAAATTCACCACAACACATTCACGTCACCAAAATTACTCTCAACCTTCATCTCTTGAATTAACAGAGGAAGAATACCGTGAAGGCATTGAAATACAGAGAAAACTAGTGAAAATACACACAAAATCCCCATCTTGGAAAGAATTCGTATTCAAGAAGATGAATGAGTCCTCAGAGCAATCAAGGGGGGACTTAGAACCATCAAACAGTGAAGATGAAGACCAATTTGTGAGTGAGGAAGTGGAAGAGCAAGATAAGGAGGTCACTGCATCAAGTGAACTTTCAATGAAGAATGAGGTGGTTGAACCTGAAACTGCACTTGAGATGACAAGAGAACATGAAGACTCACAACTCTCACAAACCTCCCTGGACCAAAATGCCTCAACATCTGAATCCATGATTGAAAGGTATGACGAGGAGATGAAGAAATGTTGGGAAGATCGACAAACCTCCCCCATGATAGAGCGATTGAAACAAATGTTGGGTGTAAAAGAGGAAGTGGAGGAGCAAGAGAGTGAAGAAGTCATTCCAAACTCAAGTGAGGCAGAGAAGTACATAAAGGAGGAGTTCATGGAACCACCAATACAAAAGGCTCTAGATGAATACAAAACTCCAACAATCACACAACCACTAAGACTTGGATTCAAAGAAGTGAAGGCAATTGACAAAAGCACCAAGAAGAGGATTGTGACCAAACTACCAAGGACGACATTCAAGAGGAGGTCAACCACAAGCAATCCAACCCCTGGACCAATAGCAGGCAAGCTCAATCAAGCCATATACAACAAAAAGCTTGCTGAGAAGAAACCAAGACAGGGGGCAATAGCTGAATCTTCTCCTCTCTTGAAGTCATTCCTCTTAACAAATTGGAAGAAGAGGAAGAAAGTAAACAACATGTCAACAGTAGGTACAAATTCTCTTCTCTGCTTTTCTTTCGTTCTTTGTTTTGTTTTAAATTCAATAAATTGGCATATGGTTACATTCTAAGTTTGGTGTTGCCTTGCAACAAATTATTTTCAAATCTTTTTGGATGATTTCATCAAATCAAAAATGTAAAGCGACACACCAAGATTCTAAGTTTGGTGTGCCACCTATTTTTCTATGCAAATCAATCCAGCAACATCACTTGTCTGCATAATCATATTGCCTTTTACAGTGTTATTTTTCTTCTTAGTGATTCAAGAAGCATTGGAAAGTAGGAATCAAGAGCTTTCCAAGCATATATGGCACTGCATGGTGGACACTAAAATTGAGGGAGAAAACTGCCCCGCAATGTGCATAAACGAACATGGTGGTAACCTGCAGTGAGGCCAACTGACCTCTGCATCTTCAACGGAGTATAACTCGAGCTGTAGAGCTCCAATTAATGTGCTCCCAACGGCATTGGAAAGTAGACATCCAGGGCTTTCCAATAATGTATAATAGTATGGGGTGGACATTACATTTGAGCCTCCAGAACTGGCGTTTTCGCCAACGTTTGAGGGCTAACGTTACCTCAAACGCTGCACACCAAAGCCAACGACCATGCCCTCTTCAAATGATCATAACTTGATTTGTAGATGTCCAATTGAAGTGATTCCAAGTGGGTTAGAAAGCTGACATTCAGAGCGTTCCAACCATATATGATAGTCTATATTGGGCATAAAATTGGCAACATGACAAGAGGACAAAGTTGGCGCCATAAATGTGCATAAGGGAGGCCAACGTTGGAGCAAAAGTTAGACCCCAAACTTTTGCCCCAACGTTGGTAGCAGCTGGATATGGGTGCTGATATGAAAAGTTTGGGTAAAAGTTTGCCTCAAACTTTTACTCAAACTTTTACTCAAACTTTTACTCAAACTTTTACTCAAACTTTTGCAAACTCAACCCGGTTCAACTCGATTCCTCTTCAAACTCCAAGAGCAATCAACCAAGGCTTTTATCAACCCAATTCCATCAAGAGCAAGGGCCCAATTGACACCACTCAAAGACACAAGAGATAGTTAGAATAGAAATTTCATTTTAATTGTAATTTGTTTTGAATTTCATTTTCATTTTGTAAAAATGCCTATAAATAGGCATCTGTTTCATATTTGTAGAGAGGCTGGCTCCACTAGGGAGCACGAGGATTTGAGAGCTCTCTTTAATTTACTTTTCTTTGTTTTTGAGTCTTGGGTGGAGAATTGAAGGTGTTCTGTTTCATTCTCCCTCTGAGATTTCTCTCTGCTTTCTTTACTGCTTAATTGAATCGAATTTTCTGTTAATTGCTCTTCATCTACTTTCTCTGCAATTTACATTTCCTTTGCAATTGTTCTTGTTGGATCTAGGAAGGCATTGAGATCTAGACTTGGTTATCTAGTCTCTTGGGTCCTGAGATCTTAATTCCAATTTTACATTCTCTGTTTATTGCTTTTCATGTTTATTTACATTTCTGTTTTGGTTCCGAATCAATCAAATCCATCTTTTACTTCTCTGCTTGTTGCAATTTAACTTTTCCTTGTTTAATTTCTGCAAATCCAATTCCCAATTCCCTTTACATTTAATGCAATTTATATTTCTTGTCATTTAAGATTCTTGCAATTTTAATTTCTTGCTCTTTAAGTTACTTGCCAATTTACATTCTGCCACTTTAAATTCATTGTCATTTACCTTCTGTTGGCTACAATTTCATACAATTCACTTCAATGTTAGCTTGACTAAACTAATCACCCACTAAAATTGCTTGATCCATCAATCCCTGTGGGATCGACCTCACTCCCGTGAGTTATTATTACTTGATGCGACCCGGTGCACTTGCCGGTTAGATTTGTGTGTTTTGGGAGAAATTTCATTTTGTAAAGCCTATATAAGGCATCATTTTCATATTTGTAAGGAGGCTGGCTCCAGAAGGGAGCACGAGGATTCAAGAGCTCTCTTTAAATTTTCTTTTCTTTGTTTTTGAATCTTGGGTTGAGAATTGAAGAAATTCTGTTTCAATCTCACCTTGAGAATTCTCTCTGTTTACTTGTCAGCATAATTTCAGTGAATTGTGATTTGAATCAAAACTCTCTTTACTGCTTTCTTCTCTATTTTCTTCTGCAATTATTCTCTGTTGGATCAAGGAAGGAATTGAGATCTAGACTTGGTCTCTAGTCTCATCCAACCCCTGAGATCTTCAACCTCTCATTTAGATTTTGCAATTGAGCCAAGTTGCTCTCTGTTTTGATTTTAAAGTGATTTTCCAAATCTGTTGAACCTGCTGCATCTTTTACTTCTCTGTTTGATTGTCATTTACACTTCTGTGTTTGATTTCATGAATCCCAGTACCTAATTTCCTTTATTCTTCTTGCAATTTAACTTTCCTTGATCTGCTGCTTTCTTTTAATTTCCAGCACCCACTCCCTTTTAATTTCATGCAATTTACATTTCTTGCAATTTAAGATTCTTGCAATTTACATTTCTTGCTCTTTAAGTTTCAATGCAATTTACTTTCTGCACTTTAATTTTCCTTGTCATTTACATTCTGTTGGCTTCAATTGTCACTCAAATCACTCAATGTTAGCTTGACTAAACTAATCACCCACTAAAGTTGCTTGATCCATCAATCCCTGTGGGATCGACCTCACTCCCGTGAGTTTTTATTACTTGATACGACCCGGTACACTTGCCGGTTAGTTTTGTGATGTTTTGTGAGAGATTCGTTTCTCACCAAAATATCTCATCAGGTATCCTGAGGAGGATTCTCTTGATTATCTGCAGCTTGGTGGTCAGAAGCCATCTCCTCCTCGATGTCATTATTGAGAAAAGTGTTAAATAAAGCTTCAAGGGCAACTTGCTCGCCAGCCATCGACACTGGTAAAGAACACGGAAGCTCGTTAGCTCAAAAAAAGAGAGAGAGAGAAGGGGAACTCACGTATATAATTCCTAGCTACATTTTGGTCACCCATGAGAAGATGGGGGTTAACGTTATTCTTCCCAAACACTGCCAACAACACGTCGGCAACCCGTTTATTCTTGAAAGATAGCCTTTTATATGTGACTTTAGTAAAAGCGTTCACCCCTGCCCTGAAACTCCAATAGGTCGGGATGCGATGCACCCCCTCCAGCGTCAGCCAAAATGGGTGATGACCCTCTAAAGGGCGAACTTTGAAATACCTATCTTTGAACCCATGGTAGGAGTCTTCAAACAATCCAAAAATCCTCCGACCCTGGGCAGACCAGAAAGACATAAAGCCTTTCTTCGCCTTCTCCTCCTTAGAGGGATTCGTCAAAGTAAAAAGAAACAAGAAAACCTCAACGGAGACCGGCAACTCCAAGTATTCACAAACCATCTCGAAGAAGCGGATCGAAGCCCAACTGTTCGGATGCAACTGGGATGATGCCATGTCACACCGGTTGAGTAGCGCCATTTGAAAGGGAGAGAAGGGGATGCGAACTCCCACTTGAGTAAACATTGCCTTATAAAACCAGATCCAATCGGTGACTCGGGGGTGGTGTAGGTTTATTTGATAAATCCGCTCCTGTGGGGCGGGGATAAAGACCTCGTAATGGGACTCCTCATCAGTCCCACCACACAAGTACTCGGCTTGCCGGAACTCATCGAGCTCCTCTAGGTCCATTTGGTTGGGAGAATCCTTCACATCCGAAGTTACCCAGGCATACCAGTCGTAAACTACTCTCGCAGCGGGTGCCCGTGCAACATGACGCTGGGCCATACCTACAGTGGGGCACCACCCGGTTAGACTAAGAGATCGGGAGATCGGCACCATAACCAGAAAGCTACAGTCTACCTATCGAAAACTAACAGTTTAGCTAAACCTGAGCCTATGCAAGACAAAGCCTAAAAGACCAACACCCTGGAATGGTAACCCCCCTAATGCATCTACCTAATGCTAACAGTGTCTACTACGCAATCCAGCCCAGAAGAACAACACACACGTATAGAAATGGCACAATTACAAAGCAAAACTAAACAAGTTGAAGAAGGGGAAATGAAACATACTTGGATAATTGTGTTGGAATGAAGTAGTCAAATGGATTAGAGAGGCTGGAGAGAGGAAGGGAGACTGCAGCAGAAAATTGGAACCAACAAGGAGAGTGATGAGGGGATGCGATTGTAGCAAAATGAAAACCAAATGATGAATGAAGGAAACTGAGGGGATAACTGACGCATGAAGAAGCGCGAAAGACAGGGGTAAAACAGTTATTGCGCGCAGGGTTTTGAATTTCCCATTATGAGCATTTAATGCTCAGTGCGAGAAACGAGGCGAGAAGCGGCGCACCCCTGCCACGAACAAGCCCACGCGCCCAGAAAACGCCCCTGTCACGATCAGTCAGCCAACCGACACCTCATGTGAAGAGGAACAGAACGCGCCACCTATGGCACTCGCGGTCCCAACTGGCGCGTTGGGGGCACTATTGCGGCCCAGCCCAGCTGGCCAGTATCACCGTACCTTTGGATCCGGACAACTGCTCTGCGGGGCGCCCCGCACCCAGACCTTGACCCGAGCATTACGTAGGAGCCAGCTCAACTGGGGATAGCTAGCAGAAGGAAACTTCACGGAAGGTGGGTCTCTGACCATGAGGGGCCCACCTCTGACACGGTATATATGGGGAGGGTCCTACCCCTCCCCAAAGGTACGTCATCATAACTTTCCTCTTTTTCCACCTGCATTCCATACTGACTTGGGCGTCGGAGTATCCTTGCTGGTGGCACCCCCTCAACTCATTAAGAGCGCGGAACGCCGGCGGATAGCACAAACCGTTCCCAGGACTCAGACCAAGGCAGGACCCATCCTCACATATAAACCATCCGGTAACCCGATATACCGAACAATATCCTACCCACCTTATTTAAAATTTTGCCCTCAAGATTTGCTCTTCTATCTTCATATAGATTTCGTCAAGTTCAACCATCCTCATACCATTCATTCCACCTTTCTCCAATATCATTTTCAATACCAAATTACGTTCTTCACCTTCATACACAAGGTCATGAACTTGATCAAATTTAAACCTAACCTATATTCATCTGTCTCACTTTTAGCTTCTTCTAGATTTCTCCCAATAACTAACCAATGTCAAGTTCACCTCACCCTTCATAAAACTTTCTAAGCTAAAACTCCCGATTGAAATCATAACTTAAAATTTCTAAACTCTTCAAGTTCTTTCAGAATTTCGATAGAACCTCCCTTATAAATTTGGGTTTACCATCCTTCATAGGTTCTCTCAAACCAATCTCAGTACAACATCGGTATTTTAATTTAATATTTTCCAAATTAGTCTTTCAAATCTAATCATTATACATTTCAATCTAAATCTAAGGTCATCATGATCAAATATCATAATACTTATCTCTCAAACAAGACAATTGGTACTCACTTATTACCTAAATCTAATGATACACCAAAAATCTTTTCTGTATCCACTTCAGAATCAGTTAAGGTTCACAGCCACAATCAAATTCAATTATCTGGGAATCATTACTTGCATTAACCCACTAAACCCTTCAAGTATTTCAAGCTTAAGATATTGATGCAGGAGCATGTATCTTTATGTTTGTGTCATTAATTAAAGTAGTCTACTTTAGCATATATTATTATATTGTGTTATAAGTTAGTCCTACATCGCCCGAGTCATGAAAGTTCCTCCTCCCCGACTAGTATAAATATGCGTATGTACCCCTTTTGTTTATGAGTTGGATTGATTGAGTTATATATTGAAATAAGCTGTGTGCTTATTTTCCTCTAGCCTCTTTGAGAGTAAGAGGTGCATCCTTGGCTTAGCCAACCAAGGTAGGTTCTTGGCTATTTTTACCATAGTAGGGTTGTTAACCTCGCCAAGATTGGTGACCCAAGCGACGTCCCGGTGTCAGTTTGGTATCAGAGCAAGGTCGGTCCTCGACTTGCTCCAGTAAAATTTTATTTGGTTCGTGGGTACGGTCTTTAGTGCAGTTCTCTCGCTGATGGTACGAGTCGTCGTCAGTACGGATTGTCTGTTGCGAAGTTCCAGGTAATATGTTCTTTTCTCTTCTTTTGGTGCCTTTTCTATTGGTGATTATCATTCATTCCCATCATCATTGGTGCATTCCCATCATCATTGTGCATCATCATAACATCGACACCAAGCATCAACCTCATTGCATAGTAGTAAAAGATGGCTCCAAAACATAGAACTACTCAAGAGATTGAAATGGAGGAGTTACGCCGTCAAGTTAAGGAGTTACAAGAGTAACTTGCAAAACATGAAGCTGCTCAAAATAATCATGGCAGGTAGAGTGATGACAGTTCTTCTAGTGAAGAAGATAATACAAATCCATTTCATTATTATTCTTTGTCTGAAGATTTGTCCACACGAAGAACACGACACAATATGACTCACAAAGTTAAAGACTTAGGAATCAAAATTGATGTTCCTGAGTTTGAAGGGAGATTCCAACCAGATGATTTTATCGACTGACTTTGCATCAAGTTGAAAAAGTATGCGTCAGTTTGGTGGGAAAATCTCAAATGTCAACGAGAAAGAGAAGGAAGAAGAAAGATCAAGACATGGGATAAACTGCGTCGTGAGCTCAAGCACAAGTTCCTTCCTGAACATTACAGGCAAGACACCTTCATCAAATTTCATAATTTGAGGCAAAAGTCGTTATCTGTGGAAGAATATACAATGGACTTCGAAGAGCTGCTTATGAAGTGTGACATTCAAGAGCCTGAAGAACAAACAATTACTCGTTATCTTTGAGGACTGAACACAGAAATTTATGGTGTCGTTCAGCTGCAACCATATTGGACCTTGGATGATGTCATTAGGCTGTCATTAAAGATTGAAAAGCAAAGAACACAAAGGAATAACACTTAGTCGCCGAAGGACAAAAAAGTCATCCTTGATGTTCAACAAGAAGTGAAGACAGAATTTTTTAAAGGCAACAAGGAGCGTAGATCATCAGATAGGAAATGCTTCAAATGTCAAGGTTTTGGGCATATTACTACTGATTGTCCAAACCGAAGGGTTATCACTCTTGTCGAGGAAGAGGTTAATGAAGAACCAATTCAGGAGCAAGAGGAGGAAGGTGAGGTTGACTATGCTATTGAAGAAGTTCCACCCGATTGTGGAGAAGCTTTAGTAGCTTGTCGAAACTTGAATATTGCAAGGGTAATAGAAGACGAGAGTTGGCGATGCCACAACATCTTTCACACAAGATGCACTGTTGAAGAGAAGGTTTGCAAGGTCCTCATAGATAGCGGAAGTTGTGAAAATGTTGTTTCAAATTATATGGTAGACAAACTGAAGCTTGCAACCAAGTTACATTCTCATCCTTACAAGTTGCATTGGTTAAAAAAGGAGAATGAAGTTAAAGTAACAAAGCGATGTTGTGTCCAATTTTCTATGGGAAGCAAATACAAGGATAAAGTATGGTGTGACGTCATCCCGATGGACGCGTGTCATTTACTGTTAGGACATCCTTGGCAATATGATTGTCGAGCTATTCACGATGGTTTAAAAAATACATACTCTTTTATCAAAGATGGCAAGAAGATCGTATTAACTCCATTACAACATGTAGATTGTCAAAAGAATCAAGCTGAGCTATGCCTTTTCACATCTTTCAAATGTACTCACCAATGGAATCTTTTGCCAATACAAGATGAGCCTTTTTCAACCCAGGGAGGATAATGCAGGAGCCCTTTCCAACCCAGGGAGAATGATGCGGAAGCATGTATATTTATGTTTGTGTCATTAATTAAAGTAGTTTAGTTTAGCATACATTATTATATTGTGTTATGAGTTAGTCCCACATCGCCCGAGTCATGAAAGTTTTCCCTCCCCTACTAGTATAAATATGCATATGTACCCCTTTTGTTTATGAGTTGGATTTATTGAGTTATATATCGAAATAAACTGTGTGCTTATTTTCCTCTAGGCTCTTTAAGAGTAAGAGGTGCATCCTTGGCTTAGCCAACTATTCCGTGGGTTACCTGAAACTGTAGGTCGATCTCGGACGAGATCTTCTATACTGGTCGGAGATGATGCGTCCGGCTGGTGGGTGGCGGCCGGAGTGGTTGTGTCCGACTTGTAGGACTGGCTGCACTACTGATCCTTCGTCACCGGAGGGTGGGGGTACCTGCAAGGGACTCCGATGCTTAAGTTAGCAAGGGTATTAGCAGGTTTTATGTAGAATCAGAGTATGAGTTATACCTGGGTGCTCCAGTGTATTTATAATGGTGTAGAGTGACCTTTTTAGATAAGATAAGTTAGTTATCTTATCTTATCTTATCTTATCTTTGGGTGAGGTCAGCTTATCTTCAAGGGAACCGCCCTTCTCTTTGTAGGCCTGGACGGCCTTTGGATTTGGGTCGTGTTCCTCTATTTTGGCCCTTTATTGGGCTTTCCTGGCAATTTGGCCGACCTCTTTGAGAAGAGGTCGGATAGTATGACCTGAAGAGGTTGGTCGCTTTGTCGCTAAACATCACGGGTTGTACAGCTCGACCCAGGGTAAGAACAGTGCCCCTGCTCGAGCTCGGTCTTTCTTTTTTTGAGGCCGAGTCTTAATTTTTAGGACTTCGATCCTTTTCTGGTGAAAGCCGAACTCGAGCATCTGTCGATTTCCCCTTTGTAGAGTCTTCTTTTGAATGTAGAACGTTTTCTTTATTCTTAAAAGCGCGCGATTTGCATTAGCGCTCTGGTCTTGGGAATGCGCGAGGGTTTAATGCCCTCATTAATTGTTTTTAATGCCCCGTTTCTCTTGCTTCTTCATTTTGAATTTGGCATTCAGAAAAAACGGTTTCCTCTTCTCTATAACTTCCCCCTTTTTTCTCTCTTCCTTTCCATTTTGCCTGAAGTTTGCATTTTTGTTTTTTTCTATGACGCTTTTTGCTCGAAGGGTGGTTCTGATCCTTGTCACTTCAGCTTTCAGTTTTCTTCAGAGTTTTCTCCCTTTTCCAGGTTGGTTTTTCCTTACTTTCTTTGTCGCTTGCGTTTATTTCTGGCTTTGACTTCAGAAAGTTTGAACCTTTTGCCGTGCATCTGCTTGTTTACTGTTGTGGGGGTATTCTGTATTCTAGGGTTCGTGCCACTTATTTTCTTCTTTTACGAACTGTATGAACCTGCGTGCTTTCTCAAAAGATTGCTCCTTTGATGTCCTTCGCCATGTTAATAATTTTTCTTTGCTGACGAATTTTGTAAAAGATAGCGATGCTTTTTCTTTTTCTCTGAAAAAGGTTGTGTCTTTGATGACTTTTTCTTGATATTTGGTTGCTTCGTTTGTTGATCAAACTGAGACTGTGGGTCTGGAGGGTTGTTATTTTGATGGTTTTGTCTGTGGCTTATCATTTTAGTTGAAAAGGGTCATTATTTTCCTGTATCAAGGTGTAGGCTTGTAGGTTTTCCTGAGTCCTTGTTCTGTAACTGCCTCCAAAGGATGCCTCTGGACTATGTCTTGGGGTTTTCCTTTTTCTTGTTTGTTTGCTTTAAGTCATGCTCTGCTATGAGTTGATTTTGGCTTTGCCCGAGATGTTTTGGTTAGTAATTTGTTTTCTCTTTTTGCTGTAGAACTAGTTGACCTCATATCTTCTCGCAAAAATGTTGTTGAGACCTCTTCCCAAGTCCCTTGAGGGCATGGCTGATTGGGTGAATTCTATGGTTCTTCTGTGTGTTTCATTGGTTGACTCTGAGTTTTGTCAGCAGCTTAGGCAGTTTCATAGGATTTGTAGTAAGGATAGTGATGAAAAGAACTATGAGCTTATGTCTCCCAATTCTGAGGAAAGGGTTTGTTTTTCTACCCGAATTGTTGGAGAACGCCCCTTTTTCTATGCGTACGACTTCTTTTTTAGTTAGATGAATGTTACCCTTCCTTTCACTCCTTTTGAGACCAACCTCTTGTGGTCTTGTAATGTAGCTCCATCCCAACTTCACCCCAACTCTTGGGGTTTTATAAAAATCTTTCAGTTACTGTGCCATGAACTGGGTATCCCCGCTTCACAATCCCTCTTCTTTTGTCTTTTTGTTTTGACAAAGCCCGGGGTGGTTAAGAAGAAGGCCGCCTGGGTTTCTTTCCGAGCTTCCTAAGGGAAGAAGGTTTTTTCCATGCTTGATGAATCTTTTCGCGACTTCAAAAATTAATTTTTCAGGGTTCGAGCTGTTGAAGGAGCTCGGCCCTTTTTTCTAGATGAGAATGATGAGCCCGCCTTTCCTTTGGAATGGCAAAAGAATGTAATGGTGTCTAAATATATGTGGGAAATGTTGGATGAGGCTGAACAAGCCTTTCTGACTGTGCTGGAAGAAATTTGGGGGCAGCCTCCCCATCTTGATACAAAGAAATTCCTAGGAAATCCCTCTCTCCTCCGAGCTGAGCTGAGTAGTGGTCGATTTCTCTTTTGTTTTTTTTGCTTATTTTGTCGAGTTTATCTCTTATAAGATCTTTTCTGATTCATAACTTGGTTTCTCACTATGATGTTTGTTTGTAGAGATGGTTAAAAATAATGAATCCATGAAGGCCTTTAAAAGGGCAAGGAAGGCTACTGCAGCTCAAAATGTCTCGGCCAAGGCGGCCGGGGAGGGGTCGTCTCAGGCTCAGTCGAAGCCGTCCGTACCGAGCTCACCGGGGGTGAGGAAGGTGATCCCTACTCCCCGGGTTCATTTGGTTGATCCTCCGCAAGCTTCTGTTGCTACTTCTGGCACTCCTCCTCCGAAAAAACAAAAGACAACTGAGCCTTTTAACCTTGATGCCCCTAACTTTGACGCGGTTGAGTTTGTCGATCAGCAGATCGGTCCTTATGGTACCATCCCTACTGATGATGTCTCTCTTCTTCGCTATTTAGACTTTATTACTCGGAGCAGCATCAAGATGGCACATATGGGAGCTGCCATGTATCGTACTGCCCAAGATCTTCCCCTTCATGCTACCAAAGCTTTTATGGAGGAGGCTAAGCAGTAGTTCGACAAAATGAAGGGTTTGGAGGAGGAGCTACAAGTGAAAGTGTCCAAGCTGGAGAAGGAGTTGGAGGGCGAAAAGGCTAGTTCTGTTGCTTTGGCGGCTTCTGTGAGGTTGGCTGAAGACACGGCATTGAGGCACAAGGATAGCTATGTTACGACCTACCGGGAAGTGATGCGTCTCAGGGAGGAGTTGGAGTCCGCTCGGACTGATTATGCCGAGCTCCAGAGTCACCTTGTAGGCAGCGTAACTACTGCTTGTGAGAACCTGAAGGAGCAGGTTTGGGTTCTTGCCCCCGAGCTTGACCTTACTCTCTTCAGCCTGGACAACGTTGTAAAGGACGACCAAATCATCCCTGACGACCTTGATGAGGATGATGTTGAGCCCCCTTCTGTGCCTGCCGCCAAAGCTTCTGTTGTGTTGACTTTTTCAGCTCCTTCATCTGAGGTTGGTCATCCTGAATCGGAACCTGATTGCCAGATCTTAAACAAGGACGATAGGACAGTAGATACAGTGCCTATTCAGACTTGCCCTCCTTCACCCCGTGCTGATGCTGCCGAGAAGCCTTCGGGTCTTAAATAAATTTCCTAAATGTTTGTGTAAATAGCTCGGCTTGTGGGCTTTTGAACTCTTTATTTTGTAAATGGTGGTTGCTGGCCCTTGATACTTTCTTAGTTGCTTGTTTAGCAACTTAATTTTGAAAAACAAAATGGTTTCCAAGCTTTTGGGGCTAGTTTTGGTAGCCTCTTGAGCTTGTTATTATTATAACTTTATGTTTTTCATATCATATCTGTCTGCACCCATCTTGGTACCTTTCTAGGTTTTGGGAGTGTTGGAACTTTGTTGTCCGACCTCTTTGGATTGCCTTTGTATTTCATACTTGTGGCTTGATTCCTTTGAGCCTTGGCCTGAAGTTATTTCTAGTAATTCGCTTTGTTTGGACCTTGTTCAGGTCTCTACTAGGAATTATCTTGTATAACGTTAAGGTTTCTGGGAGGCCGATTTCGTCATGTCGGTTTCGTCCAAGTTGTTGTTTGTAATCCTCTTTTTTGGACCTTGTTTAGGTCTCTTTCAGGGATTACTTCTATAACTTTTATGTTTTGGGCCGACTTCATCATGTCGGGCCCTTCTAAGTTATTTTTGTAATCCTCTTTCTTGGATCTTGTTCAGGTCTCTTTCAGGGATTACTTTTATAACTTTTATGTTTTGGGCCGACTTCATCACGTCGGGCCCTTCTAAGTTATTTTTGTAATCCTCTTTCTTGGACCTTGTTCAGGTCTCTTTCAGGGATTACTTTTATAACTTTTTATATTTTGGGCCGACTTCATCACGTCGGACCCTTCTAAGTTATTTTTGTAATCCTCTTTCTTGGACCTTGTTCAGGTCTCTTTCAGGGATTACTTTTATAACTTTTATGTTTTGGGCCGACTTCATCACGTCGGGCCCTTCTAAGTTATTTTTGTAATCCTCTTTCTTGGACCTGGTTCAGGTCTCTTTCAGGGATTACTTTTATAACTTTTATGTTTTGGGCCGACTTCATCACGTCGGGCCCTTCTAAGTTATAGTAATCCTCTTTTATAGGGCTGGCCAGACCTCTTTCCAGGGATTTACTTTTACAACTTTAGTTTTGTGACTGATCCGACTTTTTTACGTCGGCCAGTCTTTAAGTTATTTTTTAGCAATCCATTTATTTAAGACCTCGTCAGGTCCTTTCTATGGATCACTTTCGATAACTTCTTGCATTATTCTATTTTCATCTTTGCCGATTTTGTAGGGATTGAGCTTAATCCTCGTTTGGTTAACCTTTGATGAATTTGGTTTTCATCTTCGCTGGTCTTTATCGTGATCGTGCAGTGAATTTGATTTTCACTTTTTGCCGATCTGTAGCTTTATAATCAGGCGATGAATTTTTAGTATTTCAGATTAATGCATCTTGAGAATTTGTGGGAAATCTAAAAAACTTTATTCAAGAGAAAATACAGATGTATACATGTTGGGTTTTTATCTCTCTAAGTCGGTCAACTTGTAGATCTTTGGTTTGGCACCTCATTAAAAAATCTTTTCAGGAAAAAGAGTGTGGCTTGTCCCGAGATCCTTTGTCACCCTTAACTATAGTACCTTCTTAAGTTGCAGGCGTGCCATGACCTAGGAAGCTCTCGCCCATCGAGTTCGGACAGTCTGTAGTAGCCATTTCCAAGTACTTCTATGACTCGGTAGGGTCCTTTCCAGTTTGCTGCCAGCTTTCCTTCTCCAGGTCAAGTTGTTCCGATGTCATTTCGGATTAGGATGAGGTCGTTCTCAGCAAAACCTCGCGGCACTACCTTTTGATTGTATCTCGAAGCCATTCGACATTTTAATACCTCTTCCCTGATTCGAGCTCTTTTTTGGACTTTTGAAAGTAGGATGAGTTCTTCCCTTTGAAGTTGGGAGTTGGCTTCTTCATTATAGTGGATCACTCTAGGCGACCCTTCTTCAATCTACACTGGGATCATTGCCTCCATTCCGTATGCTAATCGGAAGGGTGACTCCTTTGTGGTGGAATGTGGCGTTGTCGGAAGAGTGATTCCTTTGTGGTGGAATGTGGCGTTGTTCGATATGCCCATAGGACTTGTAGGAGCTCTTCAGTCCAGGCTCCTTTTGCGTCCTGTAATCTCCGTTTTAGCCCAGTCAATATGACTTTGTTATCAGCTTCGGCTTGTCCATTGGTTTGGGGATGTTCTACGGAGGTGAACTGGTGTTTTATGTTCAAGTCGGCCATTAACTTTCTGAAGCCTGCATCTGTGAATTGGGTGCCATTGTCTGTGGTGATGGAGTATGGAACCCCGAACCTTGTGACAATGTTCCTATATACGAATTTTTGACTTCTTTGAGCCGTGGCATTAGCTAGGGGTTCTGCCTCGATCCATTTTGTGAAATAGTCTACCCCTACTATGAGGAATTTAACTTTTCCCGATCCCTGAGGGAAGGGTCCGAGAAGGTTGAGTTCCCATTTTGCGAATGGCCAAGGTGAAGTCACGCTGAAGAGTTCCTCTGGCAGGACGATGTGAAAGTTGGAATGTTTCTGACCTGGTGGACATGTCTTTACGAACTCTGTGGCTTCCTTTTGTAGAGTTGGCTAATAAAATCCGGCCCGAAGTACTTTTTTGGTAAGTGCCTGCGCTCCGAGATGATTGCCACAGATGCCACTGTGTACTTCTTCAAAAACTTTCTTTGTGTTGGAAGTCGGTACATATTTTAACAATAGTATTGAAATTTCTCTTTTGTACAGAGTATTGTTTATGATAGTGTAGTATTGTGCCTCCCGTTTTAACATCTTTGCCTCCTTTTTATCTGTGGGGAGTGTCTCTATTTTGAGGTAGTTAATTATGGGAGTCATCCATCCTTGATCCTGACCTGTTATGGCTAGGACTTTTTTTTCTTCCGAGATTGACGGGTTCTGCAGCATTTCTTGGATGAGGCTTCTATTGTTTCCCCCTGGTTTGGTGCTGGCTAGTTTTGAGATCCGCTCTATTCGCTCAAGTGTATAGGGTTCGTTGCTCAATCCTCTCCTAATCATGATTTCCAAGATTTGTCTTTCATCTAACAATCAACAATTACTTAATGCATGCTTACAAGTATCATGAGGTCTTATTCATGGGTTGTAATGGGGCTAGGGTGAAGGTAAGGATGTATATGGCCAAGTGAGCTTAAAATTTGAGTCCTTGATTAACCTAGGATCCCACTAGACACATAGAACAACCTATACAACTATAATACATTACCTAGCCACCCTTGAGTTTCACTTTTTGCATACTCATGCATTCTTTTCAATTCACATCCCATATGCATTCTTTTTTTATTACTTTGTCTTAGGGTTTCTTTGTCCCCTTTTATTGCTTTGTTTTTTTTATCCCCTTTTCTTGGGGCTTTATGTACAAAAGTTTCAATGCATATAGTTCAATCATTCAATACATGAGCATGTTCCTATATCCTAGAATTTCAATTACACTACAATTACACACCTATATATCTACCCAAATTTCCCAAGTATACCCTCCTAATTGAATGATACACATCCTAACTTACCTAAGCTAATCAAGGATCCAAATTTAGGAACAATCATGGTTTTTCGCTTAGGATTGTTGATATGCTCTATTTAAGAACAAAAAGGGTTTATCATGGGCTCAAAATTGGTTAGCAATGGTAGATAAAAGGGTTAAGGCCATTTGGAAAAATTGACTATTGAAATGATGGCCTCAATCATGTAAATGCATTCATACACAAAGTAATGGACATATAGAATCAGATAAAGAAAGGATCACAATCATAGAGAGAGAGATATGCACACAAGAATGGAAAATAATGGTTAGAAGATGTAACCATGCAATAGGCTCAAAACTTATATGCTTGTGTTCTTAGCTCAATCACTATGTTCCAAAATACATTCTTAAAGCAAGTTTACTGCAAAAAAAATTTCAAAATTTGGTAGGGTACCCCAAAACACAGTTTCTTGTGGAAGAAGTTATTGTTTTGACCAAGCAACTCTATAGAAACTAACTATCATGCAAGGAGTATTTACAAGCAAAACTAACTACATATGTAATGTACTAACAATGTACTAACTACTAAGCAAAAGATAAATCCATGGGTATTGAAAGGAAGAGATTGTTACCCATGGAGATCGGTCGAACGACCTCCCCACACTTAGAATTTAGCACGGTCCTCCGTGCTACGAACAATGCGCAAAGGGCGGTCGGGACCAGAACCGTCACTATCCTCTCCTTCAGAGCTCCCATCACTTGGGTTTGAGGTGGATGTGAATATTTCGGGTTCCTCTATGCTAAGGGAAACACAATGCAGAAGCTTCTTGATGTAAGTGTATCAGCGTTGATTGCATCGCTCATATCTATCAAGCTTCCAGTGTAGATCTTCTATCCTTTGAAGTGTGGATCTTTTTCGTGGTGGTGATGATGAGGTGGAAGGAATAGTAGATGGGAAGGCTATGTCAAGGCTTGGGTTGTTCATGGGAAGATGTAAGTATTTTTCGCTTGGGACCATATCGCCCTTAGCCGGAACTAAAATCTTCATCTCCTTAGCTTCCCAAGGAACACCCACAGCAACAACTAAATCAGATACCAATGCTGGAAATGGCAAATTATCCCGGGCGTGGACTTGACTCATCACTTGCTTGACAAGAAACGGAATGTTCATCGGCCTCTCCGTGAGAACACACCAAACAAGCAAGGCGAGATCCGCCGTGAAGGACGACTTGTGGTTGCTAGGTAGCACATAGTGGGATAGGATCTGGGCCCAAGCTCTACCTTCTACAGTGAGGAAGCGAGCGTCAATGCTCTTGGGCCTCATCCGGAGTCGACCATGGATCCAAAATGCCTCTGGTTCAGCAATGACTCAGAGGATCGAGTCCTAATCGAATCCAAACTTCTCTCGCTGACGTAAGACTTTTTGGTAGCCATCCATGTTACTTGGTACTGGTAGGACATTAAGCACTTACTGAATAGCCTCTTCTGAAACCGAGACTTGCTTTCGGCGCATGTAAACCGATTGAAGGGAGAAAAGATAGTAGTTAGTGTAAAATTCTTCCACCTGAGAGAGGTTGATCTCCCTTGGTTTCCTCAAAAGAAACTCCCATCTTTGCCGTTCAATGCGGGTTAGAATATAAGGAGCAACCTTGTCTGGCGGAGCAAGTAGATGCTCAGGATGATAGTTCCGTATAGCTAAGGAGGGGAACATAAGTTCACAGAAGCGGTTGGGGAACCTTGAAGAATCTTTTGCCGGTTTGCTCTTTTCATTCTCATCAATAGGAGTGGGTGTCTTCGCCTTCTTAGATAGGTGTTTAGCTCCTAATGAAGAGTGCGCCTTAGAGTTAGGCCTTTGGGGTGCCCTTTTTGCGGCCGGTTTCCTTGAAGCGGTCTCCTTACCTTTCTTGGTGGCCATCCTGAAAAAGGAAGGGAAACAGAAAAATATTAAACCCAAAGAGTCATTTTAATAAAACATGCAAATGAAAGGTAGTACCCAAAAGAAAAATTGCAACAATCTAATCATAAAGACATGGGTCATAACACTTGGCATGAGGTGCAAGAGGAAGTGAAGCATGCAAAATGACATGAGAAGTATAGTCTCAAGTATCCATAACAAAGAGCAAGTCATGTTCAATGAGTATCTAATTAGTAAGCAAAGTGGACTCAATGCGTATAGAAGACAACAAGTGAATGAGGAGAAGCACCCAATTGAAACTTTCTCTGGGTCATCCATGGCTTTACTACAACAACTACACTCTAAACATGAATGGGGATGACATGCCAGATGTAAGTGCTTAAATTTTAGGATAACACTAGTATTAGAAAGATTTTTTATTTTTTATACATAAAAAAGTATCTGACTGATTTTGTGTGGATACTTTGATTAAACAATTAACATTGACATTGATTTTATAGTGTTTAGACCTTTTATTTCAGTCAACTAAAGAGATAAAATTTTTTTATAAAGAACTGACTATTGTTGCTTACATCTTTGGAAACAATTTGGATCCAAAGTGAGTAAAATTAATTTATTTCTCATTTTATTGCTAATTTGTCATATAATTATTTTTTAACCTTTTCTACTACCATAGTATAATATTTTGATTTTATGATTTTAGGAAAGTACTTGTTCCAAACGATCATTGTCGTGGCACATGCAAGACTCTTCTTACTATTGTACCCGGCAAGCCAATAATTGGTGATGTAAGAATTATTTCTGCATTATTTATTTATTATACTTGCAAAATTATCAAATTTGGATTAGTGCAGCATAACCATGATTGTCTGTACTCCATAGGTCCTTATCTTAGTTTGTTCTATGCTCACCAAAGGGCCATTTGGGCATAATAAAGTTATGTTTATAAAGTTATGTTTATTCCATTATCTAATATTGCTATTGTCTATTAGGTTGTCAATAATTACTCAAGGATGCGACTAGCTGTGGATTTAGTGAATGACGAGCATAACCCGAAGCAGGATATGATAAAGGGGCTTGCTGTCATTCACTGAAATAAAAAGATGTAGCAGTCTATCCTTCAGACTTAGGATTTTATAATCCCTGTTATTAGTAGTTATGGATTGAATTAGACCGTTTTAATTTTCTTTGAAATACAGTCTATCTTTATATTTTGCACTTATTTCTTTTGGACTATTTAGATATATGTGGATCTTTTTATTTATAATGATTTATACGTTATTTTTTGGAATATTTAGATATATGTTGATTTTTTTTCATAATGATTTATACATTATTTCTTATGCCATGCTATTTTATTTCTGATATTGTGGCTTTGTGATGCCACGTAATTTCCTTGCAACAATTGTTTCATTTTTATTACTTAGCTAGTTATACTTTAATCCGAATTTGGTTAAAAAAATGATTGGACGCTTAGTTTTACTGTAATAAGGTGAAAAAGTCATGCCTCCTATCGGCTCTTTAAAGCTTAAATATTTTTGCTCCAAATGATTAAACAATAACAACATATACACACCTCTTTTGACTATGAGGAATGAAGACATAACAAAAAGCTATTCAGTTCTCATTGATACTTTACATCCCGCATCTATCTTGAACATGAACACACACCTCTTTCTAGCATAATGATAATCAAATTATACCAAATTCCCTTTATAATATGGTTTTTCTTCTTGCTTTACACAACCTATATTTATCTTCTATTTAGAGTTCTTATTCCTAAGCAAGGTGAACTTTATTTCAATACTTGGTTTCACTTAATTACGTGCCTCTATTTAGTACCAGATTCCTTTTATTTTCAAGAAAATCTTCGGATTTATGAACTTTACCTTTTCCAAAAAGAAGTCAAACTTAAAACCAAAGGAAAACCAATATATATATATATATGGTGACCACATCATCGCAAAAGCATACCCTGTTTGTGAAAATTTATTCCAATTCCAAGTAGAGTTTGGAAATAAAAAAAAAAGAAACGAATCGATATTAAGAAAGGGCAGCTGTTACTTGTAGACCAAAATCTACTTAATTCCAATACTACCATTTTCGCTGGAAGATTGAGATTAAAAGATTTGTAACTGGGCCAGAAGCCAGTAGTCAGAACTATAACTGTCAAGTCTATTCCAGGGTCCGTATTAGGATTATTGCTTAAATACTCCTCAAAGCTAGTTTGATTCTCCTTTGCCAGTGTCAAGTTTGTAACCTGGTGGAAGCAAAAAGCAACATAATTTTTAGTTGACCAGCCAAAAAGAGATAAACATGGTATATGTAAAGAACCTATCATTCCTTCCATCTTTGATGTAAACTGTCCACCACATTGTTGCTTCAATTTGGCCTTCATGATCATCGTTGGCACTCGTAAAAAAGAAGTCTTCAAGTAAGCTTCTTCCTGAAAGTAAGCAATTATAATGAAACAATTGCGAAAGAAGAACAACATCAAATTAACCTAGGTAATAACAAAAACTGAAGAAGCCAAGAGCACAAAATAGGTTCGAGCAGAGAACATACCCGTCTATAAATAAGCAGAGAACATACCCGTCAAAAGAGCATCACCTTCAATAAATAGAAAAGCATTTCCAGACCTCATCAACAATATCATTGCCAATCCCTGACATAGAAAATAGAGCCAACCGATCTTCATATGCACTGACAGCAACAAAACAACCACTGCAAAAAGTCAAACATAAGAATTGAAAATATTCGCAATAGTTTACACACTTTGCATTTGTCCATTTTAACATGGTGCATTATATTTTGAAAGCACATTATTATCCAGATTCCAGATAACTAGAAAACTATACATCCATTCTATTAATAACAGATATCACTTATATTAGTAAGTGAAACCATATGGAATAAATAAGACAGTAGCA
>NC_029787.2:100646493-100653157 GCF_000816755.2 Arachis ipaensis | reverse complement strand
ACTGTTTTATATATATATATATATATATATATATATACATCCTGTTTATGAAAATTTATTCCAATTCCAAGCAGAGTTTGGAAATAAAAAAAAAACAAGAAAAGAATCGATAGATAAACAATCAGAAAACAGAAAACTATAAGGTAAAATTTATTTATTTATTCAACTCTTGATCAGTAGCCTTGGCTGGCCAATATCTGTTAAAGATTTTGTTAACAAATATATATATACATCCTGTTTATGAAAATTTATTCCAATTCCAAGCAGAGTTTGGAAATAAAAAAAAAACAAGAAAAGAATCGATAGATAAACAGATAAATATCAGAAAACTATAAGGTAAAATTTATTTATTTATTCAACTCTTGATCAGTAGCCTTGGCTGGCCAATATCTGTTAAAGATTTATTTTTTTGTTAACAAAAGAGAGAATTTCATTAATGTCTTGAGGCCTAAAGAAAGCACTTGCAAGTAAAATAAGTTTTTTTTCTATTGAACCTTGTGAATGGTGTAATAGGGAGCCCACACAGGCTGAATAGCTTCAAATCTGTCAAAAAACTCAGATGAAATGAAGAGACATATCCAGTTCCAATTTTTTGCTGACACGCAGAGAGACCGGTGACAACGGCTGACATTTTATCCTTCAATTTATCATTCTATGTGCTCGCCCACATTAGAGCTGCTGCACTTACGTAATGCCCTGCAGAAATGTTAAAAATACGTTAGTATTTGACCAACATTGATCAGGAGAACGAATTCCAATACTACATTGTCAAGATCCAAAAACTAAAACAATGAACACATGAGGGGAAAATGGTATTCTTTTATAGATAAGAAGCATGTGATAAGTAATTAACCTGGTAGGTTGTAACAATCAGCTCCACAGTTTTTGGTTCGAATTTCCTACTTAAATTATAGGTACCCAAGGAGTAAATCCATGTAAGCTTTCTGTGCTTTGTTTCAGTTTGATAAAATTCCTTTAAAACTTCAATGCACCTGATCTAAAAATATTAAAAGAGGGCGGCTGTTACTTGTAGACCAAAATCTACTTAATCCAAGTGTACCAAGTACTTGGCACCATGTTATATAGGATGCTTATATGAAGAATATGCAGATTACCATTTTTGGTGTAAATTGTCCACAACATTTTTGCTTCAATTTTGTCAAAATACTTCTCTCATGATCATCGTTGGCACTCTTGTCAAAAAGAAGTCCTTGAGCAAGCTTCTTCCTGAAAGCAAGCAATTATAATGAAACAATTGTTGAAGAAGAGCCACATCAGACCTAATAATTAACAACTAATTTTCTTCCTAATTATTTCTTTTACCTATAAAATTTAGCAAACAAATCTTTGTCGCTCATGTAGGCAAGTAGCTTCTGCAAATCGATTAAAACAGGTCATAAATACAGATGTTAAAACCAAACACACTTAGGTTAATACAAGTATGTGGAACATCAAGAATGACACAAACCTTTTCCAGAGTTTCTTCAATTGCTTCATCACTCAATTTTTCACTGCCACCTTTCTTAAGAATGTTGTCACAGAATGTGGCAAGCAGTTCTGCGCTCGAGCTCCCAGCAACACCTTTATTGCAAAAGACCTCAAAAGCCTCCTTGAGAGCCTATATTTTAAAGCTTTCAGATTTATATGCACATATCAATCCAGCATAACAATTGTAAAATCAATCTATGAACAGTACCTTGTGGAAAAGAGTATGATTCTAGAAACAGTCATTTACATATGCAAGGTACTTGTCGTGCAGCTCAATCACTTTCTGGACAAAAACCTGAAGAATGAGACCGGTTTAGTTTCCACAAAAGAAAAAATTATAATTATATTCATAAATTCAAAGATTGGGGTTACCCAATAAAATAAGCCAATGCCAGCATTTTGACCAAGGATTTAATTTATGCAATAAGTTCTCAGGCTGACTAGTTCTTTGCCAGTACCAGTATAAAAATCATAAACATTATTGCTGCCATAAGTCATTAATAATTTTAAAACTGTATTTATAATATTCAGTCACTCAGTCATTGATACATCATAGAAAATTACCTCAAATTAACCTAGGTAATAGCAAGAACTAAAGAAGCCAAGAGCACAAAATAGGTCCGAGCAGAGAACACAGTCGTCTGCAAATAAGCAGAGAACATATCCATCAAAAGAGCATCACCTTCAATGAATAGAAAAGCATTTCCAAACCTCATCAATAATATCATTGCCAATCCCTAACACAGAAAATAGAGCCAACCGATCTTCATATGCACTGGAAGTAACAAAATAACCACTGCAAAAAGTCAAACATGAGAATTGGAAATACTCACAATAGTTTACACACTTCGCAGTTGTCCATTTTAACACGGTGCATTATATTTTGAAAGCACATTATTATCCAGATTCCAGATAACTAAAAAACTATACATCCATTCTATTAATAACAGATATCACTTATATTAGTCAGAGAAACCTATATGGAATAAATAAGACAGCAGCAAAATCAACTGCTAGCAATCTTCTAGGGAGACCAAATTGAACAAATCTTAGTACTTGAAATCCATGAATTTAAATGAGTCCTTCAATACAGAAAGACCAGCTTTGCCAAAGCCTATAAACATTATTGGCCATTTGGATGGATTAGTCTAGTAATACACCTTCCATTTTAAATTTAAATAAACATTTTAATCTTTTCTCAGATCATCACAAGAGATCCTTTTGAATGTTAGAATGAATAAGAATCAACAATAATCTAATATGGGCTATTATGTTTTCCTTTTCCAATTAAAAATTTTTAAATAGAAATCTGAACAGCTTACTATCTGAACTTCAAAAAATAGAGCATATTCTAACTTAGTTAGGTTAACTATATAAATCAACGCTCAATGAATCCTTATGCACATTTCAGTAGAGTCTAATGTCTATTTATCAAATTTACCGATAAGAAAATATCTAAAAATTTAATAATAAAAATTTTATATCAACCTCAATGCACTACTATTTGAAATCCAAAAATTTAAATAACATCTTAAAATATACTCTCATCACACTATAAAAGTATATCCTACTGCATCCCATTGAACTTCAGAATTTGTCATTGTTGTACAACCTGTTCTCCACAGCATAAACAAATTTGAGAGAAAAAGAAAGGACTTTAGCGAATCATAATGTGATATCAAATAATTTAAAAATTACTAATCACTAAATTTTAACAATGCAATAATTAACCTCTTATTATTCATACCTGTAATAGCCACTGATGACTACCATATGATGGGATGGGAGCCCCATGGTTATTAATCAATCCCTAATCACCTAGCCCAAACTTTAGCTGCACAGATGCATTTACTTCTGTACTTGGCACTGCTGATGTCCCTTGAGAAGCCAAAGGGTCCTTGGGAAGCTCCTATGCAAAAATGATACATGCAGTCAAAATTGCTATCAATTATAACTACCACTATGCCAATATTGTATCTTACTTACCTCTTCTGTACCAAAGCTAACTTGCGTGTCAGTACCAATCTTATCACCCAAATCGTCACCGTCATTCCTCATAGGACAATTCTTCTTTACATGACCAGCACGGTTGCATTTAATGCACCTCCATTTACCTCTCTCTTTTTTCCCTTGGATGCACTTTTTGTCTTGACCACTAAAGGGTCACCAATAAAGTTCGGCATGAGAGAATCTCTTGTTTGTCTTTTCAAGCAAGATTTTTGCTCTGGTGTTTTGGTCCAACGGCATACTTCATTCATAGTGTCTTGAAAAGAAGGACCATATTAAACTCCTAAGAATACCATTGATGAACGAATTTTTGACGGTCTAGAATTTCACAATAAATTCCCGTTGCAAGTATAGTTTCTAAACCAAAAATAATCATTTCATACAAAAATTTGGTTGTCACTAAAACAAACCCAATAAAATTAAACCGAAGTATTTAAACCTCGGGTCATCTCTCAAGGAATTGCAGGGAGGAGTAGTTATTATTGGTTGTGGAAAAATATCTTTTTGGATTTTTGAAATAAGGAACAAGGAAATAAGATGGCAAGAAATTAAATTAATAACTAGGAAAGTTCATGGCAAGGTATGAGAACTAGACGTCCTATCCTAGTTATCCTTATCAATTGTGATGAGAATTGTCCATTGCTCCCACTTAATTAACCTTTAACTATGAAGGATAGTCAAGTGGATGAATCAATTTGATTCCTCAAGTCCTAGTTAACTCCTAAGGAAAGACTAGCTTTAGAGGGATCCAAATCAACTAGCAACTTTCAATTATCAATCAACAAAGGAGTTTGATAACTCAAGAGTCTCCAATTACTCAACCAAAGCCAAGAGGAGAAAAATCTACACTAAAATTCAATCAAGCATTCTATCAAACACTTGGAAGGCACAACAAAAAACCATAGAAAACTAGCAAGGAATATTAGATCCAAACTACCAATTGCAAACATCAATGATGACAAATAAAGGATGAAGCAATAAACATGAAATACCTCAAATTGTATTAAATAGCAAATCAAATCTAATATGGAGTTCATAAACCAAATTGGAGAATAAATAACTCAACAAGGAAAATAGATAAACTAAAGTGGTAGAACAAATAAGAGTAGAAGAGAAACTAATTAAACTAATATAGAAATTTGAAATTAAGAAAAGCTAAACCTAAAATCCTAAAACCTCGAGAGAGGAGAGAGCCTCTCTCTCTAGAAAACTACATCTAAAACCTAAAAGTATTATGTAAATTAAAGTTGTATGAATGAATGAATGTTATTCCCCCACTCTGCAGTCTCTAATCTGTATTTTTCGGGCCTGAAACTGGGCCAAAAACAGCCCAGAAATTGCCCCCAGCGATTTCTGATACGTCCAGCATGGGGCTCTGCCACGCTTACGCGTCGATTGAACTTTCGCAAGGTCACGCGTACACGAGATCCACACGTGCGTGTTGCCTAACAGCATGGCAACTGATGTGTATTTTCGGAAAATGAATTCCTAACACACAAAACTCACCGGCAAGTGCACCGGGTCGCATCAAGTAATAAAACTCACGGGAGTGAGGTCGATCCCACAGGGATTGAAGGATTGAGCAATTTTGGTTTAGTGGTTAATTTAGTCAAGAGAATCAAGAGTTGATTTGAGTGGTTTGTATTCGACAGAAGCTAAATTGCATGAAATTAAAAGGAAGAGGGACAATTGCAGTAAATTAAAGAGCAGAGAAGGTAAATGTGCTGAATCTTAAAGAGCAAGAAATTAAATGGCAGAAACTTAGAACGCAAGAAATGTAAATGGCTTGAATTGTAAAGGGAATTGGGAAGTGGATTTGCAGAATTTAAACAAGGAAAAGTAAATTGCATTAATCAGACAAGTAGAAGGTGACTTGAATTGAACCGGATCTAAAACGGAAATGTAAATGAACTTGAAAAGCTTTAAACAGAGAATTTAAAATGCAAACTCCAGATCTCAGGACCCAAGAGACTAGATAACCGAGTCTAGATCTCAATGCCTTCCTAGATCCAAATGTGGAATTCAATTGCAAGAAATAAAGAAAAGTAAATTTGCAAAATGAGTAGAAGAAGAGACAATGAACCGAAATTGAAATTCAATTATGCAGTAAATAAAACAGAGAGATCTCAGGATGAGATTGAAACAGAATTCCTTCAATTCTCCAACCCAAGATCCAAGACAAATTGTAAATGAAATTGAAAACAAGAAAACTAAGAGGAAGAGAATTCAATTCTCCTACTCCGAAACTCAGAAACTCCAAATACTCTCAACCGAAAACTCTCCCAAAATCACTCTTGCAAAACTAAAACGGAAAAAGCTCTTCTAAAACTTAAATCCTAAGCTATTTATACACTTTCTTCAAATGGTCTTCAAGCCTTGAATTGGGCCTTTGAACTTGATGGAATTGGGTTGATAAAAGCCTCTGTTGATTGCTCTTGGAGTTGGAAAGAAACCCATTGTGAACCGGGCCAAGAATCATAAAAGCTTGAGTAAAAGTTTGAGGCAAACTTTTACTCAAACTTTTTATACCAGCTGCCCTCATTTGCTGGTACCAACGTTTGGGCTAAAGTTTGAGGTCAAACTTTAGGCCAAACGTTGGTCCCCTTGTGTATATGTGTGGCGCCAACGTTTGCCAAAAAGTTTGAGGCAAACTTTGGCTCAAGCTTTTTGTTCTCTCTTGCTCCTAGCCATTCCGTCTTTCTTCAACCTTCTTCAAAACTCTTTTCACCTATCATCAATCAATCAAAACAATCAAAGCTATGCCCCAAATCATGAGATTGTGTTTCTTTCATAATATATGACAATTATAGCACAAAATCTCATGAAAGTGCATTAATTCATCCATGGTTGATTGAATTAAAGGAAACATGGAAATCTACCCAATTGGCTTGCTTATGGCTTAAGAAAGTGCATAAAATCAATTGAAAACAAAAGAAAAAGAATAGTGAAAATAGGCTAAGATGACTTATCATCACAACACCAAACTTAAAGCTTGCTTGTCCCCAAGCAAGAAAAGAATTAATGAGAAGAAAGAATGAAATGGAAGAGGATGTTCATGCTAGCAGAGTATTATTGGTAGTTCATGGGGTTTTATGTGGATATGTAAACACTCACTTCTTATTGACTTTTAGGCCTAGAAAGTCTCCTTCAAGCATTAAGCAACACACTA
>NC_029787.2:100626630-100646375 GCF_000816755.2 Arachis ipaensis | reverse complement strand
GTGTGATTGAGATTCATAGACAGTAGGCCACTTTATACTTAGAAGGAGACATCCTAGTTCTCTTATTCACTAAAAGTGAGCTATCATACAATCACACATGCATACCACCACTTATTTTTATTGTACTTCTATCTAACAGAGAACTATCTTACTTCACATTCAAATATTTCTTTTATTGAATTAAAGATGCAGGGGACAAAGCATGCTTTTTGTTAAGTGAAAGTAAACACACAAGCACACACTTAGACTAGCTTACTTATTTTAAGGGAAACAAACATAATGCAAAGACTATTTTAAACAGATAAGATGCATGTTTTTTTTTCTTTGTAGTGATGAACAAGGAGCAAGTCCACCTTTTATTTGTCATGCTTTTTCTTTCTTCTTTCATACACTTGGTTGTTGGTGTTCTCTGTGTCCATGTCTGTTGTTTGTTGACCCCGCCAGAACCCAGCTCTATTCATCGCCTCCTCTACTCTATCTTCAAGTCTCATAGCCTTGCTTACTTCTATCTCACTTTTCCCTTTGAAGAATTCATCGAAAGTTGGAAATGCTGGATCCATGTTGTGCAGATGCTTTCCAATATAGTTCATTTTGATTTGACTATTTATGTTGTAGTCGGCTTGGACTTCATATCTTGCATCTTGGAGGGTTGTGAACTCTTTGAGAGCCCTCGTATTTTCAGCTTGCATTTGTGCCAACTTTCCAAATGATTCGTGAGATTGAAAGGCATGCTCCTCTTGCATCACGAAGAATTTTGACTCAAACTCACTTTGTCTGTTCATCATTCTTAGCTGCCGTTCCTCTTGCTCTTGTTGGTTTTTCATGTACAGTGAATGGTATTCCTCTTGCCTTTCTTGAATTCTCATGTACTGTTGTGATAATCTTCCAATTTCTTCCTGCATCTGAGTCATATCCAGAGTGTTATGTGGTGGAATGTGTTGCTGTTCCTCTTCCTCTTGTGGCTCTTCCCCCTCTTGTAACTCTTCTTCCTCCATTGGTTCTTCTCTTTGCCTTCTTCCGTGTGGTCTTCGGCTTTGCTGCGCTTCAGTAACCATCATCATTCTTTCAATGGTTATAGGCATGCCCGGGTTCAACCATGTTGGGTTATCTTCCTCCATTGGCACTTTAGCTCTTGCGCACAACCTCAAAATGGTGCTTGGGTAGTATAACCAAGACCCAGCCGAGTTCTTCTCTGCCAGTTTTTAAATATCCTTTGCAAGGATTTCATGCACCTTCACCTCTCCTCCCACCATGATGCAATGCAACATAACAGCTCTTTTCCTGTTGACTTCTGAGGTGTTTACTGTGCCCAGAATTGATCTTTTCAATAGCTCATACCATCCCTTTGCTTCCGGGGTAAGATTTCCTCTTCTCAGATACTTGTATTTATTTTTGGCATCTCCTTCCCATTCTGAGTTCACAATACAAATATCTCTCGAAATTCTATCATAATCCGGATCTCCATTTACCCTTTGGTGGTATCTCGGTTCACCAAAGCAGACTGATTTTAGTCCCAAGACTTTCTTGATGGCATCTGAACTAAAGTCTACTTCCATCCCCCGTACATAGCTCTTGTACGTTGGGGCTTCACCCGTGTTAAGTCTTGGGATGTTGGCATAGAACTCTCTTATGATATTTGCATTGACCCGAGTGATAGGTGAGACGAGTTCTTCCCATTTCCTCTTTCTAATCTTGTCCTTCATTTCTTGGCACCCTTCATCTGGTAGCAAGAGTGGAACCTCTGGATATATCTTCTTCTCATTCATCCATTGAAGTTGTAATTGATGGTACCAAGATCTAAATCTCCATCGGTCATATTCAGGTGTACTCTCCTCCACCATGGGATCTTTTCCTTTTCTTCGTTTAGTTCTTGAGGAAGAGGCCATGATTACTTGGTTGTTTGATCTCCTTGGGGTTAAAGGGAGTGTGAAGAAAGTTGGAGATTTTGACAAGAAAAGTAATTGAGGCTGAGCTTATATGATGAAGAATGATGATGGGAATGGAGTTTGAATGGTTAGAGTGTAGGGAGTGTGCAACTCTTCGGTTATGTGCATGGCTTGAAGGTGGTGTGTTACTTAAATGAACAATGGAAGGCTGGGATGCAATTGGATACTATGTGAATCAAAGGTGTGCATGTGAGGGTGAATGAAGACAAAACTTGCTTCTTCAATAGTCTTTAACGTGATCATTCCAAGGAGTGGCAGATTCACTTTTTGAGACATGTGATGGGATTTTGTCCTCATGATATGCTCTCCCTTTGTCTTGTCTTTTTCATTGAGTGTTCTTTGACCACCTAGTCATCACAACAAGATATCAAAGATCAACATTATCAAACCGTGGCAAGAATGCTTCCTTTATTCACAACTATATGAACTCTCATTCCTTATATCCATTTTAACCGTGACTTTTCTTGGAGGACACCAAACTTAATGTTTGGTCATATAGTTTAAAAATGTTTCTTCCTCCAACTATTGTTCTTGAAATCCCAATGTCACTCTTGGTTAAATGTTTATAAGAAATGCTTTCATCATAATTTTTCTTTTTTTTCTCTTTTTTTTTCATGAAAGATCAATTGTGTCCCTTAATCAGTGCATCAAGGTTTGATGAACACCAAACTTGTCTTTTATTAAGGGGTAAATGTGAGATGCCAGTAGTTAATCACAATTGATGCCATCACAGAATATGATTTCTTTTCAATTGTAAAGTCTCAGAAAGTGACAACGTATGATTATTGGTGCATGATTTTTAATTTTCATGAAAAGAAAAACACCAAACTTAGTGTTTGGTCATATGCTTCATCAGGATAACTAAGCATATAGTATGAAAATGTTTGTAACACTGGTTTGGTGTGCTTGAAGGCACACCAAACTTTAGAAGTCTTAGCATATGTTTCAAAAAAAAAATGCATGCATTCATTAAGTACGTTCATGAAAAGAAGAAAATCATGCTCAGGTGATCATAGCTTATTGAATTTAAAATGACATAAATCTTAAATCATGGGTTGCCTTCCATGGAGCGCTCTTTTATTGTCACTAGCTTGACACTGGGGCTTTCTTTTATGGTGGTTGATGATTGTAGTGCCTCAACTTGTCTCCCCTGACTGTGATCCTCCTCTTTGTTCCTTGGTGTTCAATTTCAGCATGCTCTAATGAGAGTATATTGCTGACTGTGTAGTAATCATCAGTCTGTTGGCTTGCTCCTAGTTGTTGATAAATCAATTGCACTTTATCACCTTTGGAAAGCCCTTCTGTTGGAAATTTTCTGTTCTTCCTACCCTTTTTTGTTTTGTTTCTGTGCTTCTTCCTTTCTTTTGTTGATCTTTGTTCTTTGGCCGTAGGCTTACTTTGGAGATTTCTCTTCTTGGTGGCTAATACTCCAACATCCTCTTGAATTTCTGCATTATTCTGCACAATCTTTTGCCTTGGGATGTTGCTGTGAATCACCTTGTTGCTTTCTTCCTTTAACTGTGATTCTTCCTTGTCGGTTCCATATAGTCTTTCTTCTCATCACTGAACTGCGCTTCTGGTAATACTTTCAGAGTGACACTCTTATCATGCATTCTGAGAGTTAATTATCCTTGCTCTACGTCTATGATAGCCCTGGCAGTGGCCAAGAACGGTCTCCCAAGTATGATGGAGTCACTTTCATCCTCATCTGAATCTAGAACCACAAAATCTACAGGGTATATGAATTTGTCTACCTTGACTAGAAGGTTTTCAATTACACCCCTGGGGTATACCATTGACTTATCTACCAGCTCTAGAGACATCTGTACCGGTTTAACTTCCTCTATATGCAGCTTTTTCACCAAAGAGGAGGGAATTAAGTTAATACTTGCTCCTAGATCGCACATTGCCTTAGTGATGGTTAATTCCCTAACGGTGCAAGGCAGCAAGAAGCTCCCAGGCTCTTCAAGCTTAGGAGGAAGCCCTTTTTGAATCAAAGCCCTGCATTCCTCAGTAAGCAGTATGGTCTCTTTCTCGTCCCAACTTCTTTTCTTGTTGATAAGCTCCTTCAAAAACTTGGCATACAGAGGCATTTGCTCAAGTGCTTCAGCCAAGGGAATATTGATCTCCAGCTTTTTGAAAGTCT
Organism: Arachis ipaensis; assembly: GCF_000816755.2. Lineage (NCBI taxonomy): Eukaryota > Viridiplantae > Streptophyta > Magnoliopsida > Fabales > Fabaceae > Arachis > Arachis ipaensis. The sequence goes on along the minus strand of NC_029787.2, from coordinate 100,642,283 downwards.
CAAGGAACTTATATGGTGATGCTTGTGGTGGGTTGTGAGATGTGGATGGTGGATGGTAGGCATTTTGGTTGGTGGGTTGGTTATTGGATTGGTAATGGTTGGGGTTGGGGTAGTTGTTTTGAGGTTTTCTGTAAGGGTTTTGGTTAGTTTGCTGCTGGTTGTGGTTTTGGTTGTTTCTTGAAGTGTTTTGGTTTGAGTTCCTCTGCCATGGTTGTTGGTTCTGGTTGTGATTATCTCCCCACATGAGGTTTGGGTGGTTCTTACAGGATGGATTGTATGTGTCACCATACACTTCATTCTGTCCAGAGTTTTGGTTATGCATGTACTGCACTTGCTCCTATTGTTGCTCTTCTTGGCTTTCTTCATTCTGCACCCATACAGTTGATGGTTGGCTTGTGTTCACAGCTGCTACTTGAAGGCTATCAATCCTTTTGGCCATTTGTTCAAACTGTTGTTGAATTTGTTGTTGCATCATTTTGTTTTGAGCTAAGATTGAGTCCACTCCTTCTAACTCCATTATTCCTCTCCTTTGTGATGGTTGGCGTTGCCTTTGATGCGCAAAGAAATACTGGTTATTAGCCATCATGTCAATAAGATTTTGAGCTTCTTCTGCAGTGTTCATCAGTTGCAATGATCCTCCAGCTGAGTGATCAAGTGCTTCTTGAGCCTTTAGAGTGAGTCCTTCATAGAAGTTCTGTAGCTTGTCCCACTCAGTGAACATTTCTGGTGGACATTTCCTCAGCAGAGCCTTATATCTCTACCATGCTTCATACAGATTTTCAGCATCCAATTGCGTGAATGTCTGCACCTCAGTCTTCAACCTGATGATCCTTTGAGGGGGGTAAAACTTGGCAAGAAACTTGCTCACCAAATCATCCCATGTGTTAATGCTTTCCTTCGGAAATGTTTCTAGCCATTGAGTTTCCTTGTCCCTGAGAGAGAATGGGAATAACAACAGCTTGTATATGTCAGGGTGCACTCCATTGCTTTTAACTGTGTCACAAATTCTCAAGAAAGTGGATAAATGTTGATTTGGATCCTCCAATGGTCCTCCCCCAAAAGAGCAGTTGTTTTGGACCAATGTGATGAGTTGTGGCTTTAGTTCAAAGTTATTTGCATTGACATTAGGGGTGAGAATGCTGCTTCCACAATGTCTAGCATTTGCAAAAGTATAGGAGGCCAGTACTCTCCTCTGTTGTGGGTTATTGTTAACCCCTCCTCCTGGATTAGATGGATCTCCTTCCATCTCGTGATATTCTTCCTCAGATTCTTCCTCTCCAACAATATTTTTCCCTCTTTCAGCTCTTCTTAACCTTCTAAGAGTTCTCTGGTCAGTTTCAGATAAAACAGGAGTGGATCTCCCTGTACCTGACATACAAACAAAACAAAAGAAACACCACCAGTAACACTTCAATCTATTGCTAGAATGAAGTTTTAGTTAGCTTAAGCAAAATTTTAAACAGTTAGTATGTCAGTCAAAAATTAGAGAAACAGAAAAGAAAAAGTGCTAGATCTAGATCTCCACTTCACTTAATCATTGTCAATCTATTTCAATCCCCGGCAATGGCGCCAAAAACTTGATGTGTATTTTCGGAAAACGAATTCCTAACATACAAAACTCACCGGCAAGTGCACCGGGTCGCATCAAGTAACAAAACTCACGGGAGTGAGGTCGATCCCACAGGGATTGAAGGATTGAGCAATTTTGGTTTAGTGGTTGATTTAGTCAAGCGAATCAAGAGTTGATTTGAGTGGTTTGTATTCGACAGAAGCTAAATTGCATGAAATTAAAAGGGAGAGGGACAATTGCAGTAAATTAAAGAGCAGAGAAGGTAAATATGCTGAATCTTAAAGAGCAAGAAATTAAATGGCAGAAACTTAGAACGCAAGAAATGTAAATTACAGAATCTTAAAGTGCAAGAAATGTAAATTGCTTGAATTGTAAAGGGAATTGGGAAGTGGATTTGTAGAATTTAAACAAGGAAAAGTAAATTGCATTAATCAGACAAGTAGAAGGTGACTTGAATTGAACCGGATCTAAAACGGAAATGTAAATGAACTTGAAAAGCTTTAAACAGAGAATTTAAAATGCAAACTCCAGATCTCAGGACCCAAGAGACTAGATAACCGAGTCTAGATCTCAATGCCTTCCTAGATCCAAATGCGGAATTCAATTGCAAGAAATAAAGAAAAGTAAATTTGCAGAATGAGTAGAAGAAGAGACAATGAACCGAAATTGAAATTCAATTATGCAGTAAATAAAACAGAGAGATCTCAGGATGAGATTGAAACAGAATTCCTTCAATTCTCCAACCCAAGATCCAAGACAAATTGTAAATGAAATTGAAAACAAGAAAACTAAGAGGAAGAGAATTCAATTCTCCTACTCCGAAACTCAGAAACTCCAAATACTCTCAACCGAAAACTCTCCCAAAATCACTCTTGCAAAACTAAAACGGAAAAAGCTCTTCTAAAACTTAAATCCTAAGCTATTTATACACTTTCTTCAAATGGTCTTCAAGCCTTGAATTGGGCCTTTGAACTTGATGGAATTGAGTTGATAAAAGCCTCTGTTGATTGCTCTTGGAGTTGGAGAGAAACCCATTGTGAACCGGGCCAAGAATCATAAAAGCTTGAGTAAAAGTTTGAGGTAAACTTTTACTCAAATTTTTTATACCAGCTGCCCTCATTTGTTGCTACCAACGTTTGGGCTAAAGTTTGAGGTCAAACTTTAGGCCAAACATTGGTCCCCTTGTGTATATGTGTGGCGCCAACGTTTGCCAAAAAGCTTGAGGCAAACGTTGGCGCAAGCTTTTATCCTCCAGGGTGTTGGTTTTGTGATGCCAACGTTTGCCAAAAAGTTTGAGGCAAACGTTCGCTCAAGCTTTTTCCCAAAATCACACTTTTGTATATTTCACATACTCATATACCAAATTTTCCTTAATTTCACCACATATGCACTGATCTTTTATTAAACTTAACATTGGGATAATTTTGTCTCCCTATTTATTTATTTATTTATTTATTTATTTTTATTGTAATAGAATTGCTTTTTTTTTAAACATGAAAGCAAACATAACTTATCAATGGACATAATTTTTCTGGTCTCACATGAGTATGCATCCAAATTCCCAATACTTTTGTCTACACAATTTCATCAACCCAAGTTCCCACATTTTCCCACACTTAGTTGACACACAATCTCTATCTTAAGCTAACCAAAGATTCAAATCAGGTAATTAATTATTTTCCTGCTTAAGGCTAGTGATGTGGTAATATAAAGAACAAATGGGGATTAAAAGGCTCAAAGTGGCAATCAAAGGTGAATAAAATGGTAGGTTATTTAGAATAAGTGAGCTAATAACAAATGATGGCCTCAATCATATGTATGCATGCAAATACACTAAACAATGGACATATAGAATAGAACAAACCATAGATTACACTCATAGAGAAGAAAACACACAAGAATAAAAATTCATGGTGAAATAATATAACCATATAATCAAGCTTAAAATCTCACAGGTTGTGTGTTCTTAGCTATAAACCATGTTACAAATTACAATCTTCAAACAATTTTAACAAAAAGGATTTAGTTTAAATTAGTGAAATGCTATAAAAAGGGTCTTGAAAAAGAATTTATCACTCCAACCAAGTAGTGGTAGAAGAACATGCACAAAATCAAGCAAACATGCAATCAAACATGCAAATACAACAACTAATTTAACAAGGAAAATTAAACATTGGTGTTGAAATAGGAAATAACTAACCCGTGGAAGTCGGTATCGACCTTTCCACACTTAAAGATTGCACCGTCCTCGGTGCATGCTAAGATGTGCAAGTGGACGGGTGGCTCCAACTGACGCTTTTTCCAAAGAATGTGCAGATTGACTCATCGGTTGCCCCATTGAAAAGCTTTCCGTTTCCCTTCTTCAGTGGCCATCCTGAAAGAAGAGGAAAAGGAAGAAACGTAACCCAGAAATAAAGATAAGAAAATGAATAAAGTATGGGTGGGTTAATGCTAAATAACTAGAGTCTCAAGTACATGGTAGTTACAACATGTAAGTGAGAAAACAGTAAAAGAAAATGGCATATCAATAGTGAAAAAATTGCAACAATAGGGGAGAGATAGTGGGTAATGAAAGACAATATAAGTTCATGTCAATGCAAAAGGAATACAAGTATCATGAAAGATTAGCATTGACTTATGAATAATAATACCCAATCAGAATAAAACAAGTCATGAAACACCAGAATAATGCAAGAGAAGATGCAACAATTGAATAAGAACATTTAACACCAATGGAAAAATAATAGACTTAGAAAAGAAAATAAAACATGCACAAGATTAAAATTCAATGAATGAAGATATGAACGAAGTAAAAGAGAATAAAAGAGAATAAGGATGAGAAGTTAAAGGAAGGAAGAAGAAGTAAGTAAGAAAGGGGGAAGAAAGAAGGAGAAAGGAGAGAAGAAGGGAGAAGGGAATGAGAAACAAGACGTGACGCGCGCGCATGCATTACGCGTACGCGTGAAAACTGAGTTGGCCATTCGACGCGTAAGCGTCGCCCACGCGTACGCGTGGGTGGCCAAACACGCACACTGATGCGTGGGTGTCGATCAGGCGTACGCGTGACTACTCGCACGCTTCCAGCACAATGGCAGCCCAACTTTCGGGTCAGCACGCTTATTACGCCAATTTCCCTTTCAACGCGTGCGCATCAGGGACGCTTATGCGTGGATTGCTGAAAGTGCAAGCGACGAGCACGCGTGAGGTATGCTTACGCGTGGGCTTACTTGTGCGCAAGGCACGCTTCCTGCGCCATGCCCACGTAACTCTCGGGTTACTTCCTTGGTGTTGCGAAGTCACGCATGACGCGCACGCGTCAGGTACGCGCGCGCGTCGATCACACCTTTTTTTTTAATATGCAGAATGCAAATGATTATGCAGAATTATGAATGAATATTAAGAAAAACAAAATAAAATAAAACTAAGAATGAAAAGGGACGATCATACCATGGTGGGTTGTCTCCCACCTAGCACTTTTAGTTAAAGTCCTTAAGTTGGACATGTGGTGAGCTCCTTGTCATGGTGGCTTGTGCTTGAATTCATCTTGAAACTTCCACCAACACTTGGTCTTCCAATAAACTTCGACATTTCCGAATGAATTTGCCAAGCCTTGAGGGAGTTTTTCACAAGCTTTGAGCTCCCAAAATTGATCCTCTTGTATACCCGGATCCCAAATCTTGTTTCTACATCCGTCCATAAGTGGCTCATCATCACTCCAACCGGGTGGTTTAGCCTTTGAATTCTCATGTAAGCCTTCAAACATCCTCATAGACCTAATCAATTGAGAATTATACCAACCCTTGCAATTAGGCCTTGAGCTTCCAACCATAACGAACCTAGGATGGTGTTGCCAACCACTAACCATCTCCCTTTTACTCTTTAAACCATAGATAGCTCTAAGTTGTCCATCCGTTTCAAGCAGACCATATTCAAGTGGGAAGGTAGAGTTTAAGGATAAGAATTTTACCCATTTGAATGTTGTGTTGGATGGTAATGGCTAGGGGAAGAGTATCTCCAGTGGCAGCCTTGCTAATGTATGCTCCAATCTCTTGGGTTCCTCTTTGATGATCTCTACCTCTTGACAAGCGTCTGTAACATTAACCTCTTTCTCTAGTTCAATGGGAGAGGGTTCAATTGTAGGTAAAATCTCATTAATTAGTGAACCCATCTCATGATCAACCTCCTCAAAGTCCTCAACCATGATATGCCTTGGAGGTTGTACACCCTCCTCAACATCAATTTCAAGCCTCTTGGAGGGAGGTTCTATGACTGGAGGTTTCCATGGAGGTTTCGCATCTCCTAAGTCTTCAACTACTTCCTCTTCTTCAATAATTTCGGCTTTCTCCACTTGCTCTAGTACAAAATCCAACTCCTCCTTGATGATCTCCACTTTTTGACAGCTTTCTTCAATTTTTTCTAATTCTTCAACTACTCCTTTATCTTTAAGGGTCTCTCCTACCTCCACTTTTTGGGCCTCCTCTTGCTTCTCTTGAAGTATGTATGCGTGAACCCGATCTATTACGTCCCTAAGATGATCCCTTCTCTCTTGTTCCATGTCAATAGTGTAATTGGGATCATGTTGCTCTTGGATTGATGGATATGGGTGAGAAGTAAGTGCACCAGAGCTTGAGGGTTGAGTATTGGGGGTAAAGGATGGATCCATGCGAGATATAAGAGCTTGGAGATTAGAGGTGAGACCGGTGAAACTAGAGATAAGTGTGGTTTGAAGCTTCATTTGCCCTTGGCGAATAACAATAAGGGTGTTGCCATCCAGTGGAGGTTGGGGTGGATAGGGGGGATTCATTATTTTGGAGAAAGGGTTTATAGTAGGAAGGTGGTTCTTCTTGGTAAGGGCATGGAAATGGTGTATACTGAGGTGGTGGTTCTGGGTATGGTTCATATGGTTCATATGGTGGGTGGTGTGGTGGATAAAGGTTAGGTCATATAGAGGTGAATGGTGGAAAGGGGCTTGTGAATATGGTGGTCCAAAGCTATGTTGAGGAGGGGGTTCATAGGTATATTGTAGTGGGTGTTGATTGTCACGAAGAGGTCCACCATAACCATTGTCTTGGTAAGCATAATAAAATGGTTATTGATAATACCTTGGAGGTGGTTGTTGCCAAGAGGGTTGATCAAATCCTTGTGACTCCTCCCATCTTTGATTGTCCCATCCTTGATCCAAGCTCTCATTGTAATCTCCTCTTCCTACAACATGATTGTAACCAAACTCATAGTCAAAGGAGTGAGAATTCATAGTAGCAAGAGAAATAAAAATTAATAAAAATAAACTCCTAAAACTAGAAACAACTAACAAAGAAACAAAAAAGAAAATTATTCACAATATTCACAATAACCAATAATAAGGCACACGTCTGCAACTCCCCGGCAACGGTGCCATTTTGATGAATGGATTTTTGATGGTCAAGAATTTCACAATAAATTCCCGTTGCAAGTATAGTTTCTAAACCAACAATAATCTTTTCATACAAAAATTTGGTTGTCACTAAAATAAACCCAATAAAATTAAACCGAAGTATTTAAACCTCGGGTCGTCTCTCAAGGAATTACAGGGAGGTGTAGTTATTATTGGTTGTGGAAAAATATCTTTTTGGGTTTTTGAAATAAGGAATAAGGAAATAAAATAACAAGAAATTAAATTAATAACTAGGAAAGTTTTTGGCAAGGTATGAGAACTAGACGTCCTATCCTAGTTATCCTTATCAATTGTGATGAGAATTATCCATTGCTCCCACTTAGTTGACCTCTAAATATGAAGAAAAGTCAAGTGGATGAATCAATTTGATTCCTCAAGTCCTAGTCAACTCCTAAGGAAAGACTAGCTTTAGAGGGATCCAAATCAACTAGCAACTTTCAATTATCAATCAACAAAGGAGTTTGATAACTCAAGAGTCTCCAATTACTCAACCAAAGCCAAGAGGAGAAAAATCTACACTAAAGTCCAATCAAGCATTCTATCAAACACTTGGAAGGCACAACATAAAACCATAGAAAACTAGCAAGGAATATTAGATCCAAACTACCAATTGCAAACATCAATGATGACAAATAAAGGAAGAAGTAATAAACATGAAATACCTCAAGTTGCATTAAATAGAAAATCAAATCTAACATGGAGTTCATAAACCAAATTGGAGTATAAATAACTCAACAAGGAAAATAGATAAACTAAAGTGCTAGAACAATAAGAGTAGAAGAGAAACTAATTAAACTAAGATAGAAATCTGAAATTAAGAAAAGCTAAACCTAAAATCCTAAAACCTAGAGAAAGGAGAGAGCCTTTCTTTCTAGAAAACTACATCTAAAACCTAAAAGTATTATGTAAATGAAAGTTTTATGAATGAATGAATGTTATTCCCTCACTATGCAGCCTCTAATCTGTGTTTTTCGGGCTTAAAACTGGGCCAAAAACAGCCCAGAAATCGCCCCCTGCAATTTCTGATACGTCCAGCACGTGGCTCTGTCACGCGTCCAGCCCATTTTTAGGGTTTATTATGTTTATATTTTAAGGGTTTTATCAATGATCTTCCACACTTATTCACAAAAAACTACATGATTTTGTGTTCCTTTCCCAACTTTGCTTCATAGATGAAAACATGCTTCTTTCGCATAAAAAATGATATATTGTAATCCTCCTCTATTACCATCTGATGCCGTGATCCGTTTGTTAAGTGGTTTCAAAAGTTATAGGGAAAAAATGGCTAAGAGGAGTGAAGGAAGCATGCATGAATGGAAGTAGCATGGAATAAAGTAGAATTTTGGAATTTGGGCATGTGTGCGCACGCGCACCGTACGCGGACGCGTGGATGTGCACCCCCAGAGCCGGCTAGATGGAGCTGAAGCGAGAAGCCGGCGTGCTTATACGGCTGGGCCATAATTCCTTTGACGCGCGCACGCACTGCACGCCTGCGCGTAGGTCGAGAAAAACCCCAGGTGCGCGTACGCGCCAATGTGCACACGTGATTTTTTAAGAGAAAAACGTGACCAACGATTTCAGGTAGTCCCAGGCCCTATTTTGGAGCAGAATTTTGGAGGGAAAAGCATAAGAAGACCAAGGATTAGGCGGGTTAGAAAAAAGGAGTCATAATTCTAGATATTGTGGGTTGTTAGTTACATTTTGCTTTTAGAGAGAGAAACTCCAACTTCTCTCTAGGATTTCCATTTCTCCATTGCAATTCTCCTTTGATTTCTTGGTGAGATCCATTGCTAATTCACTTTTACTTTGATACAAGTTGTAGATCTACTCTTCTTCTACTCACAATTAGTGTTCTTTTAATTCTATCTCTTGGATCTAGATTTGTGACTTTGTTACTTTGAATTTTGATTAATGAATTGAGAAATTTCATTCAATTGCTTGATTGTTGATGATTGCTTGGACTAGGTAGCTTTAATTCAATTCTCTTTTTTCAATTTCATCATGTCTTCTACAATTGCCTACCAATTGTTTGTGAAAATGATAACCCTAGCTATGGAGTAGATTTCTCTTACTTGGCTTAGGGGTTGAGTTATTGGAGACTGACATGGCGAAAATTGGCGAGTCAAGAATTGTTATAAGATATGCGTTGCAAGTATAGTTCTCAACCAACCAGAAATCCGCTTATCAATTTAGAAGGGTTGTCACAAAAATTAAAATTAAAATACAGGGAGTATGAATCCCAGGTCGTCTCCCAACGAGTTGCAGAAAGGTGTGCTATTTTATTAATCGGATGTTTTCAAAAAGAGTTTGAGTTGAATAAATATAGGAAATTAAATTAGAGAAATTAAATAATTTAAATAAAAGCCTTGACTGGGAGTAGATTAGTTAGAAGCCCTATTCTTGATGAAGTACTCTCAAGATTAATTGATAATTGAAGGTTGTTCTGTTTAGTTATCCCTTACTAGGTAAGAAAAAGTCAAACAAGTTGGAATGCTGTTTCTATTCACAAGTTCCAATCCGCTCAATTGAAAAGGATTAGTGTCAATGACTAGAAAGCATCCCAACAATAAACCTAATTACAATTTTTCTTTTAAGCATCCCAACTCAAGGGTTCCTTTCAATCAACTCCCCATCAAGTTAGGGAACTACTCGCTCATTGTGAATGTAGAACTCATAACATAGGAAAGGGAATTAAGGAAAGACATGATAGATAAAACTCAAGTGAATCAATTAAAAATAAAAGTAATTCTTGTATTAATAAATTCTAAAATAATCCAATAGTAAAATTGAGTAAATTAAAGGACATGGAAGAGTAAAGCCAAGTAAAGAAAACAAACTAGAATGACGAATTCTTGATGAGGTAATAACTCTTCTCAATATCCCAATGCAAAAAGCAATAGAAATAAAATCCTAAGAACTATGAATGTGTAGAGAGAAAAACCTAGAAGAGGAGTAAAACTAGATCTAAAAAACTAAAATTGTGTAGAATGAATGTTGTTTTTGGTTTCTGCATGTTCTCTAGCTCTAGTCTTCTTTTCTGGGCCGAAAACTGGGTCAAAACAGGGCCCAAAATCGCCCCCAGTGAATTCTGCAGATTATGCAGATCGCGCACGTCACGCGATCACGTCATTCATGCAGACGCATCATTCGGCATTTTGCTTTGCCACGTGGGCGCGTCGTCTACGCCTCCGCGTCACTTATGCTATTCCAATCCGCGCGGTTGCGTGAGCCATGTGGCTGCGTCACTGCGATTTCTTCTCTTTCGCGCGGTCGCATGAGCCATGCGGCCGCGTCACTTCTCGCTGGTCATCTCCTCAATTTCTTGTGTTCCTTCCATTTTTGCAAGCTCCCTTTCCAATCTCCAACTCATCCATGCCCTACAAAACCTGAAGCACTTAACACACAGATCACGGTATCGAATGGAATAAAGGAGAATTAAAATACATAATTAAAAGTCTCTAGGAAGCAAGTTTTCAATCATGTAATAATTTTAGGAAGGAAATATAAATGCACGTCAATCATATGAATAAGTGGGTAAAGATCATGATAAAACCACACAATTAAGCACATGATAAACCATAAAATAGTGGTTTATCAACCTCCCCACACTTAAACATTAGCATGTCCTCATGCTTAGTTGAAGGAGATGAAATAAATGAGTAGGAACATGTAAAACTCATGCAATGCAATGCAACCTATATATGTGAATGCAACTATATGATTCTTGTCTACTTGATCAATAGTAAATAAGCTCTTCAAAATAATTACAAATCAAATTCTACTAATTCAATTCTCATACAGTAAAAACAGATAAAAATGCAAGAAGGTAGCTCATGAAAGCAGGGAACATAAAATTTTAAGCATTGAACCCTCACTGATGATGTATGTACGCTCTAATCCCTCTAGTGTATAGGGTAATCACTCTATCCTTCTCTAATCATGCTCTCTAACTTTTGTTCTTCTCCTAATCAATCAACAACATTTAATATACCAATGCAAACATCATGAGGTCTTTTCAAGGTTGTAATGGGGCCAAGGTAATGGTAAGGATACATGTATGGCTAAGTAAGCTTATAAACTGAATCTTTAATTAACCCAAGCTTTAACATAACATATATATATTCTATATAACTTTAGAATTCATACCTAGCTACCCAGAATTTCCCTTTCACATTCCATACTCATGTATCAACTTTTTATCTTAATTTTATCATACATGCATTGATCTTTGAATTCTTAACTTAACATTGGGGTAATTTTGTCCCCTTATTTATTTATTGAATATTTTTGTTTTTTTTTATTTTTTTTACATAAACATAAAAATAAACATAGCTTATCAATGCACATAGATTTTCAATTCTTATAGTTTCACATGAGTAGGTGTCCGAATTCCCATTATATTATCATGACACATTCCTTTATTATCTTTTGTTCCCACAATTTCTCATACTTAATTAACATACACAATTCTATCTTAAGCTAACCAAAGATTCAGTTTGGGATATATAATTGTTTTTCCGCTTAAGGCTAGTAATGTGGTAAAATATAGAACAAATGGGATTTAAAGGCTCAAAGTGGCTAACAAAGGTAATTAAAAGGGTAGGTTTAATTCGGATAAGTGAGTTTAAACAAATAATGGCCTCAATCATATGCAAGCATACAAATATAATAAACATTGGACATATAGGATGAAACAAAATATAGATTACAATCATAGAGAAGTAAACACAGAAGAATAAAATAATTATGGTTAAATAATGTAACCATGCATAAAGGCTCAAATCTTACAGGTTGTGTGTTCTTTAGCTCAAAAATCATGTTCCAAATACAACTTCAAGCAAATTTAACATAAAAGTTTTAATTAAAATTAGTGAAATTTTGTTCCAAAAATAGAGTCTTAGAAGAAACTTATTGTCTTTTCAATCAAGTAGAACATGCATGCAACTAATCTATTACTATGCAATTTATCCTATTCTACAAAAGAAAAACTAACTAAATATCCTAATTTATTGGTGTTTAGGGAAAAGAAATTACCTCCGGAAGTCAGGTACTGACCGACCTCCCCACACTTAAGGCTTTGCACCGTCCTCGGTGCCATCTGTCAGAAACAAAGGTGGGCTGGTTGCAGTATCTCCACAGTCGGGGCCATCATGGCTTCCTGTGCTGGTAAAGGAAGTGGAGTCCGGGGTGTCTAAGTCCTTGAATTTTCCCATAATCAGCTCATTGGTTGGAGGTTGGAGAAATTGCTAAGCTGTCCAGCCTGACCTCTTCGCACTCAAACGGCTATAACTTTAGCTACAGAAGTCCAAATGATGCGGTTTTAGTTGCGTTGGAAAGCTAACGTCCGGGGCTTCGATTTGATATATAATATGTTATAGTTTCTCTGACGCTAGGTGATGTGACCGCGTGATCCATGCGGCCGCGTCGCAGTGACAGAAATCAGCGTGTTTGAATTCTTCTCCAGCGATTTCTGGGCTGTTTTTGACCCAGTTTGTGGCCCAGAAAAACATATATTAGAGGCTATAAAGTGGGAGAATACATCAATTCATAAGGAGGCTCTCACATTCACAATTTTAGGAGTAGATGTAGTTTTTAGAGAGAGAGGTTCTCTCCTCTCTCTTAGGATTAGGATTTAGGACTTCTCTTAGTTTTAGGAGTTTAAAATTCAAATTTCAAAATTTAATTTTCAAATTCAAAATTTAAATAACCTTTTAATTTCAATTTGTTTTTATTTTTTTTATTTTTATTTTCTACCATGAACTCTCACCCCTTTGGCTATGAGTCTGGTTACAATAATGTTGCAGGAAGAAGAAATTACAATGAGAGCAGGCATCAAGGTTGGAACAATCAAAGATGGGAGGAGCCACAAGGATTTGATCAACCCTCATGGCAACAACCACCTCCAATGGACTATCAACAACCACCACCATATGCCTATGAACCCTTTCCTCAACATAACTTTGGACCACCACACTCACAAGCCCCTTTCCGCCATTCACCTCCATATGACCTTAACCCTCAACCACCATACCAACCACCTTATGAGCCATATGAACCATATATAGAACCACCCCAATTCCAACCCAATTACTCACAAGAACCACCACTTCAATATTCATCATCTCCATATCCATCAATCCAAGAGCACTATGATCCTATTTATGAAAACCGAGTGCATCAAGAGACAAAGGATCGTTTCAAGGAAAAAGTGGATCGATTTCAGGCAACCATTCGACAACTGGAGCAAGTAGTAATTCAATGGGTTTCTAGGCGCTCAAATACACAAGGATCAGCCACAGCCCCATGTGAACAGTCTAACGAAGAGCGTAGCATGAAGGAGATACTAGAAACTCCAGTGGACAAGACAGAGAATGAATTCGTACTAGAACAAGTAGAAGAATCTGTCATTATTCAAGAAGAAGAGTTGGTTGAAGACTTAGGAGATGCAGAACCTCCATGGGAAAGTCCAGTCATAGAACCCCCTTCCAAGACGTTTGAAATTGATGCTGAGAAGGGTGTACAACCTCCAAGGCAAATCACAGTTGAAGACTTGGAAGAAGTTGATCAAGAGGTGGAGATTCAAGAAGAAGAAGCACAACCTCCCTTGCCCTTGAAAAGCAATGAAGAGGAGATTGAATTGGAAGAAAGCTACCAAGAGAAAGAGGTTGAAATTGAAGAAGCTTGTAAAGAGGTGGTAATTATCAGAGAAGAGCACAAGGGAGTGGAGCTTGCAATTTCATTGAAAATACCTCCCCCTAAGTTGCCATCATCCTTCACAACATTCAAGTGGGTAAATTTCATATCCCTTAGCTTTCTAATCCCACTTGAATATGGGCTACTGGAGACAGATGATCAACTTAGAGCTCTTTGTGGCATTAAGAGTAAGAGAAAGATGGTCAGTGGTAAGAATTGTCCTGCAAGGTTCATCATGGTTGGAAGCTTTAAGTTTAAATGCAAAGGTTGGTGTAAAGCTCAACTGAATGGGTCTAGGAAGTTGTTTGGCCGCTTACGTGAGAATTCAGACTGCTTGCCACCCGGATGGAACAATATTGCTCAACCAAAAGACGAGTGCAAAGGCAAGGTCTGGGACCCCGGAATCCATTCTATCAATCACCACTCTTGGGGCCTGGTCACTTGCTTTAACTTACTTGAAGGTTTTCTGCGCCAAGTTTGGGACCCCGGAGGTTACTGGAGATACAAACATTGGTGGAGATTCCTGGATGAATACAAGCATAAGCCACCATAACAGGAAGCTCATCAAATGTCCAACTTAAGGACTCTAACTAAAAGTGCTAGGTGGGAGACAACCCACCATGGTATGATCGTTCATTTCTTTATTTTTATTTAGTTTTATTGATTTCCAAGTTTTATTTTATTTTATTGAACCTGGAGTTTTGCATCACATTCATATTAACACTGCATTCTGCATCTTTTCAGATTAAAAAAAAAAAAAAACGAGCACGCGACGCGACTGCATCAGCGACGCGTTCGCGTCGCAAGGAGATGGGAGACAATATTAATATGAACAGAGAGTTTCGTAGGAGCAGCGCTGGAGGTGTGCCAATGGCACAAATCACCCCACGCGACCGCGTCGCTGACGCGACCGCGTCATATGAGAATAATGGCCTCCCACGCGACCGCGTCACCCACGCGGCCGCGTGACCTAAAAATCAACGTAAAAAGGGTGCATGGTCAAAAGTTGAGCTAGAGTTGGGCTGGACTCGTGCTAGAAGCCCAAGCCCTCCCAAGCGAACGCATGACCCACGCGTCCGCGTCATATTGGAAATAAGGCCACTCACGCGATCGCATGCCCTACGCGACCGCGTCACCCTAGATTTTGGCAATACCAAGTTTCAAACAGAGAGTTGTGCGACCGCGAGGCTACACTCCCGCCACTAGCACAAATCGAGTCACGCGATCGCGTGCCCCACGCGTCCGCGTCGCCCAACCTTATTGTGCACCACGCGACCGCGTCACCCACGCGACCGCGTCGCCAGCGTCGCACAACCTATCCAGATTAGTGCCAATTTTCTTATCTTTTCTTCTCCAAATCCTTATTCTTCTTATCTTTTCTTATTTCTTTCTTCTTCCTTTCTTATTTTCTCTCACTTCCATTCTATTTTATTTAATTTATTTGCATACTTTCATTCATTGTATATTTTTATTTTTCTAAAATTATTATTGGTGTTCAAATGTTCTTATTCAACTGTTACATCTTTTCTGGTATTTTCTTGGTGCTTAGTGACTTGTTTCATTCTTATTGAGTAATATTATCTAAATCAATGCCAATCTTTTATATCTGTATTACTTTTGCATTGACATGAATTTATATTATCTCTCCTTCCCCACTCTCTTCCCATTATTGTACATTTTGTACAACTGGCATGCCATGTCTTCTATTCTTTTCTCACTTGCATGTTGTAGCTACCATGTAATTGAGACCCTTATTATTTGGCATTAACCCACCCATACTGTATTTATTTTCCTATCTTTATTTCTGGGTAACTGGTGGACGAAATTGTGATCACATTAATGTAGTACTCTTTGTTATTGTATGGAATCATTAAATCGCGAGTTAGGAGCTCGTCACAGTCATTCAATCATTGAATCCTACTCGGAATACCACAGACAAGGTTTAGACTTTTCGGA
>NC_029787.2:100624341-100625775 GCF_000816755.2 Arachis ipaensis | reverse complement strand
AAAAAGATAAGATTTTCAAATTGAAAATTTGATTTGACTCATGAGAAACAATTTGATTTTAAAAATTTTTGAAAAAGTCAATCCAAATTTTTGAATTTGATGAGAGAAAAAAGGGAAAGATATTTTTTTTGATTTTTGAATTTTTATGATGCAAGGGAAAAACAAGAAAAATGATGCAATGCATGAAATTTTTAGATCAAAACAATGAATGCATGCATGAATGATATGAGTGTCAAGATGAACATCAAGAACACTTTGAATGTCAAGATGAACATCAAGAACATATTTTTGAAAAATTTTTGATGCAAAGAAAACATGTAAGACACCAAACTTAGAATTCTTTAATGCTTAGGCACTAAGAATTCAAGAATGCATATGATAAACATGATAAGACACAAAACAAAAAATCATCAAGATCAAACAAGAAGACTTACCAAGAACAACTTAAAGATCATGAAGAACACTATGAATGCATGAAATTTTCGAAAAAAATGCAAGATGCATATGCAATTGACACCAAACTTATAACATGACTCAAGACTCAAGACTTAAACAAGAAACAGAAAAATATTTTTGATTTTTATAATTTTCTAATTTTTTTTGGATTTTTAGTTTATATTTTCGAAAAACTATTTTGGAAAAGAAAAATAAGGATTCCAAAATTTTCAATATGAATTCCAGGAATCTTATGCTCTAAAGCTCCAATCAAAGGGTCAGGCATGGCTCAATAGCCAGCCAAGCTTTAGTATGTAACTCAGACATGACACGCCTGACATTCCTTACATTCAACAGCCAATTGGCTAAGAAAGATAAAGAAGCTCTTCTCTTGGGTATAAGGATTGAGACATGGCTTTACAGCCAGCCAGGCTTCAACATGCTTCATGAAACGCTAGAATTCATTCTTAAAAATTATGAAACCATAGAATAATTTATTTTTGAAAACATTTTTAATTAAATTTTTTTTTTCGAAAACAAAGGAGAAAATTTTGAAAGATTTTTGAAAAATTTTTGAAAACAAAACAAAAAGAAAATTACCTAATTTGAGCAACAAGATGAACCGTCAGTTGTCCAAACACGAACAATCCCCGGCACTTCCGGGGCCCACTTGGTGTGTGTTTGGGCTGAGCTTAAGTGTTGCACGTGCAGAGGTCATTTGTGGAGTTGAACGCCAATTTCTGTGCCAGTTTGGGCGTTCAACTCTGGTTTTGGATCCTTTTCTGGCGCTGGACGCCAGATTTGGGTAGAAGGCTGGCGTTGAACGCCAGTTTACGTCATCAATTATTGGCCAAAGTATGGACTATTATATATTTCTGGAAAGCCCTGGATGTCTACTTTCCAACACAATTGGAAGCACACCATTTCGAGTTCTGTAGCTCCAGAAAATCCACTTTGAGTGCAGGGAGGTCAGAATCCAACAGCATCAGCAGTCCTTCT
>NC_029787.2:100622939-100624076 GCF_000816755.2 Arachis ipaensis | reverse complement strand
AGGCCATTTGTGGAGTTGAACGCCAGTTTTTGTGCTAGTTTGGGCGTTCAACTCTGGTTTTGGATCCTTTTCTGGCGCTGGACGCCAGATTTGGGTAGAAAGCTGGCGTTGAACACCAGTTTACGTCGTCAATTATTGGCCAAAGTATGGACTATTATATATTTCTGGAAAGCCCTGGATGTCTACTTTCCAACACAATTGGAAGCGCGCCATTTCGAGTTCTGTAGCTCCAGAAAATCCACTTTGAGTGCAGGGAGGTCAGAATCCAACAGCATCAGCAGTCCTTTTTCAACCACTGAATCTGATTTCTGCTCAAGTCCCTCAATTTTAGCCAGAAAATACCTGAAATCACAGAAAAACACACAAACTCATAGTAAAGTCCAGAAATGTGAATTTAACACAAAATCTATTAAAAACATCCCTAAAAGTAACTAGATCCTACTAAAAACATACTAAAAACAATGTCAAAAAGCATATAAATTATCCGCTCATCAGTAACTCTTCTTCCCTTTTTCTTTCAGGATGGCCACCCGGAAGAGAACCGGAAGACGTTTACATGGGGAGACAGGCAAGTCCATCTGCACAATTCTTAGAGAAAAGCAATAGTTGAAACAACCCGTCCACTTGCAAATCTTAGTATGCACCGAGGACGGTGCAATCTTTAAATGTGGGGAGGTCGATACCGATCTCCATGGGTTAGTTATTTCTTGACTCAACACCAAATTTTTTATTTTATTTGTTTGTTCATTTTTGCAATTGCATATTTGATTGCATATTTATTTGATTTTGTGCATTTAGTTACTACTTGGTTAAAGTAATAAAATTCTTTTAAGACCCTCTCTTTGAAAATTTCACTAATTTAAATTGAAAAATTTTTATGTTAAAACTTGTTTGAAGTTGTATTTGGAACATGGTTTTTGAGCTAAAGAGCACACAACCTGTGAGATTTGAGCTTATTTATATGGTTACATTATTTAACCATAAATATTTTATTCTTGTGTATTTTCTTCTCTATGATTGTAATCTATATTTTGTTCCAATCTATATGTCTAATATTTAGTATATTTACATGTTTGCATATGATTGAGGCCATTGTTTGATTTTAGCTCACTTATCCCAAAATTAGCCTACCTTTTA
>NC_029787.2:100619109-100622933 GCF_000816755.2 Arachis ipaensis | reverse complement strand
AAAATTCAAAAATAAGTTTGATACATGAGCCTGTAATACAAAAGTGGGAAAATTTTGGGTAGCTAGGTAAAGTATTTTTAAATTATATAAAGTATGTATATGTTAGGTGAGATCTTAGACTAATCAAGGATTCACTTTGTTAGCTCACTTAGCCTTATATATATACACCCTCACCCTTACCTTAGCCCCATTACAACCTTGAAAAAACCTCATGATGTTTGCATTGGTACATTAAATTTTTGTTGACTGGTTAGATCAAGAACAAGGTTTAGAAAGCATGACTAGAGAAGAGTAGAGTGAATAACCCTATACACTTGAGAGATTAGAGTGATATACACTTCCAGTGAGGGTTCAACGCTTAAATTCTATGTTCCCTGCTTTCATGAGCTGTCTTCATACAAGTTCACTTGCTTTTTATTGTCTGATTTGAATTAGTGAAAATTGGTTTGTATTTGTCTTGGAGAACTTATTTACTCTTAACCAAGTAAGTAAAAGCATTTAGCATGTAGTTGCATTCATAGGTTGCATTTCATACCATTCCTCTTCATCTTTATAGCTTCTCTTGAGCTTAGCATGAGGACATGCTAATATTTAAGTGTGGGGAGGTTGATAAACCACTATTTTATGGTTTATCTTGTACTCAATTGAGTGGTTTTTATTAACTCTTTACCCACTTATTCATACTATTTGCATGGTTTTATATTTCCTTCCTAATTATGTGTTTTGATTGAAAACATGCTTATTTGATCTTATATTTGCATGGTTTTATATAAATCCTCTCTTATTACCATTAGATGCCTTGATATGTGTCTTAAGTATTTTCAGATATTATAAGGCAGGAATGGCTTGGAGGATGGAAAGGAAGCATGGAAAAGTGGAAGAAATACAAGAAGTTGGAGAAATTGCTAAGCTGTCCAACCTGACCTTTTCGCACTCAAACGGCTATAACTTTAGCTACAAAGGTCCAAATGACGCGGTTTCAGTTGCGTTGGAAAGCTAACGTCCGGTGCTTCGATTTGATATATAATATGCTATAGTTTCCCTGACGCTAGGTGACGTGACCGCGTGATCCATGCGGCCGCATCGCAGTGATGAAAATCAGCGTGTTTGAATTCTTCTCCAGCGATTTCTGGGCTGTTTCTGACCCGTTTTGCGGCTCAGAAAACACATATTAGAGGCTATAAAGTGGGGGAATACATCCATTCATAAGGAGGCTCTCACATTCATAATTTTAGGAGTAGATGTAGTTTTAGAGAGAGAGGTTCTCTCCTCTCTCTTAGGATTAGGATTTAGGACTTCTCTTAGTTTTAGGAGTAACTCTCAATCCTAGGTTCTTTTTTTTTATTTATTTTTCCAATTGGCTTATGAACTTTTCCATGTTAGATTTTACTACTTTGAATGTATTTTATTTGAGGTATTCTGGATATTTATGATTTTAATTTAGCTTTCTACATTCTTGGCTTTGGTTAAGGTAATTGGTGACGCTTGAGCTGTCAAATAAAACAGTGGTTGAAATTGGCAGATTCTGATTGAACTAGGATTGCTCTAAAGCTAGTCTCTCCACATGAGTTGATTAGGATTTGAGAATCAAGCCAATCAGCCCACTTAACTTTCCTTTGTTTAGTAAAGGCTGACCAAGTGGGATTAAAATCCAATTCTCATCACAATTGATAAGGATAGGACTTCCAGTTCTTATACTTTGCCAAGAGTTTTGATGAGTTATTTTGTTGGAGAAACGAATCTCTCCCAAGACAACACAAATCTAACCGGCAAGTGCACCGGGTCGCATCAAGTAATAATAACTCACGGGAGTGAGGTCGATCCCACAGGGATTGAAGGATTGAGCAATTTTAGCTTAGTGGTTAATTTAGTCAAGCGAATCAAGATTTGGTTGAGTGATTTGTGATTTGCAGAATTTAAATTGCATTGAAAGTAAAGGGAATTGGTAATCGACATGAAATTAAAGAGAATAGGAAATAAATTGCTGAATCTTAAAGAACAAGAAATTAAATGGCAGAAACTTAGAGTGCAAGAAATGTAAATTGCGGAATCTTAAAGTGCAAGAAATGTAAATGACTTGAATTGTAAAGGGGATTGGGACTTGGATTTGCAGAATTTAAACAAGGAAAAGTAAATTGCATCAAACAGAAAAGTAAAAGAGTGTTTGGGTTGGATCGGATCTGAAGCAAAACAAGTAAATGAACATGAAAAGCAAAAATAGAATGTAAATTGGAATTTCAGATCTCAGGGGTCCAGAGACTAGAAAACCAGTTCTAGATCTCACTACCTTCCTTGATCCAACAAGAATAATTGTAAGGGAAAAGTAAATTGCAAAGAAAATAGATGAAGAACAATTAACCCAAACTGAAATTCAATTAAGCAGTAATAAAACAGAGAGATCCAAGGATGAGATTGAAACAGAATTTCTTCAATTCTCCAACCCAAGATCCAAGACAATTGTAATTGAAATTGAAAGCAATAAAACTAAGAGGAAGAGAAGTGAATTCTCCTTCCCCAAGACTAAAAAATTAAAGATCACTCAATATCCAAAGCTCTCCGAAAACTATTATGAAAATTCAAAGAGAAAGCTCTAAAAGAAAGCTCTAAAAAAAAAAAGCTCTCCAAAGAACTTGAATTCTATCCTATTTTTACACTTTCTTCCAATGATCTTCAAGCCTTGAGTTGGGCCTTTGCTCTTGGTGGAATTGGGTTGAAAGAGGCCTTGGTTGATTGCTCTTGGAGTTTGAAGAGGAACCAAAACGAACCAATTGAACCGGGTTGGAGTTTTGCAAAAGTTGGACCAAAAGTTGGAGCAAAAGTTAGGGTCTAACTTTTGGTCCAACTTTTCATATCAGCCAACACAATTTGATGATACTCACGTTGGTGCAAAAGTTAGGGTCTAACTTTTGCACCAACGTTAGCCTTCCTTGGTGCACTTATGGCGCCAATGTTAGCCTCAAAGTTAGGGGCTAACGTTGGCGCAAACTTTTGCTCCTCCCCTTGTAGATTTCATGTGCCAACGTTAGCCTCAAAGTTAGGGGCTAACGTTGGCGCAAACTTTTGGTGCCCAGGGAGTGTTTTTCTCATGCCAACGTTGGCCTCAAAGTTAGGGGCTAACGTTGGCGCAAACTTTTGGTGCCCAGGGAGTGTTTTTCTCATGCCAACGTTGGCCTCAAAGTTAGGGGCTAACGTTGGCGCAAACTTTTGGTGCCCAGGGAGTGTTTTTCTCATGCCAACGTTGGCCTCAAAGTTAGGGGCTAACGTTGGCGCAAACTTTTGGTGCCCAGGGAGTGTTTTTCTCATGCCAACGTTGGCCTCAAAGTTAGGGGCTAACGTTGGGGCTAACTTTTCACCCAAAAGTTTGTGCAAAAGTTTGAGGCTAACTTTAGGTCCAGCTTTTTGCTTCCTGGTTCAATTTCACTTATTCCATTGTCTTCTCTTTACTCCTAGCTATTCCTTCTTGCTTCAACCTTTCTCCAAGCTTTCTTCACCTATCATTAATCAACCAAACACATCAAAGCTATGCTTAAAATCATGAGATATTCATTCTTTCATAATATGTGACAATTATAGTATAAAACCTCATGAAATAGCATGAATTCATACATGGTTGATTAAATCAAAGGAAACATAAAAATCTACCAAATTGGCTTGCTTAGAGCTCAAGAAAGTGCATAATTCTAATGAAAACAAAAGAAAAAGACTAGTTAAAATAGGCTAAGATGACTTGTCATCACAACACCAAACTTAAAGCTTGCTTGTCCCCAAGCAAAAAAAAGATTTTATTGAGAAGAAAGAATGAAATGGAAGAGGATGTTCATGCT
>NC_029787.2:100611493-100617661 GCF_000816755.2 Arachis ipaensis | reverse complement strand
ATAAAACCTCATGAAATAGCATGAATTCATACATGGTTGATTCAATCAAAGGAAACATGAAAATCTACCTAATTGGCTTGCTTGTAGCTCAAGAAAGTGCATAATTCTAATGAAAACAAAAGAAAAAGACTAGCTAAAATAGGCTAGGATGACTTGTCATCACAACACCAAACTTAAAGCTTGCTTGTCCCCAAGCAAGAAAAGATTTATTGAGAAGAAAGAATGAAATGGAAGAGGATGTTCATGCTAGCAGAGTATTATTGATAGTTCATGGGATTTTGTGTGGATATGTAAATACTCATTTCTTATTGACTCCTAGGCCTAGAAAGTCTCCTTCAAGCTTCAAGTAATATACTGCTATGACCTCTCATTATTCTTTTATCCTTGGCTATTACTTTGTTTATAAGCTTTATTTGAGTGTCATGTTCATTTCCTTCATTTCCTTTTCTTTATACTTGACACATTATTCACCATAGACACTTGGCTCACATTCCTTCTTAAAACATTGATGCCCAGGGGTTACTAACTTCTCAGCAACAGACAGAGAATTCTAAGCAAAGTCAAGTGGACTTTCAGCTGATGATCCCGGATTAGTTAACCCAAGTCACCGAGTGTTGATGCACTCCTAAGAGCTTACTAATCCAAGCAGATCCTAGTACAAAGACACCACAGGCATATATTTTAAAGTTCAAGCTATTGGTGTCTAGCTTTGTTTCTTTTTGTTTCCTTTTGTTCTGCCACTTTTTGGCTATCTCTTTTCTTTCTTTCTTTTTGTTTTTCTTTCTAACCAAGGAATTTTTTATTTAATTGAGATTCATAGACAGTAGGTCACTCTTTACTTAGAATGAGATATCCTAGCTCTTTATTCACTAAAAGTGAGCTATTATACAACCACACACATACCACCATTTACTTTTATTCTACTTCTATCTAACAGAGACTATCTTGCTTCACATTCAAACATTTCTTTTATTGAACTTAAAGATGCAGGGGACAAAACACGCTTTTTGCTAAGTGAAAGTAAACACACAAGCACACACATAGACTAGTTTACTTATTCTAAGAGAAGTTTGAATCTGTTTGAACTAAATGAACACTTTAACAAGACATCAATCAAAAGTATTTCTCAACAGCAAAGGTTAAGTATAGATACAACCTATTGGTTTGCATTTCTTTTGTTCTTCTTTCTGTTGTGCCCCTTTTTGAGTCTTGATGCATGGTATCTTCAATTGGTGGTTAACTCCCAGACTTAATTCCTTGCTACTTCTTCTGATTCAACAGGTTAACTCTGGGCAAACTTTTGTGTCCTTGCTAAAGGTTATGAAATTGAGACTAAACAAAAATAGTTAAGTTGTTGAATAATCTGTTTGATTGCTTGGAACTAGCAATGTGCAGGAAGTTAGAATGTAATTTTAAATGAAGTCTTGGTGGAACACCAAACTTAGCATCCTGCATTCTCCCTTAGATTGTTTTTGGTGTGCAACACCAAACTTAGCTCCTTGCAATACATAGCAGTTATCCAACACTCTTATTGAAAAAGTTATGAAAGGAAAACTACCTCAGGTTGGGTTGCCTCCCAACAAGCGCTCTTTTATTGTCACTAGCTTGACATTTTTCAATTCTTTTTAAGAGGGTTGTAGGTGTTGAACCTCTTTTTCCTTACCCCATTGTCCTCCCAAGTACAGCTTTGCTCTGTGACCATTTGCTGTGAATTGATTCTTTGTTGCCTCATCTAGCAGTTCAATATTCCCATAGGGAAAAATCTTTGTCACCAAGTATGGGCCAGTCCACTTAGACTTCAGTTTGCCAGGGAAGATTTTAAGCCTCGAATTATACAGGAGCACTTGCTGTCCTGGCTTGAATTCCTTCTTTGTGATCTTCTTGTCATGCCACTTCTTAGCTCTCTCCTTGTATATCTTAGCACTTTCATAAGCTTCTAGTCTAAATTCATCCAACTCATTTAGTTGTAACAACCTTTTTTCTCCTGCAGCTTGGGGATCAAGGTTGAGGAGTTTATTGGCCCAAAAAGCTCTGTGTTCAAGCTCTACAGGGAGGTGGCAGGATTTTCCATACAATAGCTGAAAGGGTGACTTGCCAATAGGAGTTTTAAAAGCTGTCCTATACGCCCACAATGCATCCTCTAGCTTTCTAGCCCAATCTTTTCTTGTGATTCCCACTGTTTTCTCTAGGATCTTCTTTAATTCTCTATTTGCAAGTTCAGCTTGGCCGTTAGTCTGAGGATGGTAAGGTGTGGCTACTTTGTGAATTACTCCATATTTATGGAGGAGTTTCTCCATCTGTTTGTTGCAAAAGTGACTACCACCATCACTAACAAGACCCTTTGGCACTCCATACCTAGTGAAAATGTGTTTTTTAAGGAATTGGAGGACAATCTGTGCATCACAGGTGGTTGTGGCTATGGCTTCCACCCACTTTGAGACATACTCCACTGCCACCAAGATGTATCTAAAAGAATAAGAAGGAGGAAAAGGCCCCATGAAATCAATTCCCCATAGATCGAACAATTCTAATTCTAAGATAAAGTTTTGAGGCATCTCATTCCTTTTTGTTAATCCTCCTGCTTTCTGGCATTCATTACACTGGTGTACATATTCTCTGGCATCCTTGAAGATAGTTGGCCAATAGAAGCCACTCTGCAGTATTTTTGCGGCTATTTTTTCTGGGCCAAAGTGTCCACCATAAGCTGAACCATGACAATGCCACAAGATGTCCCTCATTTCACTTTCGGGAACACACCTTCTGATTACTCCATCAGAGCATCTCTTGAACAAGAAGGGTTCATCTCATGAAAATTTCCTTGCTTCGTTGATCAATTTCTTCACTTGTTGCTTAGAGAACTCTTGCGGTATCTTCCTTCCCACTTTGTAATTTGCTATGTCAGCAAACCAAGGTGCTTGCTGGATCTGCAGAAGGTGCTCATCTGGGAAGCTTTCATTTATGGGCTGGGATGCTTTTTGACTTGTTTCATGTGGTAGCCTCGACAGATGATCAGCGACCTGATTTTCAGTGCCCTTCCTATCTCTTATCTCTATGTCAAATTCTTGTAGGAGCAGTATCCACCTGATGAGTCTTGGTTTAGCATCCTGCTTTGACATCAAATACTTAAGTGCAGCATGATCAGTGTAAACCACAACTTTGGATCCTACTAGATATGATCTAAACTTATCAAATGCATAGACTACAGCTAGCAATTCTTTCTCTGTTGTGATGTTTTGGGCCTCATTCAACACTTTACTTGCATAATATATGACGTGATGCAAATTTCCCTTCTTTTGCCCAAGTACAGCACCAATTGCAAGGTCACTTGCATCACACATGAGTTCAAAAGGTAATTCCCAATCTGGAGGTGTGATGATTGGTGCTGTTGTGAGTCTATTTTTTAAAGTTTCAAAGGCATGCTGGCAGTTTTCATCAAAAACAAAAGGGTTATCAAGCATTAACAGATTACTCAAAGGTTTGGCTATTTTTGAAAAGTCCTTGATAAACCTTCTGTAAAATCTGGCATGCCCCAAGAAACTTCTAATAGATTTCACATTAATTGGTGGAGGGAGTTTTTCTATGATCTCAACCTTTGCCTTATCAACCTCTATCCCTTTTTTTGAAACTTTATGGCTAAGAACAATCCCTTCGGGTACCATGAAATGGCATTTCTCCCAGTTTAAAACCAAATTAGTTTCTTGGCACCGTTTCAAGACAAGGGTTAAATGGTTTAGGCAAGCATTGAAATTATCACCAAAAACAGAGAAGTCATCCATGAAGACTTCTAAAAACTTTTCGACCATATCAGAGAAAATGGAGAGCATACACCTTTGAAATGTGGCAGGGGCGTTGCAGAGCCCAAAGGGCATCCTCCGATATGCAAAAACTCCAAATGGACATGTAAAGGCAGTTTTCTCTTGGTCCTTGGGGTCCACCACGATTTGATTATACCCAGAATATCCGTCCAACAAGCAATAATAGGCATGGCCGGCTAACCTTTCCAGCATCTGATCAATGAATGGGAGAGGGAAATGATCTTTCCTGGTGGCATCATTCAATCTTCTATAGTCTATGCACATCCTCCACCCAGTCACTGTTCTAGTAGGGATCAACTCATTCTTCTCATTAGTGATGACTGTCATTCCTCCTTTCTTTGGTACAACTTGAACCGGGCTTACCCATGGGCTGTCAAATATTGGGAAGATTATCCATGCATTCCACAACTTCATTACTTCCTTCTGGACAACTTCCTTCATTGTGGGATTTAGCCTTCTTTTCGGTTGAACCACTGGTTTGGAATTATCTTCCAAGAGGATCTTATGCATACATACTGCAGGGCTGATTCCCTTCAGGTCATCAATGGTTCATCCTAAAGCATCTTTGTGAGCTTTGAGTACGTCAAGAAGTTCTCCTTCTTCCTTCTTTGTCAGGGATGAATTAATGATTACTGGGAAGCTCTCCGATGTGCCAAGGAATGCATATTTGAGATGGGTGGGTAAAGGTTTCAGTTCTTGTTTTCGTACATCTTCCTTCTTATCTTGTCTTTCATCTTGCTCAGTAGAGGTCTCAGCCACTTGTTCCTCTGTTGCCCCTTGATTTCCTTCTTGCTCTTGAAAATTTTCTTCCAATATTTCTTCCACCAAACTGTCTATCATATCCACTCTTACGTAATCCTCTTGCTCAGGAATGTGTTGCATTGACTTGAAGACGTTTATGACCATTTGTTCATTGTGGACCCTGAAGATCATTTCTCCTTTTTCTACATCAATAATGGCCCTTGCTGTATGTAGAAATGGCCTTCCCAGAATGATTGAGTAGTTTCCTTCTTCTTCAGTGTCCAAAATTACAAAATCTGCTGGGAAAATAAACTCCCCAACCTTCACCAACAAATTCTCCACAATTCCACTGGGTGTCTTGATTGATCTGTCAGCCATGACTAGTGACATCCGGGTGGGTTTAAGCTCTTCTATGGCAAGTTTTCTCATCATTGAGAGAGGCATTAAATTGATGCTGGCACCCAGGTCACAGAGAGCCTTGTTGAGAATTATCTTGCCAATAGTGCATGAGACTACAAAGCTTCCCGGATCCTTAAGTTTTGGTGGAATACCCCGTTGGATTACAGCACTGCATTCCTCTGTGAGTAATATGGTTTCCCTTTCAAGCCAACTTCTTTTCTTGTTGATAAGATCCTTCAAAAACTTGGAATATAGAGGCATTTGCTTAAGTGCTTCTCTTTGAGTTTCTCAGTGTCTTTGTTTGGCATCACATCTTGCTCCTTAGCCTCATCTGCCTTTGTTTGATTCTCATCCTCTGTTGGTTCTTTGATGTTCTCTGCTTGCTTCCTTGTAGTGTCATTGTTGCTTATCAATGTTCTCCCGCTCCTCAATTGTATTGCCTTGCATTCCTCCTTGGGATTTGGAATTGTGTCACTGGGCAGTGCGTTTGAAGGTCTCTCAACAGATACTTGCTTGGAGAGTTGCCCCATCTGTCTCTCTAGGCTCTTTATAGAGGCTTCCTGATTCTTGGCTACCATTTCTTGGTGTTTCAACATTTTGTCTATCATGGCTTCCAAGTGAGTGATTCTTTGGGCTTCAGGTGATACTTGAGGTGGGTTATGAGATGTGGGTGATGGATGGTAGGCACTTTGGTTGGTGGGTTGGTTATTAGATTGGTATTGGTTGATGTTGGGGTAGTTGTTTTGAGGTTTTCTGAAGGGGTTTTGGTTAGTCTGCTGCTGGTTGTGATTTTGGTTGTTTCTTGGATTGTGTTGGTTTGAGTTCCTCTACCATGGTTGTTGGTTTTGGGTATGGTTATCTCCCCATCTGAGGTTTGGGTGGTTCTTCCAGGATAGATTGTATGTATCACCATACACTTCATTTGGTCCTTGGTTGTGCATATACTGTACTTGCTCTTGTTGTTGTTCTTCTTGAGTTTCTTCACTCTGTCCCCATGTGGTTGATGGTTGGCTAGTGTTGACTGCTGCAATTTGGAGACTATCAATCCTCTTGGTCATTTGCTCAAATTGTTGTTGAATTTGCTGCTGCATCATCTTGTTTTGAGCTAGGATTGAATCCACTCCTTCTAGCTCCATTACTCCTCTTCTTTGTGATGGTTGGCGGCTTCTTTGATGAGCAAAGAAATATTGGTTGTTGGCCACCATATCCACAA
>NC_029787.2:100609110-100611333 GCF_000816755.2 Arachis ipaensis | reverse complement strand
GCCACTTGTTCCTCTGTTGCCCCTTGATTTCCTTCTTGCTCTTGAAAATTTTCTTCCAATGTTTCTTCCACCAAACTGTCTATCATATCCACTCTCACGTAATCCTCTTGCTCAGGAGCGTTTTGCATTGATTTGAACACATTTATGACCATTTGTTCATTATGGACCCTGAAGATCATTTCTCCTTTTTCTACATCAATGATGGCCCTTGCTGTGTGTAGAAATGGCCTTCCCAGAATGATTGAGTCGTTTTCTTCTTCTTCAGTATCCAAAATTACAAAATCTGCTGGGAAAATAAACTCCCCAACCTTCACCAACAGATTCTCCACAATTCCATTAGGTGTCTTGATTGATCTGTCAGCCATGACTAGTGACATCCTGGTGGGTTTAAGCTCTTCTATGGCAAGTTTTCTCATCATTGAGAGAGGCATTAAATTGATGCTGGCACCCAAGTCACAGACAGCCTTGTTGAGAATTATCTTGCCAATAGTGCATGAGACTACAAAGCTTCCCGGATCCTTAAGTTTTGGTGGAATACCCCGTTGAATCACAGCACTGCATTCCTCGGTGAGTAATACGGTTTCCCTCTCAAGCAAACTTCTTTTCTTGTTGATAAGATCCTTCAGAAACTTGGAATATTGGGGCATTTGCTCAAGTGCTTCAGCCAAGGGAATATTAATTTCCAGCTTCTTGAAGGTCTCAAGGAACTTGTGAAAATGCTGGTCTTTAACCTCTTTGTTGAACCTCTGGGGATAAGGTAGTGGAGGTGTGATGCTCTTTCCTATTTGCTGCTATCCCTGAGCTACTTCCTTTGAGCTATGTGGCTGGTTGTCCTTCTCTTTAAGTTTCTCAGTGCTTTTGTTTGGCATCACAACTTGCTCCTTAGCTTCATCGTCCTTGCTTGCTTCTCATCCTCTGTTGGTTCTTTGATGCTCTCTGCTTGCTTCTTTGTAGTGTCATTGTTGCTTATCAATGTTCTCCCACTCCTTAATTGTATTGCCTTGTATTCCTCCTTGGGATTTGGGATTGTGTCACTAGGCAGTGAGCTTGAAGGTCTCTCAACAGATACTTGCTTGGAGAGTTGCCCCATCTGTCTCTCTAGGCTCTTCAGGGAGGCTTCCTGATTCTTGGTTACCATTTCCTGGTGTTTCAACATTTTGCCTATCACGGCCTCCAAGTTAGTGATTCTTTGGGCTTCAGGTGATACTTGAGGTGGGTTATAAGATGTGGGTGGTGGATGGTAGGCATTTTGGTTGGTGGTTTGGTTATTAGATTGGTATTGGTTGGGGTTGGGGTAGTTGTTTTGAGGTTTTCTGTAGGGGTTTTGGTTAGTCTGCTGCTGGTTGTAGTTTCTGCAGCTTCTCCCACTCATTAAACATGGCAGGGGGACATTTCCTGATCAGAGCCTTGTACCTCTCCCATGCCTCATAGATGGGTTCAGCCTCCATTTGTGTAAATGTTTGTACCTCAGCCTTTAACCTTATAATCCTATGAGGTGGATAAAACTTGGCAAGAAACTTGGTTACCAAATCATCCCAGTTGTTGATGCTGTCCCTTGGAAAAGATTCCAACCATTGAGTGGCCTTGTCCTTGAGAGAAAATGGGAATAGCATCAGCTTGTAACTGTCAGGAGGCACACCATTAGTTTTGACAGTGTTGCATATCCTCAAGAAAGTGGATAAGTGTTGGTGCGGGTCTTCGAGTGGTCCTCCACCAAAAGAGCAATTGTTCTGAACCAAAGTGATGAGTTGTGGCTTGAGTTCAAAATTGTTAGCATTGACGTTTGGAGCTAAGATGCTGCTTCCATAATGTCTAGGATTTGCAAAGGTATAGAAAGCCAAAACTCTCCTCTGGGGTGGGTTGTCATTGTTGTTGTTTGCTCCACCTGGTGGATTGGTTGAATGTTCCTCCCTCTCTTGATATTCCTCGTCTGATTCCTCTTCTCCAACAATATTTTTCCCTCTTTCAGCTCTTCTTAACCTCCTGAGAGTTCTTTCGTCTTGTTCATGAAAATTGGGTATGGTTCTTCTTGTGCCTGACATACAAGCAGAGCATGAGAAATGCACAAAGTCAGTGACACTTCAATCTACTGCTATATTGAAGTGTTAGTTAGTTTAAACAAAAAATCAAACAGTTAGTGGGTTAATCAAAGATTAAAGAAAAAGTGCTTGATCTAGATTACCACCTCACTTAATCATTGTCAATCTAATCAATCCCCGGCAA
>NC_029787.2:100567671-100608058 GCF_000816755.2 Arachis ipaensis | reverse complement strand
AAGAAATGTAAATTGCGGAATCTTAAAGTGCAAGAAATGTAAATGACTTGAATTGTAAAGGGTATTGGGACTTGGAGTTGCAGAAATTAAACAAGGAAAAGTAAATTTGCATCAAGCAGAGAAGGAGAAGATGATTTGGATCAAATCGGATCTGAAGCAAAACAAGTAAATGAACATGAAAATAGTAAACAGAGAATTGGAAATTAGAAGTTCAGATCTCAGGACCCAGAGACTAGAAAACCAAGTCTAGATCTCAATGCCTTCCTAGATCCAACAAGAACAATTGCAAGGAAAGTAGATGAAGAGCAATTAACAGAAATTAAATTCAATCAAGCAGTAAATAAAACAGAGAGATCCAAGGATGAGATTGAAACAGAATTTCTTCAATTCTCCAACCCAAGATCCAAGACAATTGTAATTGAAATTGAAAGCAATAAAACTAAGAGGAAGAGAAGTGAATTCTCCTTCCCCAAGACTAAAAAATTAAAGATCACTCAATATCCAAAGCTCTCCGAAAACTATTATGAAAATTCAAAGAGAAAGCTCTAAAAGAAAGCTCTAAAAAAAAGCTCTCCAAAGAACTTGAATTCTATCCTATTTATACACTTTCTTCCAATGATCTTCAAGCCTTGAGTTGGGCCTTTGCTCTTGGTGGAATTGGGTTGAAAGAGGCCTTGGTTGATTGCTCTTGGAGTTTGAAGAGGAACCAAAACGAACCAATTAAACCGGGTTGGAGTTTTGCAAAAGTTGGACCAAAAGTTGGAGCAAAAGTTAGGGTCTAACTTTTGGTCCAACTTTTCATATCAGCCAACACAATTTGCTGATACTCACGTTGGTGCAAAAGTTAGGGGTCTAAC
Organism: Arachis ipaensis; assembly: GCF_000816755.2. Lineage (NCBI taxonomy): Eukaryota > Viridiplantae > Streptophyta > Magnoliopsida > Fabales > Fabaceae > Arachis > Arachis ipaensis. The sequence goes on along the minus strand of NC_029787.2, from coordinate 100,607,201 downwards.
TTTTGCACCAACGTTAGCCTTCCTTGGTGCACTTATGGCGCCAACGTTAGCCTCAAAGTTAGGGGCTAACGTTGGCGCAAACTTTTGGTACCCAGGGAGTGATTTTCAAGTTCCAACGTTAGCCCAAAAGTTAGGGGCTAACGTTGGGGCTAACTTTTCACCCAAAAGTTTGTGCAAAAGTTTGAGGCTCACTTTAGGTCCAGCTTTTTGCTTCCTGGTTCAATTTCACTTATTCCATTGGCTTCTCTTTACTCCTAGCTATTCCTTCTTGCTTCAACCTTTCTCCAAGCTTTCTTCACCTATCATTAATCAACCAAACATATCAAAGCTATGCTTAAAATCATGAGATATTCATTCTTTCATAATATGTGACAATTATAGTATAAAACCTCATGAAATAGCATGAATTCATACATGATTGATTAAATCAAAGGAAACATGAAAATCTACCAAATTGGCTTGCTTAGAGCTCAAGAAAGTGCATAATTCTAATGAAAACAAAAGAAAAAGACTAGTTAAAATAGGCTAAGATGACTTGTCATCAAGTTTATTTTATAGTTATTTATTTATCTTATTCTTCTTATGTAACATACTGCTTCCTTACTTTCTAAAACCCCTAATTTACAAGACTCATAACCAATAATAAGAACATATCTCCCTGCAATTCCTTGAGAAGACGACCCGAGGTTTAAATACTCGGTTATCAATTTAAAAGGGGTTTGTTACTTGTGACAACCAAAACATTTGTACGAAGGGATTTCTGTCGGTTTAGAGACTATATCTACAACGCGACTGTTTTTATGAACTTTTTTACTGGCAAAAATCCTAACTTCAGTGCTTGTGGTGTTGAAGAAGGAATATCTTCAACCAGTTCAGTAGGATGGCTTGTGGCGGCTGGTGGAGGTCTGATGTATTTCCCGTTAGGGACATACTGATCATCCCGTGAGAGCATGGCTTTGGTGTCCCCAGCTCTGTAGGAGACTCCGGCTGTGGAGACAAGATCTGAGACCAAGGCGGGAAAAGGTAAGTTGCCCGCAATTTGTACGTGTCCCATGGCATTTCGGATGTGTCTTGGTAGATTCAGAGGTTGGTCTGTAAGGATGCACCATAGTAGGACGGCCATGTCCGCAGTGAAGGAGGACTCGTGAGTGCTCGGGAAGACGTAATGGGATAAGATCTGGGCCCATACGCGAGCCTCCAAGGTAAGTGCTGAAGCCGATATTCGCTTAGGGCGGTTACGATAGTATCCGTAGATCCAACGGCTGCCAAGTAGTGCGATAACTCTGAGAACGGCGTCCCAGTCAAATTGGTAGGAGAAGAAGGTATTCGTTGTTGTAACTCCTTTCTGCCAGGATGGGGAACATCTGCTCACAGTAGCGATTGGGAAATTGCGCAGTGTCTTTTGCTGGGAAGGCTTTTTCTTTATCATCAACCTTTATAATCCTCTTAGTTCTTTTTGTTGAGGGTTTAACCGCAGTTGAAAAGGGTTCTGCCACTAATGCTCTTTTTGTTCCTCTCCTCGCTGTTGATTTGGGAGTAGCTATCTCTTTGCCTTTCTTGGTGGCCATCCTGAAAAAGGAAAGAGAGAGTAAATTAAATATAAAGAGATAGAGCAAAGAAGAGGATTGTATGAGTGATAAACAATGCACGGCAAAGAGTATGTCATTAACACATCGTCATGACTATATGTAAAAAGTTCTTCAATGGGAAAATAACAAGTGCAGTTTAGGAAAAATAAATGCAAGGGGTTTATTGGCATGCAGGCAAAGGCATGAGTAGCATAGATCAAGTATTTAATTTGTCAAATTTGTTATCACTCGTAACAAACTAGCCATCACGTTTCTATTGACAATTATTTTCAACGAATAAAATATGAAAGGGGTTTTGTGAAAAACAAGCATTTAATAGCCATATTGGCTTTTTCACAAACACATAGCATGCATGGTGAATAAGGTATAGAAAGTATTAAAGTGAACAAGCAAGCAACCCTTTAAAAAGGTATATAATTGCCAAACAATTCTACAACAATCCACAAGCATATAATGAGAAATAATGGCTCAAATAAATTTCCAACACCAAGTAAAAAGGAAAAGGAAAGAAAAAGAAAAAGAAAATATGGATAATGAAAGTAAAAAAGAAAAGAAAAGAAGATAACATATAAAAATAAGAAGAATAATAAAAAAAAATTAGGGGGGAAAAGAGGAAAAGAAAACCTTGTTAATGGGGCTGAGAGAGAAAGAGAGTAGAAAGTGAGAAAGAAGGAAGAAGGAAGAAGGAAGAAATAAGGAGAGAAAGGAGAAAATAGGATTTGGGGAAAAGAAAGATAAGATAATTGGCAAATCAGGGAAGCTGTGCGGCGCAAGCGACGCGGTCGCGCGACTTGCGCTTATACTGATTGACGCGAGGGTAGCCTCGTACTCGCACAACTCTCTGTTTGAAAGTTTTATTTTTACCAAATCTGGGGTGACGCGATCGCGTGGGGCATGCGATCGCGTGAGTGGCCATTAGAAGGATATGACGCGGTCGCGTCGGTCACGCGGCCGCGTGGAAAGAATTGTGCGTTCAGCACCAATCCAGTACCACTCTAGCACAACTTTCGGTCGTGCACCCTTTTCACATCGAATTCCAGGGCACACGGCCGTGTGAGTGACGCGGTCGCGTGGGGCGATTTGTGCCATGGGCACGCCTCCAGCAACGCTCTTGCGTAACTCTATGTTCATTTTATTATTTTCTCCAATCACCTGCGACGCGGACGCGTCAATGAGGCGGTCGCGTCGCGTGAAATATATATATATATATATTTTTTTAAAATATGTAAATGCAGATGCGCAAAATGTACTAATAAAGAGAAGAGTTATTGAATAGGGGAAACTAAAAATAAAGAAAAGAACGATCATACCATGGTGGGTTGTCTCCCACCTAGCACTTTGCTTTAACGTCCGTAAGTTGGACGCTCCACTAGCTCAGGCTTCGGCTATGTGGGGATCTTCCAAGAGGAAGATCTCTAGCTCCTTGTTTTTCTTTATCTTCTCGCCATGGTACAGCTTTAAACGATGTCCATTGACTTTGATAAGGTTAGAGCTCGAAGGATGGCTTAGGTGATAAACTCCGTATGGTTTGGCCTTCTCTACTCTGTATGGACCTTCCCATCTTGATCTCAACTTGCCTGGCATGAGCCTCAGTCGAGATTTGTAAAGGAGGACTAAGTCCCCAGGTTAGAACTCTTTTCTCTTGATGTGCTGATCATGTACAACCTTCATCTTCTCCTTGTAATGTCTTGAGTTCTCATAAGCTTCTAAGCGAAGGCTTTCCAGTTCTTGCAGTTGCAACTTCCTTTCAGCTCCGGCTTTCTCAATTTCCATGTTGCACTCCTTTACTGCCGAAAAGGCTTTGTGCTCTATTTCAATAGGGAGATGACAAGCTTTTCCATAAACTAAGTGGAAAGGGCTCATCCCAATGGGTGTTTTGTATGCGGTTCTGTATGCCCAGAGTGAATCTTGTAGCCTGGTGCTCCAATCTCTTCTATGAGGTTTGACTATCTTCTGCAAGATATGATTTATCTCTCTGTTTGACACCTCGGCTTGCCCATTAGTCTGAGGATGGTAGGCTGTTGCAACCTTATGAATTATCCCATGCTTCTTCATTAATCCTGTTAGTCTCCTGTTACAAAAATGGGTGCCTTGATCGCTCACGATTGCTCGTGGTGATCCAAAGCGACGAATAATTTGGTTTCTCACAAAGGAAACAACAGTTTTAGCATCATCAGTGCGGGTAGGAATTGCTTCCACCCATTTGAAAACGTAATCCACAGCTAGCAATATATTGAAATAACCATTAGAATTTGGAAATGGACCCATGATGTCAATGCCCCAAACATCAAAAATTTCACAGAAAAGCATAATTTGTTGAGGCATCTCGTCCCTCTTGAATATATTACCAAATTTTTGGCATGGGAAACAAGATCTACAAAATTCAGCAGCGTCTCTAAAAAGAGTAGGCCACCAGAATTCACAGTCTAAGATTTTTCTAGCTGTTCTTTGAGGGCCAAAATGTCCTCCACTCTCAGACGAGTGACAGGCCTCTAAGATAGACTGGAATTCTGATTGAAGCACACACCGTCTAATTACCTGGTCAGCGCCACATCTCCAAAAATATGGGTCATCCCATATATAATACTTAGACTCGCTTTTCAGCTTGTCTCTTTGATGCATAGAAAAGTTTGGAGGAAAGGTGCGGCTAACTAGATAATTAGTGATGCCAGGGCATCTTGGCCAGTTTTACTGACCTTTTCTTTACTGCTTTTAGGATAGTTTCATACATTTCTTTAGGAAATAAGCTAGTTTTGGGTAAATATTCACTTATGCCTTGATTCAAGCATACATTGTGCATTTTACATAATTTCATGAGGATTTTGCATAAGTTTAGTGACAAATATTATGTTGCATTACTCATGACTTGGACTAGAGCTTTGATGCACTTTGTTGCTTGATTTCAGGACTACAAGGAAGCAAGAAAAGGGGAGGTAACTTGCAAGGTTAATGAGAAAAGTGATTGCCAATAACATTCTCAAAAAGCCATCAATGCCCACGTTAGAGAGTCACGTTAACTAAGTTAACGTGAACTCTAACGTGGAGAAGAGAAGTTGAGCCAACGTTAGTGACACTTAACATTGTCACTAACGTTGGCAATTACTCATAAGTGGCCACGTTAGAAGCCACGTTAACCTAGTTAGGTTAGGTTAACGTGGCCTCTAACGTTAAGGGGGGAAGAGAAGCCAACGTTAGTGACACTCAACATTGTCACTAAGGTTGACCTATGGTGCAAAGTACCACGTTAACTCCCACGTTAACTTGGTTAACGTGGGAACTAACGTAAAGGATGAAGAGTTGTCGACAACGTTAGTGACACTCAACATTGTCACTAACGTTGAAGCAACCACACAACCCCCAAGAGTCACGTTAACCTGCACGTTAACTTAGTTAACGTAGAAGCTAACAATGAGGAATGAAGGATGAGCCAACGTTAGTGACACTCAACATTGTCACTAACGTTGGGATGGCTAAAGATGGCTACGTTAGAGGCCACGTTAACCTAGTTAACGTGGACTCTAACGTGAGACCCAGGGGCACATTGGAACGTTAGTGACAATGTTGAGTGTCACTAATGTTCTTGAAGGTTGGCAAGGACCACGTTAGAAGCCACGTTAACCTAGTTAACGTGGGCTTTAACATGAAACAAGAAGGGGCACACTGGAACGTTAGTGACAATGTTGAGTGTCACTAACGTTCTCGAAGGATTAACAAGGCAACATTAAAAGCCACGTTAACCTAGTTAACGTGGGTTTTAACGTAAGGCAAAGGGGTGCATTGGAACGTTAGTGACAATGTTAAGTGTCACTAACGTTCTCGAGCTTATATTCTCACTAAATATTAACACCCCTAACGTCCTGAGCTGAAGTCTCTGCCCACTTAGCACTTTCTCTCTGCAAGTAAAGCCAAGCCCAAATGAAGAAAAGAACTGCTTCAAACTCAAGATCCAAAGGCCCAAGACTTGAAGAGTAAACTAGAAGCTGAGAAGAGTAGTATATATAGGAGTAGCTTTGAATTGTAAAGAAGCTCGGGAGGCTGGGAAAAAGAGAACTACTCTTTGTATTTTACTTTCTTTGCAAATTCTAGTTTTATGATGTATTCTCCATCTTTGTTTTCATTTTCAAGAGCTGTGAACAACTAAACCCCTTTCATTGGGTTAGGGAGCTCTGTTGTAATTTAATGGATCAATACTAATTTTCATTATTCTTCTTCTATCTTTCCTCTTGATTTTAATTGAAAGCTTTTGATCTTCATCCCATTGAGTAGTTATCTTGGAAGAGAAGCTATTCAAACCTGGATCTCTTTTGAACCTTGAAAGAGGAATGAAGAGATCAAGCTAGAAATGCTTTCTCATGCTGGACCAAATTGGGTTTATTCTGGATTCGCTCAACTAGAACATTCTTCTAATTAAAGTTGCTTGATCAATCAATCCCTGTGGGATTCGACCTCACTCTATTGTGAGTTTTTACTTGACAACAACTTCGGTACACTTGCCAAAGGGAGATTTGTTGAGAGACAAGTTTTCCGTGCATCAAGTTTATGGCGCCGTTGCCGGGGATTAATTGTGATTAACAAACTACCGGTTGGTTGATTACCTAGATTAGACATTTTCTTTTGTTTTTGCTTTATTCATGTAATTGCTTTAGTTCTTTATTTTCTATGCTCTCTAACTGTTTGTGTTAATGCCTCACCAAGAAGCCCCTGTTCGTGACAGTTTTGGCTCTTGGTGATTTTGTTATTAATACAACAGTTCTTTACTCAGCTTCTTTCCAAATAAAATTGGCATATGATCACATTCTAAGTTTGGTGTTGCCCTGCAACAATTTGTTTTCAATCTTTCTGGATACTTGCATCAATTCTAAGAGAAAGTGTCACACTAAGTTTGGTGTGCCACTTATTTTTCTATGCAATGTATCCAGCAACCCCACTTGTTTGTATAATCATAATGCCTTTGCTTCTTAGGCTTGCAGTGTTATCCTTAATTTTTGCTTGCTTAACCACATACATCACTTACATTTCAGTATGTAAGACGTTCATGACCCATCATAGACCCCACCACTACTGTTTTATTTGCTGCTTGAAGACAAGCAATTAGTCTAAATTGGTGTGGGAAGGGAGAAAAGTAGGAGAAGAAGGGCAACAACAATAAAGATAAACTACAAGGTGGTAAAGTTCCTTTTTCCTCTTACTTATTTCCAGTACATTCAATTGCATGATTGTCTTCTAAGTTCTTTGTATGTATGTGTGCTTGTTCCTTGTAAATAAGCATGTCAATTCTGTCTTTTAAACTTTTTATTGATTAAGGCTGTGTTTTCTAGTCTGAATGTCATTATTGCATCCTTACTTTGCTTACTTGTAGGCTTGTCCCTTTTGAATCAAATGAAAGGAGAATGAGTGTTTTTAAAAGACCAGAGTAGAGTTCATACTATAGAATGAGTTCATGAGTTTATGGTGTGGTCATAAGTTAGCTAAGTTGGTTCAACCACAAGGGTGGGAAGACAACTATCTGTCATGAATACTATGCTTGAGACACACCCCATGAGACTAGCTAAATAAGAAGATCCTAATAAGAAAAAGGGAAAGAACAATCAAAGTTGAGGAATAAAAGAAAAAGAATAAGCAATAAGGCTAGGCACCAATAGTTTTTAATCTTGAGGCATGTGTCTGTGGTGCTTCTGTGTGAGGGTCTACTTGGATGAATAAGCTCTTAGGGGTGCCTTATCACTTGGTAACTTGGGTTAACTAACTCGGGATTATCAGCTGAAAGTCCACTATCAAGAGTAACCTTCACTACAGAGCATTTAGTAACCCAAAGAGGTTTTGGACACCAAGGTCTCAAGAAAAGAAAATAAACAAACCATGTGCCTATGGTTTGTATGTATGGGGGAGAGACTTGAGCAAGTAAGTCCTTAGGGGTGCTTCAACACCTAGCACCTTGAACCAACTGGTTCGGGAGTGTTGGCTGAAAGCTTATTTTAAAGAGTTGCCCCCTTACAGAGCACTTAGCTTAAGAACAAAAATAAGCCCTGAAATGACAATAAAAGGATCAATGAATAAAAGTCTCATGGGATGCAATCACAGTGAGTATTCTAGGACATGATAAAGGTCTGAAAGCCAGGAATAAACCTAAGTTGCTATGCATGATACCACCATAAAACCAAGGACATGACTTCCACAAGAATGACTCATTTCTCTTGGCATTCCATTCATCATTCTCTTGTTCCAGTACTTGCTTAGGGACAAGCAAGCTTTAAGTTTGCTGTTGTGATGTCAGGGCATTTTGGCCAGTTTCACTGACCTTTTCTTTACTGTTTTTAAGGTAATTTCATGCATTTTCTTAGGAAATAAACTAGTTTTGGGTGGATATTCACTTACATCTTGATTCAAGCATACATTGTGCATTTTACATGATTTCATCAGGATTTTGCATGAATTATATGATAAATTGGATGATGCATGATCCATGATTAAGAGCAAGACTTTGATGCACTTTGTTTGATTGATTTCAGGCCAAAAGAAGAAGAGAAGAGCCACGTTAGTGGGAAAAGTTAGTGGCATTAACTTTGAAGAAAGGAAACGGAGCCAACGTTAGTGACACTTAACATTATCACTAACGTTGGACCAAGCTCATAAGTGGGCACGTTAGTTGCCACGTTAACTTAGTTAACGGGGCCTCTAACGTTAAGAAGAAAGGGGGAAAGCCAACGTTAGTGACATTCAACATTGTCACTAACGTTGGCCTAAGTTACAACAAAGCCACGTTAACTCCCACGTTAACTTAGTTAACGTGGAAGCTAACGTGGAGAAAGGTGGTGATCGACAACGTTAGTGACACCAAACATTCTCACTAACGTTGGAGTGAACTCAAAAGCCCCCAATAAGCCACGTTAACTCCCACGTTAACTTAGTTAACGTGGTAGTTAACGTGGGCAAAAGTCCCACCTGGCAGCCTGACCATGCCTTCTTCAAATACGCATAACTTGAGCCACAAAGCTCCAAATGAGGTGATTTCAGCGGCATTGGAAATTAGGATTCCAGAGCTTTCTAAGCATATATGGCACTACATGGTTGACACTAAATTTGAGGGAGAAAACCTGCCCCGAAAGTGCAATGATGAACATGGTATCAGCCTGTATTTAGGCCAACTGACCTCTTCACCTTCCAAGAAGTATAACTCGAGTTGTAGAGCTCCAAATGATGCGCTTTCAAAGGCATTGGAAAGTAGACATCCAGGGCTTTCCAACGATATATAATAGTATGGGGTGGACACTAAGTTTGAGCTTCAGAAACGGGAAATCGCTAGCGTTATTGGCAATTAACATTTCCAGTAACGTTGGCATATATGCCAGCGACCATGTCCACTTCAAAGGGGCATAACTTGAGCTACAGAGGTCCAATTGAGGTGATTCCAGTTGCGTTAGAAAGCTGACATTCAGAGCTTTCCAAAGATATATAATACTTTATAGTGGGAATGAAATTTGAGTACAAACAAGAGGCATCTTTTAAGCCCTAAAAACACCAACTGGGCAACAAGTGCAACGTTAGCCACAATAACTTTAGCACTAACGCCACACTTGTAGCGTTAGTGTGGCTAACTTTAGCACTAACTTTAGCACCTGGGCCTCAACTTAACTCACTTCTCTCTCAAGTCCACTTCAAAGCTCAAGCAAGCAAGCCCACAATTGTGAACCAATCAAGACCACAAGAAGCATCTAGAATAGGAATTTTCATTTTATTGTAATTTGCTTTCATTTTGTAATTTAGGAGAGCCTACATAAAGGCCTTAGTTTTTACATTCAAAGCATTCTAGAATTCTGGAGAATTGGAGGAAGGGGGAGAGAGTGAAGACCAATTCAAACTTCTGTGAATTGGCACACTCCAAGGGGAGTGGGTCTTCGGACCCCTCCCCTCAACCACTCTTCTTCCTTTTCTCTTCTTTTCTTCCTTAGGAGTAGTTTCATTTTAGTTGTAATTTTCATTCATGTTTTCTGCACTTTATTGCTTTCTTTACTTTTCTGTCAATTTACAATTCCTTGTTGCTTATCACTCCAATCTGATTCGTCTAACTAGGATAGTCAATTAACCATTGATTGCTTAATCCGTTAATCTCTGTGGGATTCGACCTCACTCTATTGTGAGTTTTACTTGACGACAATTCGGTACACTTGCCGAAGGGAGATTTGTTGAGAGACAAGTTTTCTGTACATCAATTAGCTACAGGTGCATACCAAAGGACTACCTCAGATACTGCTTGCAGGTTATCAAATGGGAAATTATCAGCTATAGGAGTGGGGTCATCTGTAATGTGCTCAAGGCGACTCAAATGGTCTGCCACTAAATTCTGGTTACCACTCCTATCCTTAATTTCTAAATCAAATTCTTGTAATAGCAGTATCCAATGTATAAGCCTTGGTTTGGACTCCTTTTTAGCTAATAGATACTTTAGAGCTACGTGGTCTGAGTACACTACTACCTTCGTACCAAGTAAATACGCTCAAAATTTATCCAGAGCAAAAACAATAGCAAGAAGCTCTTTTTTAGTATTAGTGTAATTGGACTGAGCGGCATCTAAAGTTTTAGACGCATAAGCAATAACAAAGGGGTCCTTACCTTCACGCTGAGCCAGTGCCGCTCCTACTGCATGGTTGGAGGCGTCGCACATTATTTCAAATGGCTGGCTCCAGTCTGGTCCTCTCACAATTGGAATTTGAGTCAGGGCAGTCTTCAGCTTATCAAACGCTTGTTTGCAATCCTCGCTGAACTCGAATTCAATATCCTTCTGCAGTAGTCTGGATAAGGGAAGAGCTACCTTATTGAAGTCCTTAATGAATCTCCTGTAAAAACCTGCATGGCCAAGGAACGAACGGACTTCCCTCACAGAAGAGGGGTAAGGTAAACTAGAAATAACATCCACCTTTGCTGGATCTACAGAAATGCCAGTATTAGACACAACATGTCCTAGTACAATACCTTATTTTACCATAAAGTGACATTTTTCAAAATTTAATACAAAGTTTGTACTGACATATCTATCTAATACTCTAGATAATCCATCTAAGCAAAGGCTAAAGGAATCGCCATATACACTAAAATCATCCATAAAAACTTCCATACAGTCCTCAATAAGATCAGAGAAAAGACTCATCATGCACCTTTGGAAGGTAGCTGGTGCATTGCACAAGCCAAAGGGCATTCTCTTGTAAGCATAAGTCCCAAAAGGACATGTAAAAGTGGTTTTTTCCTGATCCTCAGGAGCTATATAAATCTAGAAATAACCTGTGTAACCATCTAAAAAACAATAATGTGATTTACCTGATAGGCAATCCAGCATTTGATCAATGAATGGAAGAGGATAGTGATCCTTACGAGTGGCCTGGTTGAGGCATCTGTAGTCAATGCAGACCCTCCAGGTGTTCTGAACTCTGGTTACAATGAGATCTCCATGCTCATTCTTCACTGTAGTGACTCCAGACTTCTTGGGTACCACTTGTACTGGGCTTACCCATTCACTGTCTGAGATGGGATAGATGATATCTGCCTCCAGTAGTCTGGTCACTTCCTTTTTGACAACCTCTAAGATAGTGGGGTTTAGTCTTCTCTAGGGTTGACGGACAGGTCCTGCTCCTTCTTCTAAAAATATTCGATGCTCACAAACTTGAGGGTTGATGCCTACTATGTCTGCCAAACTCCAACCAATTGCCTTTTTGTGCCTTCTCAGCACACTAAGTAACTGCTCTTCCTGTTGAGAAGTGAGTTCTCTTGCAATGATAACTGGAAACTTCTGGTCGTCCTCAAGGTAAGCATATTTGAGGTGTGGAGGAAGGGGTTTTAATTCTAACTTCTGATCATGGTTAGGCTCTGGGTTGTCTGGAGCTGGTAACAATGGTAAAGCACTGTCATTGTCCTCTGAGAATGTCCCCACACTTAGACCTTGTCCTATGTACTTCTCTTCAAATTCCTCCTGGTGAACTTCAGCTACGGTTTCATCTATAATGTCTCACTGGAGGATAGAATGATCCTCCGGAGGATGCTTCATCACTCCATTTAGATTGAACATTACTACTCGGCCATCTATTTCAAAAGAGTATGTTCCTGAAAAAGCATCTAATTTGAACTTCGAGGTCTTTAGGAATGGTCTTCCGAGTAGGATTGATGACGGTTTCTTAGTCATTTTAGGGCATCTCCAGGATATAAAAATCAATGGGAAATGTGAGCCCCTTAATGCCCACTAATACATCTTCAGCAACTCCAACCACTGTAATAATGCTTTTATCTGCTAACACAAAACGAGCTGCCGACCTTTTTAAGGGGGGAGCCTCAAAATATCATATATAGACAAAGGAATTATACTCACACATGCTCCTAAATCACATATGCAGTCAGAAAATACTACACCACCAATAGTACAATTAACCATACATGGACCTGGGTCACTACACTTTTCAGGTAAACCTCCCATTAAAGTAGATATGGAACTACCTAAAGGAATAGTTTCTAATTCATTAATTTTGTCTTTATGTATACATAAATCCTTTAGAAACTTTGCATATTTAGGTACCTGTTGAATAACATCAAAAAGAGGAACAATTACCTCAACCTTTTTGAATATTTCTACCATTTTGGGGTCAGGTTCCCGCTACTTCCTGGGCTTCCTTGCAAGTTGTGGAAATGGAATGGGAGTGTTGTCTTCTACAGTGTCTGCGCCCTGTGGTGCTTCCTCCTGTGGTTGAACTTCTTCTTTTTCATTTATGTCCTGTATGTCCTCTTCCTCTTCAACATCTTCTATTTCCACTACCTCTTCAGCTGAGGCGTGTTCTGGTGGGCTTGGCTCCTCCTGATTCCTCTCCTGCAGTATGGTTTCGGACCTTAGGGTGATGGCATTAATGCCACCCTTTGGATTGGGTAATGGTTGAGAGGGAATTCTACTAGAGCTCAAAGGCTAGTAATTGGAGTTATTCATTGATCCAATCTGTGAGACAAGAGCTTGCAGGGTAGAGTTCAGACCATTTAGTGTAGCATAAAGGTTATTTTCCATGGTCTGTTGTCTCCGATCAATAGATTATAGTAAGTTATCATTAGCAGATGAAGAAAGATAAGTAATTTGAGAGGTCTGCTGTTGGGTATTCTGTGGTCCTTGGAATTGCCTCAGGTGAGGTGCTCTGTAAGGCTGGTTCTAGTTCTGCTGCCTGTTGTTGTTATTATTCCACCTCTGATTTCCCTAATTGTTTCTGCCTCCTCTGTTGTTGTTGTTGTTGTCCCTCCAATTCTGGTTAGAATTGTCCTGTCATCCGTAGTTGTAATTGCCACCTTGATTGTACCCTTGGTTGGGGCGGTCATAGAAGTTATGAGTGGCTGCCACGGTGTTGTCTTCCTGCTAGAGCTGCGGACATTCGTCAGTATAATGGCTATAATCAGCACAGATTCCGCAAACTCTCTTTGGGACTAACTATTGGCTTTGCTGTAGTGGAGAAGGTTGAACTTGCTGAACTTGTTGTTGACTCAGTTGCATCTGCTTCAACAAGTTGGTCATTTCACAGATACTCTGAGTTAGAGCAGCAGTCTCTCTGCTAGAGGATACCTCTGCAATGGCTTTTGAACGGCCTTGCTTTTGCCTATGATTCCGAGTGGATTCAGCTAAGTCGCTGATCAATTGCCATGCCTCATCAGTGGTCTTGTACTTTTTCATAGACCTATTGCTAGCTCTTTCCAATGTGGTCTTATCTTGGGGCCTCATGCCCTGTGTGATGTAACCGAGTAACACTATCTTGTCAATCATATGGTGGGGGTAAGCTTCCAGAAGATTATTGAAGCGCTCCCATTATTCATAGAGAGTCTCAGATTCGTCCTGAACAATCATGGAAATATCTTTCCTCAATTTATCAGTAACTTCAGCTGGAAAGAATTTTTCCAAGAATTCTCTTCTAAGTGTATCCCAGTTGGATACAGTTGCTGCGGGTTGAGTGTAGTACCACTCTCTTGCCTTTCCCTCAAGAGAAAACGGGAAAGCTTTCAATAAAATTGAAGTTTCATCTGCACCATCACGCCAGACAGTAGAACAGGCTGCTTGAAAATCTCTCAGGTGCTTGATAGGCTCTTGAGCAGGTAAGCCATGAAACTTGTGCATCAAATTGAGCAGTGCAGTCTTTATTTCAAAGTCTGTAGCCACCGTTGGGTGATGCGCTTGAAATGATTGCATTGTAAAATCAGGGGCTCCAGCCTCCTGGATAGTAACTCTCCAAGGTTCTGCCATGTCACCTACACGTAAATCAACCAAATCAGTAGAACGGGGGCTGGTTTCTTCCTCAAATGACGTTTCAGATCCGCCCTCAGAGAGGATTAACCGACGCCGAGCTTGCCTTATTCGTGAAATAGTTCTTTCAATCTCAGGATCGAATACTGGCAAGCTTGGATCAGGAAGTGAACGCGTCATCTAGCGAAAGAAACAAGCAGCTCATAGTAGCAAGATAAAATAAAATGCAAATAAATAAATTCCAATTAATAACTTTAGCACTCTATTGCAACTCCCCGGCAACGGCGCCAAAAATTGACGTGGCAAAAATTGGCGAGTCAAGAATTGTTATAAGATATGCGTTGCAAGTATAGTTCTCAACCAACCAGAAATCCGCTTATCAATTTAGAAGGGTTGTCACAAAATTAAAACTAAAATACTGGAAGTATGAATCCCTGGTCGTCTACCAACGAGTTGCAGAAAGGTGTGCTATTTTATTAATCAGATGTTTTCAAAAAGAGTTTGAGTTGAATAAATATAGGAAATTAAATTAGAGAAATTAAATAATTTAAATAAAAGCCTTGACTGGGAGTAGATTAGTTGGAAGCCCTATTCTTGTTGAAGTACTCTCAAGATTAATTGATAATTGAAGGTTGTTCTGTTTAGTTATCCCTTACTAGGTAAAGGAAAGTCAAACAAGTTGGAATGTTGTTTCTATTCACAAGTTCCAATCCGCTCAATTGAAAAGGATTAGTGTCAATGACTAGAAAGCATCCCAACAATAAACCTAATTACAATTTTTCTTTTAAGCATCCCAACTCAAGGGTTCCTTTCAATTAACTCCCCATCAAGTTAGGGAACTACTCGCTCATTGTGAATGTAGAACTCATAACATAGGAAAGGAAATTGACATGATAGATAAAACTCAAGGGAATCAATTGAAAATAAAAGTAATTCTTGTATTAATAAATTCTAAAATAATCCAATAGTAAAATTGAGTAAATTAAAGGACATGGAAGAGTAAAGCCAAGTAAAGAAAACAAACTAGAATGACGAAGTCTTGATGAGGTAATAACTCTTCTCAATATCCCAATGCGAAAAGCAATAGAAATAAAATCCTAAGAACTATGAATGTGTAGAGAGAAAAACCTAGAGGTGGAGTAAAACTAGATCCATAAAACTAGATCCATAAACTAAGGCATGGTCAAGCTGTTCCATATAACACGTTTATGCTCCAGTTTAAGCTTAAACTGGAGCTTAAACGTGTTATATGGAACAGCTTGACCATGCCTTCTTTAAACATAAATAACTTGAGCTACAAAACTCCAAATGCGGTGATTCAAAATGCATTGGAAAGAAGACATCTAGAGCTTTCCAAGCATATATGGCATGCATGGTGGATACTAAAAATTGAGGGAGAAAACAGCCCCATAATGTTCATAGAAGAGCATAGTACCAACATGCAATCAGGCCAGCTGACCTCTTCACCTTCCATGGAGTATAACTCGAGTTGTAGAGATCCAATTGAGGTGCTTCCAGTTGCATTAGAAAGCTGACATCCATAGCTTTCCAACGAGGTATAATAGTCTATATTTGGCATCAAATTGGCAAAGTTGACAAGAGAACAAAGTGACGACTCAAGAAAGGGGGGTGCAACGTTTGAGTGTAGTTTAATGGATCATTATCCTTTTTGGATCAATTATGTCACTCTACCCTTCAAGCAAGCAAGGCCCATCAACAACACCAAATCAAGGCCACAAGAATCATCTAGAATAGTTTATTTTCATTTGATTGTAATTTGCTTTGAATTTCATTTTCATTTTGTAATTTAGGGAGCCTATTTAAAGGCCTTAGTTTCTGCATTTGAGAGACACAGGGGGATTGAAGGGGAATCCAGCCCCTGAGGGGGAAGTTTTACACAGAGAGAACTTTGGATCATTTTCCTGTAAATGGCTGAATCTTAAAGTGCAAGAAATGTAAATTACTTGAATTATAAAGGGAATTGGGAAGTGGGTTTGCAGAATTTAAACAAGGAAAAGTAAATTGCACTAAACTGAAAATTAGAGAAGAATTGAATTGAACCAGATCTAAAACGGAAATGTAAATGAACTTGAAAAAAAACATTAAACAGAGAATTTAAAATGAAAACTCCAGATCTCAAGACCCAAGAGACTAGATAACCGAGTCTAGATCTCAATGCCTTCCTAGATCCAAATGTAGAATTCAATTGCAAGAAATAAAGAAAAGTAAATTGCAGAATGAGTAGAAGAAGAGGCTTGCTCTTGGAGTTGGAGAGAAACCCATTGTGAACCGGGCCATGAATCATAAAAGCTTGAGTCAAAGTTTGAGGCAAACTTTGGCTCAAGCTTTTCATATCAGCTGCCCCCCTTTTGCTGCTATCAATGTTTGAGCTAAAGTTTGAGGTCAAACTTTGAGCCAAACGTTGAGCCTTCTTGTATGCCTTGTGGCGCCAACGTTTGCCAAAAGGCTTGAGGCAAACGTTGGCGCAAACTTTTGCTCTCCTGGGTGTGTTGATGGTGGCGCCAACGTTTGCCAAAAAGCTTGAGGCAAACATTGGCGCAAGCTTTTTCTCCCCTGGGTATGTTGGTGTGGCGCCAACGTTTGCCAAAAAGCATGAGGCAAACGTTGGCGCAAGCTTTTCTCCTCCAGGGTGTTGGTGTGGCGCCAACGTTTGCCAAAAAGCTTGAGGCAAATGTTGGCGCAAGCTTTTGCTCCATCCAATGTGAATTCACTCTTCCAAAAGTTTGAGCTAAAGTTTGAGGCAAACTTTGGCTCAAGCTTTTTGTTCTCTCTTGCTCCTAGCCATTCCTTCTTTCTTCAACCTTCTTCAAAGCTCTTTTTCCCTATCATCAATCAACCAAACACATCAAAGCTATGCTCAAAATCATGAGTTTGTTATTCTTTCATAATATATGACAATTATAGCACAAAATCTCATGAAATTGCATTAATTCATCCATGGTTGATTGAATCAAAGGAAACATGAAATTCTACCTAATTGGCTTACTTATGGTTCAAGAAAGTGCATAAAATCAATTGAAAACAAAAGAAAAGACTAGTGAAACTAGGATAAGATGACTTGTCATCAGTAATCACTCTATCCTTCTCTAATCATGCTCTCTAACTTTTGTTCTTCTCCTAATCAATCAACAACATTTAATATACCAATGCAAACATCATGAGGTCTTTTCAAGGTTGTAATGGGGCCAAGGTAATGGTAAGGATGAATGTATGGCTAAGTAAGCTTATAAACTAAATCTTTAATTAACCCAAGCTTTAACATAACATATATATATTCTATATAACTTTAGAATTCATACCTAGCTACCCAGAATTTTCCTTTCACATTCCATACTCATGTATCAACTTTTTATCTTAATTTTATCATACATGCATTGATCTTTGAATTCTTAACTTAACATTGGGGTAATTTTGTCCCCTTATTTTTTTATTGAATATTTTTGGTTTTTTCTATTTGGTTTTTTTTTTACATAAACATAAAAATAAACATAGCTTATCAATGCACATAGATTTTCGATTCTTATAGTTTCACATGAGTAGGTGTCCAAATTCCCATTATATTATCATGACACATTCCCTTATTATCTTTTGTTCCCAGAATTTTCCATACTTAATTAGCATACACAATTCTATCTTAAGCTAACCAAAGATTCAGTTTGGGATATATAATTGTTTTTCCATTTAAGGCTAGTAATGTGGTAAAATATAGAACAAATGGGATTTAAAGGCTCAAAGTGGCTAACAAAGGTAATTAAAAGGGTAGGTTTAATTCGGATAAGTGAGTTTAAAAAAATAATGGCCTCAATCATATGCAAGCATACAAATATAATAAACATTGGACATATAGGATGAAACAAAATATAGATTACAATCATAGAGAAGTAAACACACAAGAATAAAATAATTATGGTTAAATAATGTAACCATGCGTAAAGGCTCAAATCTTACAGGTTGTGTGTTCTTTAGCTCAAAAATCATGTTCCAAATACAACTTCAAGCAAATTTAACATAAAAGTTTTAATTAAAATTAGTGAAATTTTGTTCCAAAAATAGAGTCTTAGAAGAAACTTATTGTCTTTTCAATCAAGTAGAACATGCATGCAACTAATCTATTACTAAGCAATTTATCCTATTCTACAAAAGAAAAACTAACTAAATATCCTAATTTGTTGGTGTTTAGGGAAAAGAAATTACCTCCGGAAGTCAGGTACTGACCGACCTCCCCACACTTAAGGCTTTGCACCGTCCTCGGTGCCATCTGTCAGAAACAAAGATGGGCTGGTTGCAGTATCTCCACAGTCGGGGCCATCATGGCTTCCTGTGCTGCTAAAGGAAGTGGAATCTGGGGTGTCTGAGTCCTTGAATTTTCCCATAATCAGCTCCTTGAGGTATGTGAATCGGCGTTTGTTACGGCGCTCTCTCATCTTAGCTTTGTGTTCCTGCCGATCCAACCTTTAGAGTATCTGATGGAGCAGTTGCTCTGTTGTAGGTGCTTGTGGTGTTGAAGAAGGAATATCTTCAACTGGTTCAGTAGGATGGCTTGTGGCGGCTAGTGGAGGTTTGATGTATTTTCCGTTAGGGACATACTGATCATCCCGTGGGAGCATGGCTTTGGTGTCCCCAGCTCTGTAGGAGACTCCGGCTGCGGAGACAAGATCTGAGACCAAGGCGGGAAAAGGTAAGTTGCCCGCAATTTGTACGTGTCCCATGGCATTTCGGATGTGTCTTGGTAGATTCAGAGGTTGGTCTGTAAGGATGCACCATAGTAGGACGGCCATGTCCGCAGTGAAGGAGGACTCGTGAGTGCTCGAGAAGACGTAATGGGACATGATCTAGTCCCATACGCGAGCCTCCAAGGTAAGTGCTGAAGCCGATATTCCCTTAGGGCGGTTACGATGGTATCCATAGATCCAACGGCTGCCAGGTAGTGCGATAACTCTGAGAACGGCGTCCCAGTCAAATTGGTAGGAGAAGAAGGTATTCGTTGTTGTAACTCCTTTTTGCCAGGATGGGGAACATCTGCTCACAGTAGCGATTGGGAAATCGCGCAGTGTCTTTTGCTGGGAAAGTTTTTTCTTTATCATCAACCTTTATAATCCTCTTAGTTCTTTTTGTTGAGGGTTTAACCGCAGTTGAAGAGGGTTCTGCCACTAATGCTCTTTTTGTTCCTCTCCTCGCTGTTGATTTGGGAGTAAATTTCTCTTTGCCTTTCTTGGTGGCCATCCTGAAAAAGGAAAGAGAGAGTAAATTAAATATAAAGAGATAGAGCAAGGAAGAGGATTATATGAGTGATAATCAATGCACAGCAAAGAGTATGTCATTAACACATGGTCATGACTACATGTGAAAAGTTCATCAATGGGAAAATAACAAGTGCAGTTGAGGACAAATAAATGCAAGGGGTTTATTGGCATGCAGGCAAAGGCAAGAGTAGCATAGATCAAGCATTTAATTAGTCAAATTTGTTATCACTCGTAACAAACTAGCCATCACGTCTGTATTGACAATTATTTTCATCGAATAATATATGAAAGGGGTTTTGTGAAAAACAAGAATTTAATAGCCATATTGGCCTTTTCACAAACACATAGCATGCATGGTGAATAAGGTATAAAAAGTATTAAAGTGAACATGCAAGCAACCCTTTAAAAAGGTATATAATTGCCAAACAATTCTACAATAATCCACAAGCATATAATGAGAAATAATGGCTCAAATAAATTTCCAACACCAAGTGAAAAGGAAAAGGAAAGAAAAAGAAAATATGGATAATGAAAGTAAAAAAGAAAAGAAAAGAAGATAACATATAAAAATA
The DNA here is from genome assembly GCF_000816755.2 of Arachis ipaensis. Classification (NCBI taxonomy): domain Eukaryota; kingdom Viridiplantae; phylum Streptophyta; class Magnoliopsida; order Fabales; family Fabaceae; genus Arachis; species Arachis ipaensis. The sequence continues at coordinate 100,587,526 of NC_029787.2, read as the reverse complement.
AGAAGAATAATAAAAAAATTAGGGGGGAAAAGAGGAAAAGAAAACCTTGATAATGGGGGTGAGAGAGAGAGAGAGTAGAAAGTGAGAAAGAAGGAAGAAGGAAGAAGGAAGAAATAAGGAGAGAAAGGAGAAAATAGGATTTGGGGAAAAGAAAGATAAGATAATTGGCAAATCAAGGAAGCTGTGCGGCGCAAGCAACGCGGTCGCGCGACTTGCGCTTATACTGATTGACGTGGTCGCATCGGTCACGCGGTCGCGTGACCCGTTTCATGCTACTGGCGCGAGGGTAGCCTGGCACTCGCACAACTGTCTGTTTGAAAGTTTTATTTTTACCAAATCTGGGGTGACGCGATCACGTGGGGCATGCGATCGCGTGAGTGGCCATTAGAAGGATATGACGCGGTCGCGTTGGTCACGCGGCCGCGTGGAAAGAATTGTGCGTTCAACACCAATCCAGCACCACTCTAGCACAACTTTCGGTCGTGCACCCTGTTCACGTTGAATTTCAGGGCACGCGGCCGTGTGAGTGACGCGGTCGCGTGGGAGGCCAATGTTCCCATTTGACGCGGACGCGTCGGTGACGCGGTTGCGTGGGGTGATTTGTGCCATGGGCACGCCTCCAGCCACGCTCTTGCGTGACTCTCTGTTCATTTTATTATTTTCTCCAATCACCTGCAACGCGGACGCGTCAATGAGGCGGTCGCGTCGCGTGAAATATATATATATTTTTTTAAAATATGTAAATGCAGATGCGCAAAATGTACTAATAAAGAGAAGAGTTATTGAATTGGGGAAACTAAAAATAAAGAAAAGAACGATCATACCATGGTGGGTTGTCTCCCACCTAGCACTTTGCTTTAACGTTCGTAAGTTGGATGCTCCACTAGCTCAGGCTTCGGCTATGTGGGGATCTTCCAAGAGGAAGATCTCTAGCTCCTTGTTTTTCTTTATCTTCTCGCCATGGTTCAGCTTTAAACGATGTCCATTGACTTTGATAAGGTCAGAGCTCGAAGGATGGCTTAGGTGATAAACTCCGTATGGTTCGGCCTTCTCTACTCTGTATAGACCTTCCCATCTTGATCTCAACTTGCCTGGCATGAGCCTCAGTCGAGATTTGTAAAGGAGGACTAAGTCCCCAGGTTGGAACTCTTTCTCTTGATGTGCTGATCATGTACAACCTTCATCTTCTCCTTGTAAAGTCTTGAGTTCTCATAAGCTTCTAACCGAAGGCTTTCCAGTTCTTGTAGTTGCAACTTCCTTTCAGCTCTGGCTTTCTCAATTCCCATGTTGCACTCCTTTACTGCCCAAAAGGCTTTGTGCTCTATTTCAACAGGGAGATGACAAGATTTTCCATAAACTAAGTGGAAAGGGCTCATCCCAATGGGTGTATTGTATGCGGTTCTGTATACCCAGAGTGCATCTTGTAGCCTGGTGCTCCAATCTCTTCTATGAGGTTTGACTATCTTCTGCAAGATACGCTTTATCTCTCTGTTTGACACCTCGACTTGCCCATTAGTCTGGGGATGGTAGGCTGTTGCAACCTTATGAATTATCCCATGCTTCTTCATTAATCCTGTTAGTCTCCTGTTACAAAAATGGGTGCCTTGATCGCTCACGATTGCTCGTGGTAATCCAAAGCGACAAATAATGTGGTTTCTCACAAGGGAAACAACAGTGTTAGCATCATCAGTGCGGGTAGGAATTGCTTCCACTCATTTAGAAACGTAATCCACAGCTAGCAATATATAAAAATAATCATTAGAATTTGGAAAGGGACCCATGAAGTCAATGCCCCAAACATAAAAAATTTCACAGAAAAGCATAATTTGTTGAGGCATCTCGTCCCTCTTGGATATATTACCAAATTTTTGGCATGGGAAACAAGATCTACAAAATTCAGCAGCGTCTCTAAAAAGAGTAGGCCACCAAAATCCACAGTCTAAGATTTTTCTAGCTGTTCTTTGAGGGCCAAAATGTCCTCCACTCTCAGACGAGTGACAGGCCTCTAAGATGGACTGGAATTCTGATTGAGGCACACACCGTCTAATTACCTGGTCAGCGCCACATCTCCATAAATATGGGTCATCCCATATATAATACTTAGACTCGCTTTTCATCTTGTCTCTTTGATGCTTAGAAAAGTTTGGAGGAAGCTGCGGCTAACTAGATAATTAGCTACAAGTGCATACCAAGGGACTACCTCAGATACTGCTTGCAGGTTATCAAATGGGAAATTATTAGCTATAGGAGTGGGGTCATCTGTAATGTGCTCAAGGCGACTCAAATGGTCTGCCACTAAATTCTGGTTACCACTCCTATCCTTAATTTCTAAATCAAATTCTTGTAATAGCAGTATCCAACGTATAAGCCTTGGTTTGGACTCCTTTTTAGCTAATAGAGACTTTAGAGCTGCGTGGTCTGAGTACACTACTACCTTCGTACCAAGTAAATAGGCTCGGAATTTATCCAGAGCAAAAACAATAGCAAGAAGCTCTTTCTTAGTAGTAGTGTAATTGGACTGAGCGGCATCTAAAGTTTTAGACGCCTAAGCAATAACAAAGGGGTCATTACCTTCACGCTGAGCCAGTGCTGCTCCTACTGCATGGTTGGAGGCGTCACACATTATTTCAAATGGCTGGCTCCAGTCTGGTCCTCTCACAATTGGAGTTTGAGTCAGGGCGGTCTTCAGCTTATCAAATGCTTGTTTGCAATCTGATGAGCGGATAATTTATACGCTTTTTGGCATTGTTTTTAGTATGTTTTTAGTAGGATCTAGTTACTTTTAGGGATGTTTTTATTAGTTTTTATGTTAAATTCACATTTCTGGACTTTACTATGAGTTTGTGTGTTTTTCTGTGATTTCAGGTATTTTCTGGTTGAAATTGAGGGACTTGAGCAAAAATCAGAATCAGAGGTTGAAGAAGGACTGCTGATGCTGTTGGATTCTGACCTCCCTGCACTCAAAGTGGATTTTCTGGAGTTGCAAAACTCAAAATGGCACGCTTCCAATTACGTTGGAAAGTAGACATCCAGGGCTTTCCAGCAATATATAATAGTCCACACTTTGGCCGCGTTTAGATGACGCAAAAGGGCGTTGAACGCCAGTTCTACACTGCAGTCTGGAGTTAAACGCCAGAAACACGTCACGAACCAGAGTTGAACGCCAAAAACACGTTACAACTTGGCGTTCAACTTTCCTGACAAACACTTCCGTTCTACATGCAAACAAGCTAGAATGAGTATCTCTTAGATATCTAATACAGGGGACCGAGTCCGAGTTATTAGTATCTTCGTGGTATAAGTTAGAACCCATGGATGGCCATTCCTGAGATCCGGAAAGTCTAAACCTTGTCTGTGGTATTCCGAGTAGGATCTGGGAAGGGATGGTTGTGACGAACTTCAAACTTGCAAGTGCTGGGCGTAGTGACAGACGCAAAAGGAAGGTGAATCCTATTCCAGCATGATCGAGAACCTCCAGATGATTAGCCATGCTGTGACAGAGCATTTGGACCATTTTCACAATAGAGGATGGGATGTAGCCATTGACAATGGTGATGCCCTTACAGAAAGCTTGCCATGGAAAGGAGTAAGACTGATTGGATGAAGACAGCGAAAAAGCAGAGATTCAGAGGAATGAAAGCATCTCCATACGCTTATCTGAAATTCTCACCAATGATATACATAAGTATTTCTATCTTTATTTTCTATTTATTTATTATTATTATTCAAAAACTCCATAACCATTTGATATCCGCCTGACTGAGATTAACAAGATGACCATAGCTTGCTTCATACCAACAATCTCCGTGGGATCGACCCTTACTCACGTAAGGTTTTATTACTTGGACGACCCAGTGCACTTGGTGGTTAGTTGTGCGAAGTTGTGAAGTTATGTTTGGACCATGGTATTGTGCACCAGTTTGTTGGCGCCATTGCCAGGGAGAGAACGAACAACAAATTTTACAACCTGAGTAACAATTTCGCATACCAAGTTTTTGGCGCCGTTGCTGGGGATTGTTCGAGTTTGGACAACTGACAGTTCATCTTGTTGCTCAGATTAGGTAATTTTCTTTTTCGTTTTATTTTCAAAAAAAAAATTTCTTCAAAAATCTTTCAAAAAAAATTTATATTTTTCTTCAGAATTTCTAAGAATGAATTCTAGTGTTTCATGAAGCATGTTGAAGCCTGGCTGGCTGTAAAGCCATATCCAAATTCTTTTGGATTGAGACTTCCACTTGTCAACATAAAAGGCATGTATATGAAGTTGGATGAAGTATCAACTGTTATATGCCTGATTTGTATCTTCTAAAGCTTGGCTGGCTAGTAAGCCATGTCTAACCCTCAGATTGGAGCTTTAGACTAAAGAGCACAAGATTCCTAGAATTCATATTAAAAATTTTGGAATCCTTATTTTTCTTTTTCACACTAATTTTTGAAAAATCCAAAAAAATCATAAAATCATAAAAATAAAAAATATTTTGTGTTTCTTGTTTGAGTCTTGAGTCAAATTTTAAGTTTGGTGTCAATTGCATTTTTTCTAAAAATTTTTATGCATTTTTCGAAAATTCAAGCATTCAGAGTGTTCTTCATGATCTTCAAGTTGTTCTTGGCCAGTCTTCTTGTTTGATCTTCATATTTTCTTGTTTTGTGTCTTTTCTTGTTTTTCATATGCATTATTGCATTCATAGTGTCTATACATGAAAAATTTCTAAGTTTGGTGTCTTGCATGTTTTCTTTTCTTGAAAATTTTTCAAAAATATGTTTTTGATGTTCATCTTGATCTTCAAAGTGTTCTTAGTGTTCATCTTGACATTCATAGTGTTCTTGCATGCATTCATTGTTTTGATCTAAAAATCCTCATGCATTGAGTTTTTTTCATGTTTTTCTCTTTCATCATTAAAAATTCAAAAATTAAAAAAAATATCTTTCCCTTTTTCACTCATAAATTTCGAAAATTTGAGTTGAATTTTTCAAAACTTTTTAAAACTTAGTTGTTTCTTATGAGTCAAATCAAATTTTTAATTTAAAAATCTTATCTTTTTCAAATCTTTTTCAAAAATCATATCTTTTCCAAATTTTTTTATTTATTTTCGAAAATTTCAAAAATCTTTTTCAAAATATTTTCAAAATTTTTTTCTTATTTTTATATCATATTTTCGAAAATCACATCATCAATTAATGTTTTGATTCAAAAATTTTGAGTTTGTTACTTACTTGTTAAGAAAGATTCAAACTTTAAATTCTAGAATCATATCTTGTGATTTCTTGTGAGTCAAGTCATTAATTATGATTTTAAAAATCAAATCTTTTTGAAAACTAATTCTAATCATATCTTCCTATCATATCTTTTTTTTTTAAATCTTATCTTTTTAAAAAATTTGACTTTCAAATATCTTTTCTAACTTCTTATCTTCTTGTCTTTTCAAAATTGATTTTCAAATCTTTTTCAACTAACTAATTGACTTTTTGTTTGTTTCTTATCTTTTTCAAAACTACCTAACTAACTCTCTCTCTCTAATTTTCGAAAATCTCTTCCCTTTTTTTCAAAAATTCTTTTTAATTAAATAGTTATTTCAATTTTCAATTTTAATTTGATTTCATTCCTAATTTTCGAAAATCACTAACCCCTTTTCAAAATTTTATTTTCGAAAATCCTCTCTCTCTCTCTCTCTCTTCTCCTTCTAGTTATTTATTCATTTACTAACACTTCTCTTTATCTCAAATCATTGCTCTTATCCTCACCCTTGTGTTTCGATTATCCATTCTTCTTCACTCTTATTCCCTTTTCTTCTAACAACAAGGGAACCTCTATACTCTGGTAAAAAGGATCCCTATTATTATTTTCTGTTCCCTTCTTTTTCATATGAGCAGGAGCAAGGACAAGAACATTCTTGTTGAAGCAGACCCTGAACCTGAAAGGACTCTGAAGAGGAAACTAAGAGAAGCTAAAATACAACAATCCAGAGACAACTTTACAAGAATTTTCGAACAAGAAGAGGAAATGGCAGCCAAAAATAATAATGCAAGGAGGATGCTTGGTGACTTTACTGCACCTAATTCCAATTTACATGGAAGAAGCATCTCCATCCCTGCCATTGGAGCAAACAACCTTGAGCTTAAACCTCAATTAGTTTCTCTGATGCAACAAAACTGCAAGTTTCATGGACTTCCATCTGAAGATCCCTTTCAGTTCTTAACTGAATTCTTGCAGATCTGTGATACTGTTAAGACTAATGGAGTAGATCCTGAAGTCTACAGGCTCATGCTTTTCCCTTTTGTTGTGAGAGACAGAGCTAGAATATGGTTGGACTCTCAACCTAAGGATAGCCTGAACTCTTGGGATAAGCTGGTCACGGCTTTCTTAGCCAAATTCTTTCCTCCTCAAAAGATGAGTAAGCTTAGAGTGGATGTTCAAACCTTCAGACAGAAAAAAGGTGAATCCCTCTATGAAGCTTGGGAGAGATACAAGGAACCAACCAAAAAGTGTCCTTCTGATATGCTTTCAGAATGGACCATCCTGGATATATTCTATGATGGTCTGTCTGAATTAGCTAAGATGTCATTGGATACTTCTGCAGGTGGATCCATTCACCTAAAGAAAATGCCTGCAGAAGCTCAAGAACTTATTGACATGGTTGCTAATAACCAGTTCATGTACACTTCTGAGAGGAATCCTGTGAGTAATGGGACGCCTCAGAAGAAGGGAGTTCTTGAAATTGATACTCTGAATGCCATATTGGCTCAGAATAAAATATTGACTCAGCAAGTCAATATGATTTCTCAGAGTCTGAATGGAATGCAAGCTGCATCCAACAGTACTCAAGAGGCATTTTCTGAGGAAGAAGCTTATGATCCTGAGAACCCTGCAATAGCAGAGGTAAATTACATGGGTGAACCCTATGGAAACACTTATAATCCCTCATGGAGAAATCACCCAAATCTCTCATGGAAGGATCAACAAAAGCCTCAATAAGGCTTTAATAATGGTGGAAGAAACAGGTTTAGCAATAGCAAGTCTTTTCCATCATCCACTCAACAACAGACAGAGAACTCTGAACAAAATACCTCTAATTTAGCAAATTTAGTCTCTGATCTATCTAAGGCCACTGTGAGTTTCATGAATGAAACAAGGTCCTCCATTAGAAATTTGGAAGCCCAAGTGGGCCAGTTGAGTAAAAGAATCACTGAAACCCCCCCTAGTACTCTCCCAAGCAATACAGAAGAGAATCCAAAAGGAGAGTGCAAGGCCATTGAATTAATTACCATGGCCGAACCTGTAAGGGAGGTTGAGGACGTGAATCCCAGTGAGGAAGACCTCCTGGGACGTCCAGTGATCAATAAGGAGTTTCCCTCTGAGGAACCAAAGAAATCTGAGACTCATCTAGAGACCATAGAGATTCCATTGAACCTCCTTATGCCATTCATGAGCTCTGAGGAGTATTCTTCTTCTGAAGAGAATGAGGATGTTACTGAAGAGCAAGTTGCCAAGTACCTTGGTGAAATCATGAAGCTGAATGCTAAATTATTTGGTAATGAGACTTGGGAAGATGAACCTCTCTTGCTCATCAATGAACTGAGTGATCTGGATCAACTGACATTGCCTCAGAAGAAACAAGATCCTGGAAAGTTCTTAATACCTTGTACCATAGGCACCATGACCTTTGAGAAGGCTTTGTGTGACCTTGGGTCAGGAATAAACCTCATGCCACTCTCTGTAATGGAGAAACTAAGAACCCTTGAGGTACAGGAAGCCAATTTCTCATTAGAAATGCGGCAACCCAATTTTTATTTATCTAATTTTAATTTATTTTTATTGTTATTTCATATTTTATTAGGTTCATGATCATGTGGAGTCACAAAATAAATATAAAAATTGAAAACAGAATCAAAAATAGCAGAAAAAAAATCACATCCTGGAGGAGGATCTTACTGATGTTTAAACGCCAGTAAGGAGCATCTGGCTGGCGTTCAACACCAGAACAGAGCATGGATCTGGCGTTGAACGCCCAAAACAAGCAGCATCCTGGCGTTCAGACGCCAGAAATGTACACTGAGGAAGAGCTGGCGCTGAACGCCAAAAACAAGCATTTGGCTGGCGTTCAACGCCAGAAATATGCTGCATCTGGGTGCTGAACGCCCAGAACAAGCATCAATTCGGTGTTTAAACGCCAGAATTGCATGCAAAGGCATTTTACATGCCTAATTGGTGCAGGGATGCAAATCCTTGACACCTCAGGATCTGTAGACCCCACAGGATCAACTCAGCATCTGTGGACCCCACAGGATCCCCACCTACCACCACTCACTCTCTTTCCTCTTCTCAATGTTCATCCTCTCTTCCCAATAAACACTCTTCCCCAAAACTCTTCACCAATCACCTCAATCTCTCTTCCCTATCACCACTTCACCACTCACATCCATCCACTCTTCCCCATAAACCTACCTCATAAACTCCACCTACCTTCAAAATTCAAAATCAATTTTCCACCCAAACCCACCCTATATGGCCGAAACTAACCCCCCTCCCCTCCCTATATAAAGCCTTCCATTCTTCCTCATTTTCACACAACACAACCCTCTTTTCCCCTTCTTGGCCGAATACACCTCTCCCTCCTCTCCTCCATATTTTCTTCTTCTTCTTCATCTATTCTTTCTTCTCTTGCTTGAGGGCGAGCAATATTCTAAGTTTTATGTGGTAAAAGCATAAGCTTTTTGTTTTTCCATTACCATTGATGGCACCCAAGACCGGAAAATCCTCTAGAAAAGGGAAAGGGAAGACAAAAGCTTCCACCTCCGAGTCATGGGAGATGGAAAGATTCATCTCCAAAGCTCATCAAGACCACTTCTATGATGTTGTGGCCAAGAAGAAGGTGATCCCTGAGGTCCCTTTCAAGCTCAAGAGAAATGAGTATCTGGATATTTGACATGAAATCCAAAGAAGAGGTTGGGAAGTTTTAACAAACTCCATCCAACAAGTCGGCATCCTAATGGTTCAAGAGTTCTATGTCAATGCATGGATCACTAAGAACCATGATCAAAGGAAGAACCCGAACCCAAAGAATTATCTCACCATGGTTCGGGGAAAATACTTAGATTTTAGTCCGGAAAATGTGAGGTTGGCGTTTGACTTGCCTATGATGCAAGGAGATGCACGCCCTTACACTAGAAGGGTCAATTTTGATCAAAGGTTAGACCAAGTCCTCACGGACATATGTGTGGAAGGAGCTCAATGGAAGATTGACTCAAAAGGCAAACCGGTTCAACTTAGAAGACTGGTCCTCAAGCCTGTGGCTAGAGGATGGTTGGAGTTCATCCAACGCTCCATCATCCCCACTAGCAACCGATCTGAAGTTACTGTGGATCGGGCCATCATGATTCATAGCATCATGATTGGTTAAGGGTGGAACATCAAGAGCACTCCATCATCCTTCATGAAATTAGAGAAGATCAAAAAGCAATGAGGGAGGAGCAACAAAGACAAGGAAGAGCTCAAGGACATCATTGGTTCCTCAAGGAGAAAACGCCACCATCACTAAGGTGGACTCATTCCTTGTTCTTACATTCTCTGTTTTTCGTTTTCTTTATGTTAAGTGCTTATCTATGTTAGTGTCTTATTACATGATCATTAGTATTTAGTAACTTTATCTTAAAGTTATGAATGTCCTATGAATCCATCACCTCTCTTAAATGAAAAATGTTTTTAATTCAAAAGAACAAGAAGTACATGAGTTTCGAATTTATCCTTGAACTTAGTGTAATTATATTGATGTGGTGACAACACTTTTTATTTTCTGAATGAATGCTTGAACAGTGCATATGTCTTTTGAAGTTGTTGTTTAAGAATGTTAAATATGTTGGCTCTTGAAAGAATGATGATAAGGAGACATGTTATTTGATAATCTGAAAAATCATAAAATTGATTCTTGAAGCAAGAAAAAGCAGTGAATATAGAAAGCTTGCAAAAAAAAAAAAAGAAAAAAAGCAAGCAAAAAAAAAGCCAATAACCATTAAAACCAAAAGGCAAGGGTAAATAAAAAGGATTCCAAGGCTTTGAGCATCAGTGGATAGGAGGGCCTAAAGAAATAAAATCCTGGCCTAAGCGACTAAAACAAGCTGTCCCTAACCATGTGCTTGTGGCGTGAAGGTGTCAAGTGAAAACTTGAGACTGAGCGGTTAAAGTCAAGGTCCAAAGCAAAAAAAAAGGAGTGTGCTTAAGAACCCTGGACACCTCTAATTGGGGACTTTAGCAAAGCTGAGTCACAATCTGAAAAGGTTCACCCAATTATGTGTCTGTGGCATTTATGTATCCGGTGGTAATACTGGAAAACAAAGTTCTTAAGGCCACGGCCAAGACTCATAAATTAGCTGTGTTCAAGAATCAACACACTGAACTAGGAGAATCAATAATACTATCTGAACTCTAAGTTCCTATAGATGCCAATCATTCTGAACTTCAATGGATAAAGTGAGATGCCAAAACTATTCAAGAGGCAAAAAGCTACAAGACCCGCTCATCTGATTGGAGCTATGTTTCATTGATATTTTGGAATTTATAGTATATTCTCTTCTTTTTATCCTATTTGATTTTTAGTTGCTTGGGGACAAGCAACAATTTAAGTTTGGTGTTGTGATGAGCGGATAATTTATACGCTTTTTGGCATTGTTTTTAGTATATTTTTGGTAGGATCTAGTTACTTTTAGGGATGTTTTTATTAGTTTTTATGTTAAATTCACATTTCTGGACTTTACTATGAGTTTGTGTGTTTTTCTGTGATTTCAGGTATTTTCTGGCTGAAATTGAGGGACTTGAGCAAAAATCAGAATCAGAGGTTGAAGAAGGACTGCTGATGCTGTTGGATTCTGACCTCCCTGCACTCAAAGTGGATTTTCTGGAGCTACAGAACTCAAAATGGCATGCTTCTAATTGCGTTGGAAAGTAGACATCCAGGGATTTCCAGCAATATATAATAGTCCACACTTTGGCGGAGTTTAGTTGACGCAAAAGGGCGTTGAACGCCAGTTCTACGCTGCAGTTTGGAGTTAAACGCCAGAAACACATCACGAACCAGAGTTGAACGGCAAAAACACGTTACAACTTGGCATTCAACTCTTCCATAGATTAAGGTGTGGAGCTCTGCTGTTCCTCATGATTTAATGCAAAGTACTACTGTTTTACATTCAATTCAACTTATTCCGCTTCTAAGATATCCATTCGTTCCCAAGAACATGATGAATGTGATGATTATGTGACACTCATCATCATTCTCACTCATGAATGCGTGCCTGACAAACACTTCCGTTCTACATGCAAACAAGCTAGAATGAGTATCTCTTAGATATCTAATACAGGGGACCGAGTCCGAGTTATTAGTATCTTCGTGGTATAAGTTAGAACCCATGGATGGCCATTCCTGAGATCCGAAAAGTCTAAACCTTGTCTATGGTTTTCCGAGTAGGATCTGGGAAGGGATGGCTGTGACGAACTTCAAACTCGCAAGTGCTGGGCGTAGTGACAGACGCAAAAGGAGGGTGAATCCTATTCCAGCATGATCGGGAACCTCCAGATGATTAGCCATGCTGTGACAGAGCATTTGGACCATTTTCACAAGAGAGGATGGGATGTAGCCATTGACAACGGTGATGCCCTTACAGAAAGCTTGCCATGGAAAGGAGTAAGACTGATTGGATGAAGACAGCGGGAACGCAAAGATTCAGAGGAATGAAAGCATCTCCATACGCTTATCTGAAATTCTCACCAATGATATACATAAGTATTTCTATCTTTATTTTCTATTTATTTATTATTATTATTCAAAAACTCCATAACCATTTGATATCCGCCTGACTGAGATTAACAAAATAACCATAGCTTGCTTCATACCAACAATCTCCATGGGATCGACCCTTACTCACGTAAGGTTTTATTACTTGGACGACCCAGTGCACTTGCTGGTTAGTTGTGCGAAGTTATGAAGTTATGTTTGGACCATGGTATTGTGCACCAGTTTGTTGGCGCCATTGCCTGGGAGAGAACGAACAACAAATTTTACAACCTGAGTAACAATTTCGCATACCACAATCCTCGCTGAACTCGAATTCAATATCCTTCTGCAGTTGTCTGGATAAGGGAAGAGCTACCTTACTGAAGTCCTTAATGAATCTCCTGTAAAAACCTGCATGGCCAAGGAACGAACGGACTTCCCTCATAGAAGAGGGGTAAGGTAAACTAGAAATAACATCCACCTTTGCTGGATCTACAGAAATGCCAGTATTAGACACAACATGTCCTAGTACAATACCTTGTTTTACCATAAAGTGACATTTTTCAAAATTTAATACAAGGTTTGTACTGACACATCTATCTAATACTCTAGATAATCCATCTAAGCAAAGGCTAAAGGAATTGCCATATACACTAAAATCATCCATAAAAACTTCCATACAGTCCTCAATAAGATCAGAGAAAAGACTCATCATGCACCTTTGGAAGGTAGTTGGTGCAATGCACAAGCCAAAGGGCATTCTCTTGTAAGCATAAGTCCCAAAAAGACATGTAAAAGTGGTCTTTTTCTGATCCTCAGGAGCTATATGAATCTGGAAATAACCTGTGTAACCATCTAAAAAACAATAATGTGATTTACCTGATAGGAGATCCAGCATTTGATCAATGAATGCAAGAGGATAGTGATCCTTACGAGTGGCCTGGTTGAGGCGTTTGTAGTCAATGCAGACCCTCCAGGCGTTCTGAACTCTGGTTGCAATGAGATTTCCATGCTCATTCTTCACTGTAGTGACTCTAGACTTCTTGGGTACCACTTGTACTGGGCTTACCCATTCACTGTCTGAGATGGGATAGATGATATCTGCCTCCAGTAGTCTGGTCACTTCCTTTTTGACAACCTCTAAGATAGTGGGGTTTAGTCTTCTCTGGGGCTGACGGACAGGTCTTGCTCATTCTTCTAAAAATATCCGATGCTCACAGACTTGAGGGTTGATGCCTACTATGTCTGCCAAACTCCAACCAATTACGTTTTTGTGCCTTCTCAGCACACTAAGTAACTGCTCTTCCTGTTGAGAAGTGAGTTCCCTTGCAATGATAATTGGAAACTTCTGCTCGTCCTCAAGGTAAGCATATTTGAGGTGTGGAGGAAGGGATTTTAATTCTAACTTCTGATTATGGTTAGGCTCTGGGTTGTCTGGAGCTGGTAACAATGGTAAAGCACTGTCATTGTCCTCTGAGAATGTCCCCACACTTGGACCTTGTCCTATGTACTTCTCTTCAAATTCCTCCTGGTGAACTTCAGCCACGGTTTCATCTATAATGTCACATTGGAGGATAGAATGATCCTCCGGAGGATGCTTCATCACTCCATTTAGATTGAAGCTTACTACTCGGCCATCTATTTCAAAAGAGTATGTTCCTGAAAAAGCATCTAATTTGAACTTCGAGGTCTTCAGGAATGGTCTTTGATGAGCGGATATTTTATACGCTTTTTGGGGTTAATTTCATATAGTTTTTAGGGTGTTTTAGTTAGTTTTTAGTTTAATTCCATTAGTTTTTAGGAAAAATTTATATTTCTGGACTTTACTATGAGTTGTGTGTTTTTCTGTGATTTCAGGTATTTTTCTAGCTGAATTTGAGGGAGCTGAGCAAAAATCTGATTCAGGCTGAAAAAGGACTGCTGATGCTGTTGGATTCTGACCTCCCTGCACTCAAAGTAGATTTTCTGGAGCTATAGAACTCGAAATGGCGCGCTTCCAATTGCTTTGGAAAGTAAACATCCAGGGCTTTCCGGCAATATATAATATTCTATACTTTGCACAAGGATAGACGATGTAAACTGGCGTTCAACGCCAGTTCTCTGCCCAATTCTGGCGTCCAGCGCCAGAAAAGGATCAAAAGTTGGAGTTCAACGCCAGAAATGGATCCAAACCTGGCGTTGAACGCCCAAAACAGCCTTATGCACGTGAATTGCTTAAGCCTCAGCCCCAGCACACACCAAGTGGGCCCCAGAAGTGGATCTCTGCACCATCTATCAGAGTTTACTCATTTTCTGTAAACCTAGGCTACTAGTTTAGTATTTAAACAACTTTTAGAGACTTATTTTGTATCTCATGAAATTTTCAGATCTAAACTTTATACTCTTTGACGGCATGAGTCTCTAAACTCCATTGTTGCGGGGTGAGGAGCTCTACTGTGTCTCGATGAATTAATGCAAGTATTTCTGTTTTCCATTCAAACACGCTTGTTCCAATCTAAGATGTTCATTCGCGCTTAACTATGATGAAGGTGATGATCCGTGACACTCATCACCTTCCTCAAACCATGAACGTGTGCCTGATAACCACCTCCGTTCTATATCCGATTGAATGAGCATCTCTTTTGGACAACTAACGGTTTATTTTGTTGCTTAGATTAGGAAAAATTTCTTTTTTTTGTTTAGAGTCTCTTATTATTGTCGTGTTAAAATTTTAGAATCCTTATTTTCTTATTAAAACATTTTTCAAAAATAATTTCTCTATTAAATCCTGTGCCAAACTTTAAGTTTGGTGTTTTCTTGTTGATTTTTCTGTGTTTTTTTTGAAAATTTTAGTTTAGTTTTCTAAAAATTTTAAGTTTGGTGTTCTTCCTTCATGTTCTTGTGTTCTTGTGAGTCTTCAAAGTGTTCGTGAGTTTTCCTTGTGTCTTGATCTTAAAATTTTTAAGTTTGGTGTTCCTTGGTGTTTTTCCTCCGAAAATTTTCGAAAACAAGGAGCATTAGATCTAAAAATTTTAAATCTTGTGCTATCTTATTATTTTTCTCTCTCTTCTTAAAATTCAAAAATATCTTTTCTCTCTATTTCAAAGCATCTTTTTCGAAATCTATTTCTAAAATTTAGACTTTTATTTCAAAATTTAAAACCTTTTTCAAAAATCATCATATCCTTTTCAAAATCTCCTAACCACTTTCTCTCTCCTCACTTTTTCGAAAATCTTTCACTCATTTTTATTTATTTTATTTTGATTTATTTTGATTTCGAAATAAATAAATAAATAAATAAATAAAAATAATTTTTAGATCATCTCCCTTTCTCCATCATGGACCTAAGCGGAAATGAACAGTCCAGGAGGACTCTGGGGTCATATTCTAACCCCTCTACTTCTTCATATGGGAGTAGGATCTGCATACCCTCCATTGGAGTCATTAGCTTTGAGTTGAATCCTCAGCTCATTATCATGGTGCAGCAAAGTTGCCAGTATTCCGGTCTTCCACAGGAAGAACCTACAGAGTTTCTGGCACAGTTTCTACAGATTGCTGACACAGTACATGATAAAGAAATAGATCAGGATGTCTACAGACTATTACTGTTTCCATTTGCTGTAAAAGATCAAGCTAAGAGGTGGTTTAATAACCAACCTAAGGCCAGCATAAGGACATGGAAACAGCTGACAGAAAAATTTCTGAATCAATACTTTCCCCCAAAACGGATGACACAGCTAAGGTTGGACATCCAAGGCTTTAAACAAGGAGATAATGAATCTCTTTATGATGCTTGGGAGAGATACAGAGAGATGTTAAGAAAATGCCCCTCGCTGGCGCTGAACGCCCAGACCATGGCCAAAACTGGCGTTCAACGCCAGAAACAAAGCAGGATTGGCGTTCAACGCCAGAAATGGGCATGGATCTGGAGTTGAACGCCCAAAATGGGCAGGATCTGGCACTGAACGCCCAAAATGGGCACAATTCTGGCGTTCAGATGCCAGGAACAGACAAGGAGTTGGCATCTAACGTCACTCCAGTTTCTAACTCTGGCACTCAATTGCCAGTGAGGGATTAGACACACACAAATGCTGATAACAACCCCTCTAAAAAGGCTTCTTCAACCACTTCTGTAGGTAGTAAATCTACAGCAACTAAGGTTGAAGAATATAAAGCCAAGATACCTTATCCTCAAAAACTCCAGAAAGAGGAGCAGGATAAGCAATTTGCTCGCTTTGCAAATTATCTCAGGACTCTTGAAATAAAGATTCCATTTGCAGAGGCACTTGAGCAAATACCTTCTTATGCCAAGTTCATGAAAAAGATCTTGAGTCATAAGAAGGACTGGAGAGAAACAGAAAGAGTTCTCCTCACTGAAGAATGCAGTGCAGTCATTCTGAAGAGCTTTCCTGAAAAGCTTAAAGACCCTGGGAGTTTTCTGATACCATGCATATTAGAAGGTAATTGCACCAAGACAACTTTATGCGTTCTTGGGGAAAGCATCAACCTAATACCTGCATCCACTATCAGAAAGCTTGGCTTAACTGAAGAAGTTAAACCAACCCGGATATGTCTCCAACTTGCTGATGGTTCCACTAAATACCCATCAGGCGTGATTGAAGACATGATTGTCAGAGTTGGGCCATTCGCCTTTCCCACTGACTTTGTTGTGCTGGAAATGGAGGAGCACAAGAGTGCTATTCTCATTCTAGGAAGACCCTTCCTAGCAACTGGACGATCCCTCATTGACGTCCAACAGGGGGAAATAACCCTGAGAGTCAATGATGATGAATTCAAGTTGACCGCTGTCAAAGCCATACAGCATCCAGACACATCAAAAGACTGCATGAAAGTTGATCTTATTGACTCTTTGGTAGAAGAGATCAACATGGCTGAGAGTCTTGAATCAGAGTTGGAAAACATCTTTAAAGATGTTCAGCCTGATTTAGAGGATTCAGAGGACATGAAAGAGCCTCTGAAATTTCTTCTGGAAGAGGAAAAACCTCCTAAACCCGAGCTCAAGCCATTACCACCATCAAGTGCTAAGGACACACAAGACAGATCTTGGGTGGTCCATAGGTGACCTTAAGGGCATAAGCCCAGCTAGATGCATGCACAAAATCTTATTGGAGGATAATGCCAAACCAGTGGTTCAACCACAGAGGCGGCTAAATCCAGCCATGAAAGAAGTGGTGCAGAAAGAGGTCACCAAATTACTAGAGGCTGGGATTATTTATCCTATTTCTGATAGCCCCTGGGTGAGCCCTGTCCAAGTTGTCCCAAAAAAGGCAGGCATGACAGTGATTCATAATGAAAAAAATGAACTGGTTCCTACAAGAACAGTTACAGGGTGGTTGTACGTAACTGTGACAGTTGCCAAAGAGCTGGCAATCTGCCTCATGGTTACGCCATGCCTCAACAAGGAATCTTGGAGATTAAGTTGTTTGACGTATGGGGAATCAACTTCATGGGACCTTTCCCACCATCATACTCAAACACTTATATTCTGGTGGCAGTTGATTATGTATCAAAATGGGTTGAGGCCATTGCCACACCCACCAATGATACTAAAACGATGCTGAAGTTCCTCCAGAAACATATCTTTAGCAGGTTCGGTGTCCCTAGATTACTAATCAGTGATGGGGGCACTCACTTCTGCAATAAACAGCTTTACTCTGCCATGGTTCGGTATGGGATTCGCCACAAGGTGGCTACTCCATATCATCCACAAACTAATGGGCAAGTTGAAGTCTCTAACAGAGAATTAAAGAGAATCCTGGAACGGACAGTAAATACCCGTAGAAAGGATTGGGCACGGAGCTTGGATGATGCTCTGTGGGCTTACAGAACAGCATTCAAGACCCCTATAGGGACCTCTCCATACCAACTCGTGTATGGTAAGGCATGTCACCTGCCAGTGGAACTGGAACATAAGGCCTACTGGGCAACCAGATTCCTAAACTTTGATGCCAAATTAGCAGGAGAAAAACGATTGCTCCAGCTAAATGAGCTAGAGGAATTCAGATTCACAGCTTTCAAAAATGCCAAGCTTTATAAAGAGAAATAAAAAAAGTGGCATGACAGAAAGCTGTCATCTAGAATCCTTGAACCAGGACAGAAGGTTCTGTTTTTTAACTCTAGACTCAGGCTATTCCCCGAGAAATTGAAATCCCGGTGGAGGGGACCATACGTGATTACAAGTGTATCACCATATGGTTATGTGGAGCTTCAAGATATTGATTCTGATAAGAAGTTCATTGTCAATGGACAGAGAATCAAGCACTATCTTGAAGGCAACATTGAGCAAGAGTGCTCAAGGCTGAAGCTAGATTAAAAGCTCAGCAAGGTCCAGCTAAAGACAATAAAGAAGCGCTTGCTAGGAGGCAACCCAGCCATGGGGCATCAATCCTCTAAGCATTTTGCCCTATTTTTATTTTTATTTCTTTATATAAAGTTCATTGATACTAAGGTAAAGAATCAATTTTATAAATTCAGAGGGTTACAGAAGGAATCTGCACACAAAACAGAGAAAAAGAGCTCACTGGCAAGAAAACGCCAGTAAGAGCCCATTTTGGGCGTTCAGCGCCCAAAAGGGTCATCCAGTGGGCGCTGAACACCAGTAAAGATAGCAATCTGGCGTTCAACGCCAGAAAAGAGCAACAACTGGGCGTTGAACGCCCAGGAGTGCAGCATTTGGGCGTTGAACGCCCAAAACAGGCAGTGTTTGGGCGTTCAAACGCCAGGATGGTGGGGAGGAGGTAAAATCATTTTTCTTCATATTTTTTCATTCTAATTTTAAAATTCCATGTTTTCAATTCATGATTTCTTGCATAAATATGTTAAGAACCTTGATTTCTAAAATCTCTCTTTAAAAATATCAAATGTATCTTAATCCATAAGCACAAATCCCCTTCTGAAAATTCAATCCAACTCTTTTCAAACCTTTTCTAAAAACAAATCTATCTTTTTCACTCTAAAATCTTTTCAACTAATCAATATCTTTTTCAAAATCTAGATCTATCTTTTTCAAAAATCTTTCTTATCTTTTTAATCTTAATTCACATCTTTTCATATCATATCTTTTTAAAATCATATCTTCTATCTTATCTTTTTAATTTTTTCGAAAATCCCACCCTCCCTCCTCTCATCCACCACTGGACACAAGCTCTCCTTCTACCCATCTCCTTTCTTTTCTTTTGCTTGAGGACAAGCAAACCTCTAAGTTTGGTGTGCTTATCCGTGATCACTAAGATCATGGCCCCTAAAGGAAAACAACCCACTCCAAGAGGCAAGAAAGAGAGTATTCCAAAACCACTTTGGAATCAAGGGAAGTTCTTAACCAAGGAACATTCAGACCATTACTACAAAATAATAGGTCTAAGATCAGTGATCCCGGAAGTTAAATTCGATCTGAAAGAAGATGAATATCCGGAAATCCAAGAGCAAAATCAAAACAGCATGCTCTACAAACTGCTCAGGGAACAAGAGGAGCAAGGGCGTGACTTAAAGAAACTGAAGCGCTAGAAATTCTCTCTTGAAGGACCAAGCACCTCACAGACTAGAGGAACATCCACTTCCCAAACCTCAAGGTTGTTGAGTTCTAATCTTAGCCTTAACTCTGTGATAACTGTTCTTATTTTAGTTTTACCTTAGGAGTCAGACAGTAGTAATTAGTATCTATTTTGATTTTATCTCCAATTAAGCTATAGTTTATTTTTCTCATCATCAGCAAACATGAATAAAATAGTAGATCTTTTGAATAAGAGGCAATAAAATTTCGAGTTTTAATAAGAGAAATTCTAATTAGTTAAATGTGGTGGCAATGCTTTCTGTCTTCTGAATGAATGCTTGAACAGCGCATATGTCTTTTGAATTTGTTGTTTAAGACTGTTAAATATGTTGGCTCTTGAAAGAATGATGAATAAGAGACATGTTATTGATAATCTGAAAAATTATAAAAATGATTCTTGAAGCAAGAAAAAGCAGCGAAGAACAAAGCTTGCAGAAAAAAAAATAGAAAGAAAAAGAAAAAGCAAGCAGAAAAAGCCAAAGCTCTTAAAACCAAAAGGCAAGAGCAAAAAGCCAAAGCCCTTAAAACCAAAAGGCAAGGGCAA
>NC_029787.2:100564007-100567658 GCF_000816755.2 Arachis ipaensis | reverse complement strand
CGTGGTATAAGCTAGAACTGATGGCGGCATTCATGAGAATTCGGAAAGTCTAAACCTTGTCTGTGGTATTCCGAGTAGGATTCAATGATCGAATGACTATGACGAGCTTCAAACTCGCGAGTACTGGGCGTTAGTAACAGACGCAAAAGGATGAAGAATCCTATTCTAGTATGATCGAGAACCGATAGATGATTAGCCGTGCTGTGACAGAGCATGTGAGCATATTCTTCACTGAGAGGATGGAAGTAGCCATTGACGACGGTGATCCCCTACATACAGCTTGCCATAGGAGGGCGTGCGTGCGTGAATCAGAAGACAGAGGAAAGCAGATCGAGATTCAGAAGACAAAGCATCTCCAAAACTCCAACATATTCTCCATTACTGCATAACAAGTAACCTTTAATTTATGCTCTCTTGGTTATTCGCAATTCAACTGATAAACATAATTGACTTCCTGACTAAGATTTACAAGATAACCATAGATTGCTTCAAACTAACAATCTTCGTGGGATTCGACCCTTACTCACGTGAGGTATTACTTGGACGACCCAGTGCACTTGCTGGTTAGTGGTACGAGTTGTGAAAAGTGTGATTCACAATTTGTGCACCAGTCTTCCGAGTAGGATTGATGACGGCTTCTCTTAGTCATTTTGGGGCATCTCCAGGATATAAAAATCAATGGGAAATGTGAGCCCCTTAATGCCTACTAATACATCTTCAGCAACTCCAGCCACTGTAATAATGCTTTTATATGCTAACACAAAACAAGCTGCCGACCTTTTTAAGTGGGGGAGCCTCAAAATATCATATATAGACAAATATATTATACTCACACATGCTCCTAAATCACACATGCAGTCAGAAAATACTACACCACCAATAGTACAATTAACCATACATGGACCTGGGTCACTACACTTTTCAGGTAAACCTCCCATTAAAGAAGATATGGAACTACCTAAAGGAATAGTTTCTAATTCATTAATTTTGTCTTTATGTATACATAAATCCTTTAGAAACTTTGCATATTTAAGTACCTGTTGATTAACATCAAAAAGAGGAACAGTTACCTCAACCTTTTTGAATATTTCTACCATTTTGGGGTCAGGTTCCCACTACTTCCTGGGCTTCCTTGCAAGTTGTGGAAATGGAATGGGAGTGGTGTCTTCTACAGTGTCTGCGCCCTATGGTGCTTCCTCCTGTGGTTGAACTTCTTCTTTTTCATCTATGTCCTGTATGTCCTCTTCCTCTTCAACATCTTCTATTTCCACTACCTCTTCAGCTGAGGCGTGTTCTGGTGGGCTTGGCTCCTCCTGATTCCTCTCCTGCAGTGTGGTTTTGGACCTTAGGGTGATGGCATTAATGCCACCCTTTGGATTGGGTAATGGTTGAGAGGGAATTTCACTGGAGCTC
Organism: Arachis ipaensis; assembly: GCF_000816755.2. Classification (NCBI taxonomy): domain Eukaryota; kingdom Viridiplantae; phylum Streptophyta; class Magnoliopsida; order Fabales; family Fabaceae; genus Arachis; species Arachis ipaensis. The sequence continues at coordinate 100,566,245 of NC_029787.2, read as the reverse complement.
AAAGGCTAGTTATTGGAGTTATTCATTGATCCAATCTATGAGACAAGAGCTTGCAGGGTAGAGTTCAGACCATTTAGTGTAGCATAAAGGTTATTTTTCATGGTCTGTTGTCTCCGATCAATAGATTATAGTAAGTTATCATTAGCAGATGAAAAAGGATAAGTAATTTGAGAGGTCTGCTGTTGGGTATTCTGTGGTCCTTGGAATTGCCTTAGGTGAGGTGCTCTGTAAGGCTGGTTCTGGTTCTGCTGCTTGTTGTTGTTATTATTCCACCTCTGATTTCCCTGATTGTCTCTGCCGCTTCTGTTGTTGTCGTTGTCCCTCCAATTCTGGTTAGAATTGTCCTGCCATCCGTGGTTGTAATTGCCACCTTGATTGTACCCTTGGTTGGGGCGGTCATAGAAGTTATGAGTGGATGCCACAGCGTTGTCTTTCTGCTGGAGCTGCAGACATTCGTCAGTATAATGGCTATAATCAGCACAGATTCTGCAAACTCTCTTTGGGACTAACTATTGGCTTTGCTGTGGTGGAGAAGGTTGAGCTTTCTGAACTTGTTGTTGACTCAATTGCATCTGCTTCAGCAAGTTGGTCATTTCACAGATACTCTGAGTTAGAGCAGCAGTCTCTCTGCTAGAGGATACCTCCACAACAGCTTTTGAATGGCCTTGCTTCTGCCTGTGATTCTGAGTGGATTCAGCTAAGTCGCTGATCAATTATCATGCCTCATTAGTGGTCTTGTACTTTTTCATAGACCCATTGCTAGCACTTTCCAATGTGGTCTTATCTTGGGGCCTCATGCCCTGTGTGACGTAACTGAGTAACACTATCTTGTCAATCATATGGTGGGGGCAAGCTTCTAGAAGATTATTGAAGCACTCCCAGTATCCATAGAGAGTCTCAGATTCGTCCTGAACAATCATGGAAATATCTTTCCTCAGTTTATCAGTAACTTCAGCTGGAAAGATTTTTTCCAAGAATTCTCTTCTAAGTGTATCCCAGTTGGATATAGTTGCTGCAGGTCGAGTGTAGTACCACTCTCTTGCCTTTCCCTCAAGAGAAAACGGGAAAGCTTTCAACAAAATTGAAGCTTCATCTGCACCATCACGCCTGACAGTAGGACAGGTTGCTTGAAAATCTCTCAGGTGCTTGATAGGCTCTTGAGCAGGTAAGCCATGAAACTTGGGCATCAAATTGAGCAGTGCAGTCTTTATTTCAAAGTATGTAGCCACCACTGGGTGATGCGCTTGAAACGGTTGCATTGTAAAATCAGGGGCTCCAGCCTCCTGGATAGTAACTCTCCTAGGTTCTACCATGTCACCTACACGTAAATCAACCGAATCAGTAGAACGGGGGCTGGTTTCTTCCTCAAATGACGTTTCAGATCCGCCCTCAGAGAGGACTAACCGACGCCGAGCTTGCCTTATTCGTGAAATAGTTCTTTCAATCTCAAGATCGAATACTGGCAAGCTTGGATCAGGAAGTGAATGCGTCATCTAGCGAAAAAAACAAGCAGCTCATAGTAGAAAGATAAAATAAAATGCAAATAAATAAATTCCAATTAATAACTTTAGCACTCTATTGCAACTCCCTGGCAACGGCGCCAAAAATTGACGTGGCAAAAATTGGCGAGTCAAGAATTGTTATAAGATATGCGTTGCAAGTATAGTTCTTAACCAACCAGAAATCCGCTTATCAATTTTGAAGGGTTGTCACAAAAATTAAAATTAAAATACTGGGAGTATTGATAAATCCATATTTCATGAGTTATTTTGTGCTTAGTTTGAGTGATTTATTCAATCCTTCACCCACTTATTCATATTAATTGCATGGTTTTACTTTCCCTTCCTTATTATGTGATGTATGTGAAAAACATGTTTCCTAAGCTTTAAAATTAATTATTTTAATTACCTTTACTTCCATTCGATGCTGTGATTAGTGTGTTGAGTAGTTTCAGATTTTCTAAGGCAGAATGACTTAAAGGATGGAAAAGAAAACGTACAAAAATGGAAGAAAAGTGCGAAACGGAGTTTTGAAGAAACTGGCATCCACGCGATCGCATGGACGACGCGATCGCGTGCCAGGAGTGAAGAAGCAACGACGCGGCCGCATGACTGACGCGGCCGCGCGACTTGAGCATAGCGCATTCGATGTGGATGCGTGACCGACGCGACCGCACCACAAGGAAAGCTCCAGATGACGCGACCGCGTGACCCACGCGGACGCGTGACAGAGGCCACG
>NC_029787.2:100527791-100563844 GCF_000816755.2 Arachis ipaensis | reverse complement strand
AATCAATTAAAAATAAAAGTAAATTAATAATTAATAAATTCTAAAATAATCCAATAGTAAAATTGAGTAAATTAAAGGACATGGAAGAGTAAAGCCAAGTAAAGAAAACGAACTAGAATGACGAAGTCTTGATGAAGTAATAACTCTTCACAATATCCCAATGCAAAAAGCAATAGAAATAAAATCCTAAGAACTATGAATGTGTAGAGAGAAAAACCTAGACGAGGAGTAAAACTAGATCTAAAAAAATAAAATTGTGTAGAATGAATGTTGTTTTTGGTTTCTGCATGTTCTCTGGCTCTAGTCTGCTTTTCTGGGCCAAAAACTGGGTTAAAACAGGGCCCAAAATCGCCCCCAGCGAATTCTGCAGATTATGCAGATCGCGCATGTCACGCGATCGCGTCATTCATGTGGACGCGCCATTCGGCGTTTTGCTTTGCCACGTGGACGCGTCGTCCACGCCTCCACGTCACTTATGCTATTCCAATCCGCGCGGTTGCGTGAGCCATGCGGCCGCGTCACTGCGATTTCTTCTCTTTCGCGGGGTCGCGTGAGCCATGCGACCGCGTCACTTTTCGCTGGTCATCTCCTCAATTTCTTGTGTTCCTTCCATTTTTGCAAGCTTCCTTTCCAATCTCTAACTCATTCATGCCCTATAAAGCCTGAAGCACTTAACACACAGATCACGACATCGAATGGAATAAAGGAGAATTAAAATACATAATTAAAAGTCTCTAGGAAGCAAGTTTTCAATCATGTAATAATTTTAGGAAGGAAATATAAATGCATGCCAATCATATGAATAAGTGGGTAAAGATCATGATAAAACCACACAATTAAGCACATGATAAACCATAAAATAGTGGTTTATCAACCTCCCCACACTTAAACATTAGCATGTCCTCATGCTTAGTTGAAGGAGATGAAATAAATGAGTAGGAACATGTAAAACTCATGCAATGCAATGCAACCTATATATGTGAATGCAACTATATGATTCTTGTCTACTTGATCAATTGTAAATAAGCTCTTCAAAACAATTACAAATCAAATTTCACTAATTCAATTCTCATATAGTAAAAACAGATAAAAATGCAAGAAGGTAGCTCATGAAAGCAGGGAACATAAAATTTTAAGCATTGAACCCTCACTGATGATGTATGTACGCTCTAATCCCTCTAGTGTATAGGGTAATCACTCTATCCTTCTCTAATTATGCTCTCTAACTTTTGTTCTTCTCCTAATCAATCAACAACATTTAATATACCAATGCAAACATCATGAGGTCTTTTCAAGGTTGTAATGGGGCCAAGGTAATGGTAAGGATACATGTATGGCTAAGTAAGCTTATAAACTGAATCTTTAATTAACCCAAGCTTTAACATAACATATATATATTCTATATAACTTTAGAATTCATACCTAGCTACTCAGAATTTCCCTTTCACATTCCATACTCATGTATCAACTTTTTATCTTAATTTTATCATACATGCATTGATCTTTGAATTCTTAACTTAACATTGGAGTAATTTTGTCCCCTTATTTATTTATTGAATATTTTTCGTTTTTTGGGTAGGTTTAATTTGGATAAGTGAGTTTAAACAAATAATGGCCTCAATCATATGCAAGCATACAAATATAATAAACATTGGACATATAGGATGAAACAAAATATAGATTACAATCATAGAGAAGTAAACACACAAGAATAAAATAATTATGGTTAAATAATGTAACCATGCATAAAGGCTCAAATCTAGGGAGATGACAAGCTTTTCCATAAACTAAGTGGAAAGGGCTCATCCCAATGGGTGTTTTGTATACGGTTCTGTATGCCTAGAGTGCATTTTGTAGCCTGGTGCTCCAATCTCTTCTATGAGGTTTGACTATCTTCTGCAAGATACGCTTTATCTCTCTGTTTGACACCTCGGCTTGCCCATTAGTCTGAGGATGGTAGGCTGTTGCAACCTTATGAATTATCCCATGCTTCTTCATTAATCCTGTTAGTCTCCTGTTACAAAAATGGGTGCCTTGATCGCTCACGATTGCTCGTGGTGATCCAAAGCGACAAATAATGTGGTTTCTCACAAAGGAAACAACAGTGTTAGCATCATCAGTGCGGGTAGGAATTGCTTCCACCTATTTGGAAACGTAATCCACAGCTAGCAATATATAAAAATAACCATTAGAATTTGGAAATAGACCCATGAAGTCAATGCCCCAAACATAAAAAATTTCACAGAAAAGCATAATTTGTTGAGGCATCTCGTCCCTCTTGGATATATTACCAAATTTTTGGCATGGGAAACAAGATCTACAAAATTCAGCAGCGTCTCTAAAAAGAGTAGGCCACCAGAATCCACAGTCTAAGATTTTTCTAGCTGTTCTTTGAGGGCCAAAATGTCCTCCACTCTCAGACGAGTGACAAGCCTCTAAGATGGACTGGAATTCTAATTGAGGCACACACCGTCTAATTACCTGGTCAGCACCACATCTCCATAAATATGGGTCATCCCATATATAATACTTAGACTCGCTTTTCAGCTTGTCTCTTTGATGCTTAGAAAAGTATGGAGGAAAGGTGCGGCTAACTAGATAATTAGCTACAGGTGCATACCAAGGGACTACCTCAGATACTGCTTGCAGGTTATCAAATGGGAAATTATTAGCTATAGGAGTGGGGTCATCTGTAATGTGCTCAAGGCAACTCAAATGGTCTGCCACTAAATTCTGGTTACCACTCCTATCCTTAATTTCTAAATCAAATTCTTGTAATAGCAGTATCCAACGTATAAGCCTTGGTTTAGACTCCTTTTTAGCTAATAGATACTTTAGAGCTGCGTGGTCTGAGTACACTACTACCTTCGTACCAAGTAAATAGGCTCGGAATTTATCCAGAGCAAAAACAATAGCAAGAAGCTCTTTCTTAGTAGTAGTGTAATTGGATTGAGCGGCATCTAAAGTTTTAGACGCCTAAGCAATAACAAAGGGGTCCTTACCTTCACGCTGAGCCAGTGCTGCTCCTACTGCATGGTTGGAGGCGTCGCACATTATTTCAAATGGCTGGCTCCAGTCTGGTCCTCTCACAATTGGAGTTTGAGTCAGGGCGGTCTTCAGCTTATCAAATGCTTGTTTGCAATCCTCGCTGAACTCGAATTCAATATCCTTCTGCAGTAGTCTGGATAAGGGAAGAGCTACCTTACTGAAGTCCTTAATGAATCTCCTGTAAAAACCTGCATGGCCAAGGAACGAACGGACTTCCCTCACAGAAGAGGGGTAAGGTAAACTAGAAATAACATCCACATTTGCTGGATCTACAAAAATGCCAGTATTAGACACAACATGTCCTAGTACAATACCTTGTTTTACCATAAAGTGACATTTTTCAAAATTTAATACAAGGTTTGTACTGACACATCTATCTAATACTCTAGATAATCCATCTAAGCAAAGGCTAAAGGAATCGCCATATACACTAAAATCATCCATAAAAACTTTCATACAGTCCTCAATAAGATAAGAGAAAAGACTCATCATGCACCTTTGGAAGGTAGCTGGTGCATTGCACAAGCCAAAGGGCATTCTCTTGTAAGCATAAGTCCCAAAACGACATGTAAAAGTGGTCTTTCCCTGATCCTCAGGAGCTATATGAATCTGGAAATAACCTGTGTAACCATCTAAAAAACAATAATGTGATTTGCTTGACAGGCGATCCAGCATTTGATCAATGAATGGAAGAGGATAGTGATCCTTACGAGTGGCCTGATTGAGGCATCTGTAGTCAATGCAGACCCTCCAGGCATTCTGAACTCTGGTTGCAATGAGATCTCCATGCTCATTCTTCACTGTAGTGGCTCCAGACTTCTTGGGCACCACTTGTACTGGGCTTACCCATTCACTGTCTGAGATGGGATAGATGATATCTGTCTCCAGTAGTCTGGTCACTTCCTTTTTGACAACCTCTAAGATAGTGGGGTTTAGTCTTCTCTGGAGCTGACGGACAGGTCTTGCTCATTCTTCTAAAAATATCCGATGCTCACAGACTTGAAGGTTGATGCCTACTATGTCTGCCAAACTCCAACCAATTGCCTTTTTGTGCCTTCTCAGCACACTAAGTAACTGCTCTTCCTGTTGAGAAGTGAGTTCCCTTGCAATGATAACTAGAAACTTCTGCTCGTCCTCAAGGTAAGCATATTTGAGGTGTGGAGGAAGGGGTTTTAATTATAACTTCTGATCATGGTTAGGCTCTGGGTTGTCTGGAGCTGGTAACAATGGTAAAGCACTGTCATTGTCCTCTGAGAATGTCCCCACACTTGGACCTTGTCCTATGTACTTCTCTTCAAATTCCTCCTGGTGAACTTCAGCCACGGTTTCATCTATAACGTCACACTGGAGGATAGAATGATCCTCCGGAGGATGCTTCATCACTCCATTTAGATTGAAAATTATTACTCGGCAATCTATTTCAAAAGAGTATGTTCTTGAAAAAGCATCTAATTTGAACTTCGAGGTCTTAAGGAATGGTCTTCCGAGTAGGATTGATGACGGCTTCTCTTAGTCATTTTGGGGCATCTCCAGGATATAAAAATCAATGGAAAATGTGAGCCCCTTAATGCCCACTAATACATCTTCAGCAACTTCAGCCACTGTAATAATGCTTTTATCTGCTAACACAAAACGAGCTGCCGACCTTTTTAAGGGGGGGGGGAGCCTCAAAATATCATATATAGACAAAGGCATTATACTCACACATGCTCCTAAATCACACATGCAGTCAGAAAATACTACACCACCAATAGTACAATTAACCATACATGGACCTGGGTCACTACACTTTTCAGGTAAACCTCCCATTAAAGCAGATATGGAACTACCTAAAGGATTAGTTTCTAATTCATTAATTTTGTCTTTATGTATACATAAATCCTTTAGAAACTTTGCATATTTAGGTACCTGTTGAATAACATCAAAAAGAAGAACAGTTACCTCAACCTTTTTGAATATTTCTACTATTTTGGGGTCAGGTTCCAGCTGCTTCCTGGGCTTCCTTGCAAGTTGTAGAAATGGAATGAGAGTGGTATCTTCTGCAGTGTCTGCGCCCTGTGGTGCTTCCTCCTGTGGTTGAACTTCTTCTTTTTCATCTATGTCCTGTATGTCCTCTTCCTCTTCAACATCTTCTATTTCCACTACCTCTTCAGCTGAGGTGTGTTCTGGTGGGCTTGGCTCCTCCTGATTCCTCTCCTGCAGTGTAGTTCCGGACCTTAGGGTGATGGCATTAATGCCACCCTTTGGATTGGGTAATGGTTGAGAGGGAATTCCACTAGAGCTCAAAGGCTGGTTATTGGAGTTATTCATTGATCCAATCTGTGAGACAAGAGCTTGCAGGGTAGAGTTCAGACCATTTAGTGTAGCATAAAGGTTATTTTCCATGGTCTGTTGTCTCCGATCAATAGATTGTAGTAAGTTATCATTAGCAGATGAAGAAGGATAAGTAATTTGAGAGGTCTGCTGTTGGGTATTCTATGGTCCTTGGGATTGCCTCAGGTGAGGTGCTCTGTAAGGCTGGTTCTGGTTCTGCTGCCTGTTGTTGTTATTATTCCACCTCTGATTTTCTTGATTGTCTCTGCCTCCTTTGTTGTTGTTGTTTTCCCTCCAATTCTGGTTAGAATTGTCCTGCCATCTGTGGTTGTAATTGCCACCTTGATTGTACCCTTGGTTGGGGCGGTCATAGAAGTTATGAGTGGCTGCCACGGTGTTGTCTTCTGACTGAAGCTGCGGACATTCGTCAGTATAATGGCTATAATCAGCACAGATTCCGCAAACTCTCTGTGGGACTAACTGTTGGCTTTGTTGTGGTGGAGAAGGTTGAGCTTGTTGAACTTGTTGTTGACTCAATTGCATCTGCTTCAGCAAGTTGGTCATTTCACAGATACTCTGAGTTAGAGCAGCAATCTCTCTACTAGAGGATACCTCTGCAATGGCTTTTGAACGGCCTTGCTTTTGCCTGTGATTCCGAGTGGAATCAGCTAAGTCGCTGATCAATTGCCATGCCTCATCAGTGGTCTTGTACTTTTTCATAGACCCATTGCTAGCACTTTCCAACGTGGTCTTATCTTGGGGCCTCATGCCCTGTGTGACGTAACCGAGTAACACTATCTTGTCAATTATATGGTGGGGGCAAGCTTCCAGAAGATTATTGAAGCGCTCCCAGTATTCATAGAGAGTCTCAGATTCGTCCTGAACAATCATGGAAATATCTTTCCTCAGTTTATTAGTAACTTCAGCTGGAAAGAATTTTTCCAAGAATTCTTTTCTAAGTGTATCCCAGTTGGATACAGTTGCTGCGGGTTGAGTGTAGTACCACTCTCTTGCCTTTCCCTCAAGAGAAAACGGGAAAGCTTTTAACAAAATTGAAGTTTCATATGCACCATCACTCCTGACAGTAGAACAGGCTGCTTGAAAATCTCTCAGGTGCTTGATAGGCTCTTGAGCAGGTAAGCAATGAAACTTGGGCATCAAATTGAGCAGTGCAGTCTTTATTTCAAAGTCTGTAGCCACCGCTGGGTGATGCGCTTGAAATGGTTGCATTGTAAAATCAGGGGCTCCAACCTCCTGGATAGTAACTCTCCTAGGTTCTGCCATGTCACCTGCACGTAAATCAACCGAATCAGTAGAACGGGGGCTGGTTTCTTCCTCAAATGACGTTTCAGATCCGCCCTCAGAGAGGACTAACCGACGCCGAGCTTGCCTTATTCGTGAAATAGTTCTTTCAATCTCAGGATCGAATACTGGCAAGCTTGGATCAGGAAGTTAACGCGTCATCTAGCGAAAGAAACAAGCAGCTCATAGTAGCAAGATAAAATAAAATACAAATAAATAAATTCCAATTAATAACTTTAGCACTCTATTGCAACTCCCCGGCAACGGCGCCAAAACTTGACGGGGCGAAAATTGGCGAGTCAAGAATTGTTATAAGATATACGTTGCAAGTATAGTTCTCAACCAACCAGAAATCCGCTTATAAATTTAGAAGGGTTGTCACAAAAATTAAAATTAAAATACTGGGAGTATGAATCCCAGGTCGTCTCCCAACGAGTTGCGGAAAGGTGTGCTATTTTATTAATCGGATGTTTTCAAAAAGAGTTTGAGTTGAATAAATATAGGAAATTAAATTAGAGAAATTAAATAATTTAAATAAAAGCCTTGACTGGGAGTAGATTAGTTGGAAGCCCTATTCTTGTTGAAGTACTCTCAAGATTAATTGATAATTGAAGGTTGTTCTGTTTAGTTATCCCTTACTAGGTAAGGAAAAGTCAAACAAGTTGGAATGCTGTTTCTATTCACAAGTTCCAATCCGTTCAATTGAAAAGGATTAGTGTCAATGACTAGAAAGCATCCCAACAATAAACCTAATTACAATTTTTCTTTTAAGCATCCCAACTCAAGGGTTCCTTTCAATCAACTCCCCATCAAGTTAGGGAACTAGTCGCTCATTGTGAATGTAGAACTCATAACATAGGAAAGGGAATTAAAGAAAGATATGATAGATAAAACTCAAGGGAATCAATTAAAAATAAAAGTAATTCTTGTATTAATAAATTCTAAAATAATCCAATAGTAAAATTGAGTAAATTAAAGGACATGGAAGAGTAAAGCCAAGTAAAGAAAACGAACTAGAATGACGAAGTCTTGATGAGGTAATAACTCTTCTCAATATCCCAATGCAAAAAGCAATAGAAATAAAATCCTAAGAACTATGAATGTGTAAAGAGAAAAACCTAGAGGAGGAGTAAAACTAGATCTAAAAAACTAAAATTGTGTATAATGAATGTTGTTTTTGGTTTCTCCATATTCTCTGGCTCTAGTCTGCTTTTCTGGGCTGAAAACTGGGTCAAAACAGGGCCCAAAATCGCCCCCAGCGAATTCTGCAGATTATGCAGATCGCACACGTCACGCGATCGCGTCATTCATGCGGACGCGTCATTCGGTGTTTTGCTTTGCCACGCGGGTGCGTTGTCCACGCCTCCGCGTCACTTATGCTATTCCAATCCGCGCGGTTACGTGAGCCATGCGGCCACGTCACTGCGATTTCTTCTCTTTCGCGCGGTCGCGTGAGCCATGCGGCCACGTCACTTCTCGCTGGTCATCTCCTCAATTTCTTGTGTTCCTTCCATTTTTGCAAGCTTCCTTTCCAATTTCCAACTCATTCATGCCCTATAAAGCCTGAAGCACTTAACACAGATCACGACATCGAATGGAATAAAGGAGAATTAAAATACATAATTAAAAGTCTCTAGGAAGCAAGTTTTCAATCATGTAATAATTTTAGGAAGGAAATATAAATGCATGCCAATCATATGAATAAGTGGGTAAAGATCTTGATAAAACCACACAATTAAGCACATGATAAACCATAAAATAGTGGTTTATCAGAGACACTTGAGTAGTGGATATCAATTGTTGATTAGGAATTGAGAATTGCTAATTGACTTGGAGTGCACTAAAGCTAGACTTCCCTAGGGTGAGACTAGCACTTGTAACTCAAGTTAGTTATTTTCACTTGACTTTCCTCCATTATTAGGGGGTTAACTAAGTGAAGCAACAATCAATCCTTCTCTCAATTGAAGGAAACTATAATGATGGAACCTCCAATGCTTACCCCTAGCCAAGGCTTTATTTCAATTAATTGCTTGTCTACTTTTGTTAGCTTGATTTCTTGCACCAACTCTCAAAACTACAAAAGACTTCCTAATCAATGATGCGCATTCTAAGGCAAATTCTAGGGAGAACAACCCGGGATGAATACTCTCAGTCATAGATCTTAGAATTGTTTGATGCGATATTTATGTGTTGGTTAGACTATACTCATGATTAGATTCATTGCTAATTTCTAACCGGCATAAGAATATTACGTCCATCAAAATGGCGCCGTTGCCGGGGACTTGCTTATGTGTGCCATTCTATTGGTTAGTGTGAATATGTTAATATGTGGATACTTGCATTTCTCTCTTGATTGTTTGTTTGTTTGATTCTTAGTTAGGATTAGTCTTTGCTTAACTATCACTTGATGTCATGAGCTTCTTATCTCCTTCATTGTATGACGCGTTCACTACCAAATCTGAGCTTAGCACCATTTGATTCGAAAATTGAAAGAACTTTGCTTCATATTAGGCAAGCTCGGAGGCGGTTAGACTTTGAGGAAGGTGAAAAGGTTTTTACCAATTCACCAAACATATCACCGTCATCCAACGAAGGCACTAATTACTCTTCCGTTGATACTACTAATAGTTCTTCTTTTGATCTAGGTGTTATCGAAATGTCTGCTCCAAGGAGAGTTACTCTCAAGGAAGCGGGTGCACCGGATTTTGTTCTTCAACCTCTTCATGTGCTTCATCCTAACTTGAATGCAAACTTTGAACTCAAGACCGCTCTCATCAATCTTCTACCAAAGTTCCATGGACTTCCCGCACAAGATCCAATTAGACACCTCAAGGACTTTCATGGTGTATGCTCAACCACTAGGCGGGAAGGATCCGATGAAGTGGTCATATGGTTGTTTGCCTTCCCTTTCTCTCTTGAAGGAAGAGCTAAGGAGTGGTTTTATACCTTACCTAGTGATGTTGTCTCCGATTGGAACTTGCTTAGAAGATAATTCCTTGATAAATTCATGCCCATAGAAATGACGGACAAGCTAAGGAAGGAGATCTCTTGTATTGTACAAGGCGAGATGGAAACACTATATGAATATTGGGAACGGTTTCGCAAACTTCTTGACTCATGTCCCAACCACATGATTGACACTCAAGTATTGCTTAGCTATGTGTGCCAAGCCATGAGGAAGCAAGATAAGAATCTATTGGATGCCTCAAGCAACGGTTCTTTGTCAAAGTATAGGACGGCAGAGGAGGCATGGCAAATCATTACCGACTTGGCCAAATCCACTCAACATGGCCCAAGGGCCGTGAATGAAGTCTCTTCTAGTGGTGAGACCGCCACCCTTACCAAGAACTTGTGTGAGATGACAAGTCTTCTAAAGCAACTCCAAGTGAATCAACAACAACCTCCATCCTAACAACAACCACCTCCTCAACACCAACCAAGCCAACAATTGGTCCCCCAAAAAGTATGCGGTATTTGCTCATGTTACTCCCACTACACGGATGAATGTCCAAGTCTCCAAGAAGATAACACTCTAGCGGCTACCCACAACTTCTATGATCGCTCCTACTATGAACGTGCTAATCAAGGATACCATTCACAAGGGAGCAATTACAACTAAGGGTACCCCCAACAAGGAAGCAGTTATAACCAAGGGAGTAACAACTTTAATCAAGGTTAGAAGGATAGCTCCAACCAAGGTTGGCAGGACAATTATCAACAAGGAGGAAGGGACAATGGAGGTAACCAAAGATGGAACAACAACATTCCACAAAACCGATACTCACAAAACCCTCCAAATTAATAACCAAACCAAGGAAGAAACTACCAAACCTACATACCACCTCATAGACAACCACTTCCACCCAACCAATCACAAGCACCACAAATCACCTACCCTTCCACTTCCCCAAATCAAGATGACACACTCTGATCCATACTCCAAGGGAAAAAAGAACTCCAAAATACACATAACTCAAGTCTTAATGGTCTCACTTCCACCCTCCAAGCCCTCATTGCTCGTATGGAGCCACCTTTTACTTCCACTCCTCAAGCTCCAAACTCTAGTGCCATACCTTCTCAACCTCTACCCAACCCCAAGGGTGGCATCAACGCTGTAACCTTGAGGTCCAGAACTCAATTGAAAGAAAGGGACCCAAAGGCAACTAGTCCAATGATAGTCACTCAAGAGGAGAATAGAGTTGAGATAGAAGAAATTGAAGAGGAGGAGGAAGCACATGTGATAGTTGAAGGTGAAGACCCTCAACCAAGGAGTGAAACCCCTAGAAAGGAGCAAGTCTTAGAGGAAGTGGCCCAACCAATCCCATTTCCTACATTGGCAAGAAAGGCTAAGAAGCGTATAGAACTTGACCCAAAAATGGTGGAAATGTTCAAGAAAGTGGAGGTAACTATCCCTCTCTTTGATGTTATACATCAAGTGCCTAAATATGCGAAGTTTCTTAAGGACTTGTGTATGAACAAAGATAGAATTTAAGAGTTAGAAACCATTCCATTGGGGAGTTCTATTTCGGCTTTCATGGGAGCCATCCCGAAAAAGTGTGTTGATCCGGGCCCTTATTTAGTCTCTTGTGTCATTGATGGATTCAATTCATTGATTGTATGTGTGACCTCGGTACATGCGTTAGCATTATGCCTCTTTCCGTTTATCATATATTGAAGCTCCCACCGTTAAAGCGGTCGGCAGCTAGGTTTGTCTTGGCGGACAAGAGCATAATAACCGTGATGGGTATTGTGGAGGATGTGTTGGTCAACATAAAGGGTTTGATATTTCCAATTAATTTCCATATCATTGAGATGCCACCAATTGAATCCGAAAGGACATCATCTATCCTACTTGGGAGGCCGTTTTTGAGGACCTCTAGATTCAAGTTGGATGCCCATTTGGGAACTTACTCATTTGAGATAGATGGGAGAGTTGTAAGTTTTAGCTTAGAAGAAGCATTGAGGCACCCACCGGAGAACCATTCCATATTCCGGTGTGACCTAATTGACAACATTGTGGCCGAAGTGCATTATGCAAAGCTAGATGAGAAACATGTGATTGAAGAAAATAGTGAAGACCCAAGTGAAGAAGTTCAAGTGTTGAGTCAAGAACAAAAGCTAGAATTGAAGCCACTACTGCCCCACCTAAAGTACTCATACCTTGATAAAGCCCACAAGTTTTCGGTGATTATAGCAAGGGAACTAAATCATCAACAAGAAGAGAAGTTGCTATGTATTTTGAGGAAGAACAAAAGGGAAATAGGGTGGAGCTTGGCGGATCTAGTGGGGATAAGTCCCCAAGTGTGTGAGCACCGGATCTTTTTAGAAGAAGAAGCGAGACCCATAAGACAACCTCAAAGACGATTGAATCCTACCATTTTGGAGGTTGTCAAAAAGGAGGTAACACGGTTACTCAAGGCAGACATCATCTACCCCATTTCGGATAGTGAATGGGTAAGTCCCGTTCAAGTTGTGCCAAAGAAGTCCGGGGTAACCACAATCAAGAATGAAAGCGGGGAGCTCATAGCAACACGGGTGCAAAACTCTTGGCGAGTATGCATAGACTACCAAAGGTTGAACTCGGCCACTAGAAAAGATCATTTCCCACTTCCGTTTATCGATCAAATGCTCGATCGATTATCCGGTAAATCCCGTTATTGCTTTTTAGATGACTATTTGGGGTACTTTCAAATACACATTGTTCTAGAGGACCAAGAAAAAATAACATTTACTTGCCCTTTTGGAACTTATGCCTACAAGCGTATGCCATTCGGCTTATGCAACGCACCGGCAACTTTCCAAAGGTGCATGATGAGCATATTTACGGATTTTCTAGAGCAATGCATTGAGGTATTCATGGATGACTTCACGGTATATAGTGATTCTTTTGATCATTGCTTGGATAACCTTGAAAAAGTTTTGGAAAGATGTACTAAAACTAACCTTGTCTTGAATTTTGAGAAATGCCATTTCATGGTTAAGCAAGGCATTGTTTTAGGGCATATTGTTTCCAAAGATGGTATTTCCGTAGATTCGGCAAAGATTAATGTTATATCTAGCTTGCCTTACCCCTCTTCCGAGAGGGAAGTCCGTTCTTTCCTTGGACATGCAGGATTTTATCGAAGGTTTATAAAGGACTTTAGTAAGGTAGCGTTGCCTCTATCAAGGTTGTTGCAAAAGGACATTGAGTTTGATCTAAGTAAGAAATGCATGGAGGCTTTTGACAAGCTCAAGGTAGCATTGACCCAAGATCCCATCGTGAGAGGGCCGGATTGGAGTCGGCCATTCGAAATAATGTGTGATGCTTTAAATTTTGCCGTGGGAGCCGCATTAGCACAATGCGAGGGTAAGAATCCATATGTCATCGCCTATGCATCAAAAACACTAGATGGAGCCCAATCCAACTACACTACCACTGAAAAAGAACTATTGGCCATATTTTTTGCTTTGGACAAGTTCCGAGCATATCTACTTGGTTCAAAGGTGGTAGTGTACTCAGATCATGCGGCGTTAAAGTATTTGTTGGCTAAGAAGGAATCCAAACCGAGATTGATTAGATGGATTTTATTGTTGTAAGAATTTGACTTGGAAATTAAGGATAGAAGTGGTACGCAAAACCTAGTGGCGGATCACCTAAGCCGCCTTGAACACACCAAAGGCGATACCACTCCTATTGATGACTCTTTTCCCTTTGAGGGCTTGCATGCAATCTCGGAAACCATTCCTTGGTATGCACCAATTGCCAATTACTTGGTATCTCGCTCCTTCCCTTCTAATCTCTCCAAACATCAAAGGGATAAGCTAAAAAGCAAATCCAAGTACTATGTGTGGAATGACCCATACCTTTGGAGATGTGGGGCGGATCAAGTAATTCGGAGGTACATACCACAAACTGAATTCCATTCAATCTTGGAAGCTTGCCACTCCTCCGAAGGAGGAGGCCATTTTGGACCTCAAAGGACGGCAAGAAAAATCTTAGATTGTGGATTTTGATGGCCAACTCTTTTCAAGGACTCTTCTCATTTTTGTGAATCTTGTTCTCAATGCATTAGATTTGGTAATATCTCCAAGAAGGATGAAATCTCCCAATAAACTATGCTATTTTGTGAGATTTTCGATGTATGGGAATAGACTTCATGGGGCCATTCCTAAATTCTAATGATTTTCTCTACATTCTACTTGCCGTTGATTATGTGTCCAAATGGGTGGAAGCAATACCCACCCGGACGGATGATGCTAATGTGGTAATTTCCTTTGTGAGGAATAACATCATTTGTAGATTTGGGTCGCCACGAGCAATTGTGAGCGACCAAGGTTCACATTTTTGCAATAAGAGAATGGAAGGGCTAATGAAGAAATATGGCATCATGCATAAAGTAGCTACGGCCTACCACCCACAAACAAACGGCCAAGCCGAGGTTTCCAATCGGGAGATTAAACACATCTTGGAAAGAATTGTGAAACCCAATAGGAAAGATTATAGTGCTAAGCTCACGGATGCATTATGGGCCTACCGAACGGCATACAAAATGCCAATTGGCATGAGTCCCTTTCGGTTGGTGTATGGCAAAGCTTGCCACTTACTGGTAGAGATAGAGGACAAAGCATATTGGGCCGTCAAGGAGTGCAATCCAAGTTTGGGTTGAGCCGGAGTGGAGAGGAAGCTACAACTAGCGGAGTTAGAATGTTTGAGGCTTGAAGCTTATGAGAATTCTAGACTTTACAAGGAGAAAATGAAAGCCGTGCATGATAAGAACATAAGAGGTAAAGAATTTAGAGCTGGTGATCTAGTCCTCCTTTACAATTATAATTTGAGATTGTTGCCCAGAAAACTGAGGTCGAAATGGGAAGGCCCATATCAAGTAGAGAAAGCGGAACCCTATGGAGTTTACCATTTGCGCCATCCCTCAAGTCTGGACATCTTCAAGGTCAATGGGCACCGTCTCAAGTTGTATCATGGTGAGTAAATAAAGAGCAACAAGGAGATTGAGGTATTCCTTTTGGAAGATGCACCTCTTGGCAAAGAGCAATGAGCTAGTGAAAGTCCAACTTAAGGACATTAAACAAAAGTGCTAGGTGGGAGACACCCCACTATGGTGAGATCTATCCTTTTTATCTTTTTGTATATAGTCTTGAATTTTCCATTGTTTTTTTATTGCTTAGCAATAATTTTGTTTGATTAGATTTGATTGTGATTACCTTGGATAACTTGTTCATAAAGATTTGCATTGATTTTTCCATGGATGGGTTGATTGTGTGGTAGAAAGACACCCCATCTTTGGGTATTGCATTAAGTTTTGGGTATTTTTGACTCCTTTAGCTTGTTTGGCCACTAAATTCATGAAAATTAGGCATTCTTCATGTTTCTGTAAAAAAAAAAGGAGGGGGGGATGCGCGTACGCGCCCATAGGCACTCGCAGCTCCTGGGTCATTTTCCAGAGAGTTGTGCCAATGTTGTGCCAATTCTGAGCCCCAGGCATAACGCCACTCACGCGTATGCACACTTGGCGCGTACGCGCCCATGGCCCCATTCGCGCAAAGCACGTGTGCGCGCACTAGCCGCGTCCGCGCCGATGTCGCCAAATGCAATCTTGAGCCATTTTCCCGAGAGTTATGCCCAAGTTGGGCCAATATCATGCCAATAGCCTGACTCCACTCATGCGCAAGCGCACCTGGCGCGCACGCGCACCTCGGAGAAAATGCACATCGATGCACGAGCGCACCGTGCGCGTCCGCGTCGATCGTGAAAATTCATTTTCCGGTACTTTTTCCCGAGAGTTATGCCCAAGTTGTGCCCAACTTGTGCTAAGAGCACAACCCAGATGCACGTGCAAGCGCACTTGGCACTCGCGCGCACACCCGCTATCACCCACTTCGCGTGTACGCATACTCTGTGCATCCGTGCCCCTGCAGATTTTTGCCCATGCACGCGCACGCGTGCATGGCGCGTGCGCTGGTCTCGCGGACCAATTGCATTGCAGCGCGCCCTTTTCTTTCAATTTCTCTTCCCACTTCTTATCATCACCCTTCTTCTTCACTTCTACTCCCTCCTACCAGTTCTACCACCCCTCCTCCGACCACCACCGACGGTGACCACCACCTCCGGCGGTCCCACACCCTTCTTTTCCCTATCCTCTCTCATATTCCTCACTACCTCCTTTCTCACTTACATACCCCATTTCTCTTCTTTTCAAGGTACTCTCATTTTTTTTTCTTTCTTTCATTTTTCTTGTTTAGCTCTCTCTTTTCCTTCTCGCTTTCCTTAGTTACATTCCCTTACTCTTCCTCTTAGTTAGTTTTCTTTCATGTTTTCTTTGTTTGTTAGTTTTTCTTTCCTTTTCGTTTTCTTATGGGTGTTAACAGTGGAGATTACTCTTGCATTGATGAGTTGGTTTGTCTTAATTGCTTTCCCTTACAATGTGTGGCATGCTATGACGATTGATGATGCTTTATGGGATGTTACATTGTCACCCTTCTCTCATTTTTGTCATAACAAGGGATGCACACCAAGTGTTTGATGGAAGACCCACATGACTTTTTGGAGTTCCATTTGACTTAGCTCTTCTATTTTAGTGTTCTTTCTCATTCACTTGCTTGTTCTTATATGCATTGAGCTTAATACTCTTCTTGCTTCATTTCTACATGCTCATCCCTTACCTCTTGCCTCTTGATTATTGATGTTGAGAGTGTATGCTTCTCATGCTTATTGTTTGCATGCTTTTACCACTCCTACATCCCATGCTAGTGATTAGCCATGATTTTCATTATTTCCTTAGTTACATATTGCAGTTGTCATGTATCTAAGTCACCTACTCTCTTATGCTTTATCACTTGCATGATTATTATTTCTTGGTGCTTCTTCAAGTTTAATTTTGCCACATTTCCTTCTTTTCTAAGATGGTTGTCAAGAAAGACAAAGGAAAGGCGTCCAAGAAAGCACCTTCCCGGTCCACTAGCAAAGCACAACAAGCACCTAGAGTCAAGTCCCTCCTCAATAAGACAAGGAGCATTGCTAACATTGATGTTTTGGAAAAGGACAATCCGGCTAGAGATCCGAACAAGTTCCCCAACCGCTATTGCGAACTTGCCTACTCCTTGATCAAAGTAAGGAACTATAATGCGGAGCCTCTTCTAGCCCCTCCGGCTCATGTCATTCCGCCTGTCATGCCCCGCATCGAGCGGCGGCAATGGGAGTTCCTATTGAGGAAGCCACGTGAAGCAAACTTGTCCTGAGTGGTAGAATTTTACACCAATTACCACTCCTCATCCCTTGCATCGATATTTGTGCGTCGAAGACAAGTTCTCATCACAGAGGAGGCCATTCAAAGTGTGCTTAAGAATGGACCGTTAGCGGATGGTGTTGATGCATATCAAGAGATTTTGTCGGCACAATGCGAATATGAGTTTGATTGGGATGCCATCCTCAAGGTCATTGCTATACCTGAATCATTCTGGATTCGAGGGAGGATGAGACCCCGGCCCAAGGGCATCACCGCACTTTTTCTCACTAGAGAGGCTGATGAGCAGATAATTTATACGCTTTTTGGCATTATTTTTAGTATGTTTTTAGTAGGATCTAGTTACTTTTAGGGATGTTTTCATTAGTTTTTATGTTAAATTCACATTTCTGGACTTTACTATGAGTTTGTGTGTTTTTCTGTGATTTCAGGTATTTTCTGGCTGAAATTGAGGGACTTGAGCAAAAATCAGATTCAGAGGTAGAAGAAGGACTACTGATGCTGTTGGATTCTGACCTCCCTGCACTCAAAGTGGATTTTCTGGAGCTACAGAACTCAAAATGGCGCACTTCCAATTTCGTTGGAAATTAGACATCCAGGACTTTCCAGAAATATATAATAGTTTATACTTTGGCCGAGTTTAGATGACGCAAAAGGGCGTTGAACGCCAGTTCTACGCTACAGTCTGGAGCTAAACGCCAGAAACACGTCACGAACCAGAGTTGAACGCCAAAAACACGTTACAAACTGGTGTTCAACTCCAAGAATGACCTCTGCACGTGTAAACTTCAAGCTCAGCCCAAGCACACACCAAGTGGGCCCCGGAAGTGGATTTATGCATCAATTACTTACTTCTGTAAACCCTAGTAACTAGTTTAGTATAAATAGGACTTTTTACTATTGTATTTGAGATCTTCGGATCATCTTATGATTTTTAGTTCGTCTTTGGATCATATTGATCACGTTTGGGGGATGGCCATTCGGCCATGCCTGAACCTTCATCACTTATGTATTTTCAATGGTAGAGTTTCTGCACTCCATAGATTAAGGTGTGGAGCTCTGCTGTTCCTCATGATTTAATGCAAAGTACTACTGTTTTTCTATTCAATTCAACTTATTCCGTTTATAAGATATTCATTCGTACTCCAACATGAATGTGATGAACGTGACAATCATCATCATTCCCCCACGAACGCATGCCTGACAACCACTTCCGTTCCACCTTAGATTGGATGATTATCTCTTGGATCTCTTAATCAGAATCCTCGTGGTATAAGCTAGATTGATGGCGGCATACATGAGAATCCGGAAAGTCTAAACCTTGTCTGTGGTATTCCGAGTAGGATTCAGGGATTGAATGACTGTGATGAACTTCAAACTCGGGAGTGCTGGGTGTAGTGACAGACGCAAAAGGAGGGCGAATCCTATTCCAGTATGATCGAGAACCTCAGATGATTAGCCGTGCTGTGACAGAGCATTTGGACCTTTTTCACAAGAGGATGGGATGTAGCCATTGACAACGGTGATGCCCTTACATAAAGTTTGCCATGAAAAGGAGTAGGATTGATTGGATGAAGACAGCAGGAAAGCAGAGGTTCAGAGGAATAAAAGCATCTCTATACGCTTATCTGAAATTCTCACCAATGAATTACATAAGTATTTCTATCTTTATTTTCTGTTTATTTATCATTTATTTTCGAAAACTCCATAACCATTTGATATCCGCCTGACTGAGATTTACAAGGTGACCATAGCTTGCTTCATACCGACAATCTCCGTGGGATCGACCCTTACTCACGTAAGGTTTTATTACTTGGACGACCCAGTGCACTTGCTGGTTAGTTGTGCGAAGTTGTGAAGTTATGTCTGGACCATGTTATTGTGCACCCATTTTTGGAGCCATTGCCAGGGAGAGAATGAACAACAAATTTTACAACCTCAGATAACAATTTCGCATACCAAGTTTTTGGCACCGTTGCCGGGGATTGTTTGAGTTTGGACAACTGACGGTTCATCTTGTTGCTCAGATTGGGTAATTTTCTTCTTATTTTATTTTCAAAAAGTTTTCAAAAAAAAATTTCTCAAAAATATTTTCTTCTTTTTTTTTTCGTTTTTCCCAAAAAATATTTTCAAAAAAAAAATTATATATTTTTTCTTCAGAATTTTTAAGAATGAATTCTAGAGTTTCATGAAGCATGTAGAATCCTGGCTGGCTGTAAAGCCATGTCCGAATTCCTTTGGACTGAGGATTCAACTAATCACTTCAATGCATGTAATAGCATACTAAAGCTTGGCTGGCTATTAAGCCATGTCTAACCCTCAGATTGGAGCTTTAGACTAAAGAGCACAAGATTCCTGGAATTCATATTAAAAATTTTGGATTCCTTATTTTTCTTTTTCACATTAATTTTTCGAAAAATACAAAAAAAATTTATAAAATCATAAAAATAAAAAATATTTTATGTTTCTTGTTTGAGTCTTGAGTCAATTTTTATGTTTGGTATCAATTGCATTTTTTCTAAAATTTTTTATGCATTTTTCGAAAATTCATGCATTCATAGTGTTCTTCATGATCTTCAAGTTGTTCTTGGCCAGTCTTCTTGTTTGATCTTGATGTTTTCTTGTTTTGTGTCTTTTCTTGTATTTTATGTGCATTTTTGCATTCATAGTGTCTGAACATGAAAGATTTCTAAGTTTGGTGTCTTGCATGTTTTCTTTGCATATAAAATTTTCAAAAATAAGTTCTTGATGTTCATCATGATCTTCAAAGTGTTCTTGGTGTTCATCTTGACATTCATAGCATTCTTGCATGCATTCATTGTTTTGATCCATAACTTTCATGCATTGAGTCCTTTTCATGTTTTTCTCTTTCATCATTAAAAATTAAAAAAAAAAATATCTTTCCCTTTTTTCACTCATAAAATTCAAAAATTTGAGTTGACTTTTTCAAAACTTTTTAAAACTTAGTTGTTTCTTATGAGTCAAATCAAATTTTCAATTTAAAAATCTTATCTTTTTCAAATCTTTTTCAAAAATCATATCTTTTCCATCTTTTTTTTGAAAATTTCAAAAATCTTTTTCAAAATATTTTCAAAATCTTTTTCTTATTTTTATATCATATTTTCGAAAATCACATCATCAATTAATTTTCTTGTGAATCAAGTCATTAATTATGATTTAAAAAAAATCAAATCTTTCTCAAAACTAATTTCAATCATATCTTTTCAAAAATATCTTTTTATCCTATCTTTTTCAAAATCATATCTTTTTAATCATACCTTTTAATATCATATCTTTTTCAAATATCTTTGCTAACCTCTTATCTTCTTATCTTTTCAAATTTGATTTTCAAAATTTGTTTCAACTAACTAACTAACTTTTTGTTTGTTTCTTATCTCTTTCAAAACTACCTAACTAACTATCCCTCTCTAATTTTCGAAAATACTTCCCTCTTTTTCAAAAATTCTTTTTAATTAATTAATTGTTTCAATTTTTAATTTTAATTTTAACTTTTTCCTAATTTTCGAAAATCACTAATCCCTTTTCAAAATTTTATTTTCAAAAATCCTCTTTCTCTCTCATCTCCTTCTATTTATTTATTCATCTACTAACACTTCATCTCACCCAAATTTGAACCCCCTCTTCCATCTGTGTTCGAATTTTCTCTTCTTCCCTTCTTTACATTACATTCTTTTCTTCTTCTACTCACATAGGGGAACCTCTATACCTGGGTAAAAAGGATCTCTATTATTATTATTTTTCTGTTCTCTCTTTTTCATATGAGCCGAAAATAATAATAATGCAAGGAGGATGCTTTGTGACTTTACTGCACCTAATTCCAATTTACATGGAAGAAGCATCTCCATCCCCACCATTGGAGCAAACAATTTTGAGCTAAAACCTCAATTAGTTTCTCTGATGCAGCAGAACTGCAAGTTCCATGGACTTCCATCTGAAGATCCTTTTCAGTTCTTAACTGAATTTTTGCAGATCTGTGATACTGTTAAGACTAATGGAGTAGATCCTGAAGTCTGCAGGCTCATGCTTTTCCCTTTTGCTGTAAGAGACAGAGCTAGAGTGTGGTTGTACTCTCAACCCAAAGATAGCCTAAACTCTTGGGATAAGCTGGTCACGGCTTTCTTAGCCAAGTTCTTTCCTCCTCAAAAGCTTAGTAAGCTTAGAGTGGATGTTCAAACCTTTAGACAGAAAGAAGGTGAATCCCTCTATGAAGCTTGGGAGAGATACAAGAAACTGACCAAAAAGTGTCCCTCTGACATGCTTTCAGAATGGACCATCTTGGATATATTCTATGATGGACTATCTGAATTAGCTAAGATGTCATTGGATACTTCTGCAGGTGGATCCATTCACCTAAAGAAAACGCCTGCAGAAGCTCAAGAACTCATTGACATGGTTGCTAATAACCAGTTCATGTACACTTCTGAGAGGAATCCTGTGAGTAATGGGACGCCTCAGAAGAAGGGGGTTCTTGAAATTGATACTCTGAAGGCCATACTGGCCCAGAATAAAATATTGAAAATCAGCAAGTCAATATGATTTCTCAGAGTCTGAATGGAATGCAAGCTGCATCCAACAGTACTCAAGAGGCATCTTCTGAAGAAGAAGCTTATGATCCTGAAAACCCTACAATAGCAGAGGTGAATTACATGGGTGAACCATATAGAAACACCTATAACCCCTCATGGAAAAATCACCCAAATCTCTCATGGAAGGATCAACAAAAGCCTCAACAAGGCTTTAATAATGGTGGAAGAAACAGGTTTAGCAATAGCAAGCCTTTTCCATCATCCACTCAGCAACAGACAAAGAACTCTGAACAAAATACCTTTAATTTAGCAAACTTAGTCTCTGATCTATCTAAGGCTACTGTGAGTTTCATGAATGAAACAAGGTCCTCCATTAGAAATTTGGAGGCACAAGTGGGCCAGCTGAGTAAGAAGATCACTGAAACCCCTCCTAATGCTCTCCCAAGCAATACAGAAGAAAATCCAAAAGGAGAGTGCAAGGCCATTGATATAACCATCTTGGCCGAATCCAAGAAGGAAGGGGAGGATGTGAATCCCAAGGAGGAAGACCTCCTGGGATGTCTAGTGATCAACAAGGAGTTTTCCTTTGAGGAACCAAAGGAATCTGAGACTCATCTAGAGACCATGGAGATTTCATTGAACCTCTTTATGCCATTCATGAGCTCTGATGAGTATTCCTCGTCTGAAGAGAATGAGGATGTTACTGAAGAGCAAGTTGCCAAGTTCCTTGGTGCAATCATGAAGCTGAATGCCAATTTATTTGGTAATGAGACTTAGGGAGATAAATCTCCCATGTTCACCAATGAACTAAATGCATTGGATCAACTGAGATTGCCTCAGAAGAAACAGGATCCTGGAAAGTTCCTAATACCTTGTACCATAGGCACCATGACCTTTGAGAAGGCTCTATGTGACCTTGGGTCAGGAATAAACCTCATGCCACTCTCTGTAATAGAGAAACTGGGAATCTTTGAGGTACAAGCTGCTAAAATCTCATTAGAGATGGCAGACAATTCCAGAAAACAAGCTTATGGACAAGTAGAGGACATATTAGTAAAGGTTGAAGGCCTTTACATCCCTACTGATTTCATAATCCTAGATACTGGGAAGGATGAGGATGAATCCATCATCCTTGGAAGACCCTTCCTAGCCACAACAAGAGCTGTGATTGATGTTAACAGAGGAGAACTAGTCCTTCAATTGAATGAGGACTCCCTTGAGTTTAAAACTCAAGGACATCCTTCTGTAAACATGGAAAAGAGGCACAGTAAGCTTCTCTCAAAACAGAGTCAACCAGAGCCCCCACAGTTAAACTCTAAGTTTGGTGTTGGGAAGTCTCAACAATGCTCTGAACATCTGTGAGGCTCCATGAGAGCCCACTGTCAAGCTATTGACATTAAAGAAGCGCTTGTTGGGAGGCAACCCAATTTTTATTTATCTAATTTTATTTTTATTTTATTATTCTTTCATGTTTTATTAGGTTCATGATCATGTGGAGTCACAAAATAAATAGAAAAAAATTAAAAACATAATCAAAAATAGCAGAAAAAAAAATCACACCCTGGAGGAAGGACTTACTGGCGTTTAAACGCCAGTAAGGAGCATCTGGCTGGCGTTCAACGCTAGAACAAAGCATGGATCTGGCGTTGAACGCCCAAAGCAAGCAGCATCCTGGCGTTCAGACGCCAGGAATGCACACTGAGGAAAGCTGGCGCTGAACGCCAGAAACAAGCATAGAACTGGCGTTCAACGCCAGAAACATGCTGCATCTGGGCACTGAACGCCCAGAACAAGCATCAATTCGGCATTTAAACGCCAGAATTGCATGCAAAGGCATTTTACATGCCTAATGGGTGCAGGGATGCAAATCCTTGACACCTCAGGATCTGTGGATCCCACAGGATCAACTCAGTATCTGTGGACCCCACAGGATCCCCACCTACCTCCACTCACACTCTTCCCTCTTCTCATTCATCCTCTCTTCCTAATAAACACCCTTCCCCAAAATCCTTCACCAATCACCTCAAACTCACTTCCCTACTACGCCTTCACCACTCACATCCATCCACTCTTCCCCCATAAACCTACCTCATAAACTCCACCTACCTTCAAAATTCAAAATCAATTTCTCACCTAAACCCACCCTATATGGCCGAAACTAAAACCCCCTCCCCTCCCTATATAAAGCCCTCCATTCTTCCTCATTTTCACACAACACAACCCTCTCTTCCCTTTCTTGGCCGAATACACCTCTCCCTCTTCTCCTCCATATTTTTTTCTTCTTCTTCATCTATTCTTTCTTCTCTTGCTCGAGGGCGAGCAATATTCTAAGTTTGGTGTGGTAAAAGCATAAGCTTTTTTTTTTCCATTACCATTGATGGCACCTAAGACCTGAGAATCCTCTAAAAAAGGGAAAGGAAAGACAAAAGCTTCCACCTCCGAGTCATGGGAGATGGAAAGATTCATCTCCAAAGCTCATCAAGACCACTTCTATGATGTTGTGGCCAAGAAGAAGGTGATCCCCGAGGTCCCTTTCTGGCTCAAGAGAAATGAGTATCCGGAGATCCGACATGAAATCCAAAGAAGAGGTTGGGAAGTTCTAACAAATCCCATCCAACAAGTCGGCATCCTAATAGTTCAAGAGTTCTATGCCAATGCATGGATCACTAGGAACCATGATCAAAGTAAAAACCCGAACCCAAAGGATTATCTTACCATGGTTCGGGGGAATTACTTAGATTTTAATTCAGAAAATGTGAGGTTGGCGTTTAACTTGCCTATGATGCAAGGAGATGCGTGCCCCTACACTTGAAGGGTCAACTTTGATCAAAGGTTGGATCAAGTCCTCATGGACATATGTGTGGAAGGAGCTCAATGGAAGATTGACTCAAAAGGCAAACCGGTTCAACTTAGAAGACTGGACCTTAAGCCTGTGGCTAGAGGATGGTTGGAGTTCATCCAACGCTAAATCATTCCCACTAGCAACCGATCTGAAGTTACCATAGACCAGGCCATCATGATCCACAGTATCATGATTGGAGAGGAAGTAGAAGTTCATGAAGTCATCTCCGTTGAACTCTACAAAATAGCCGAAAAGTCCTCTCCCTTGGCAAGGCTAGCTTTTCCTCATCTTATTTGCCATCTACGTTACTCAGCTGGAGCTTCCATAGAAGGAGACATTCCCATTGAAGAAGAGAAGCCCATCACTAAGAAAAGGATGGAGCAAACAAGAGAGCCCACTCATGGAGCTCAAGAAACGCATGAGGAAGCTCACCATCAAGAAATCCCTGAGATACCTCAAGGGATGCACTTTCCTCTACAGAATTTTTGGGAGCAAATCAACACCTCTCTAGGAGAATTAAGTTCCAACATGGGACAATTAAGGGTGGAACATCAAGAGCACTCCATCATCCTTCATGAAATTAGAGAATATCAAAGAGCTATGAGGGAGGAGCAACAAAGACAAGGAAGAGACATAGAAGAGCTCAAGGACATCATTGGTTCCTCAAGAAGGAAACGCCACCATCACTAAGGTGGACTCATTCCTTGTTCTTAAATTTTCTGTTTTTCGTTTTCATATGTTAAATGTTTATCTATGTTTGTGTCTTTATTACATGATCATTAGTGTCTAAGTGTCTATGCCTTAAAGTAGTGAATATGAATCCATCACCTCTTTTAAATGAAAAATATTTTTAATTCAAAAGAACAAGAAGTACATAAGTTTCGAATTTATCCTTGAACTTAGTTTAATTATTTTGATGTGGAGACAATACTTTTTGTTTTCTGAATGAATGCTTGAACAGTGCATATGTCTTTTGAAGTTGGTGTTTTAGAATGTTAAATATGTTGGCTCTTGAAAGAATGATGAACAGGAGACATGCTATTTGATAATCTGAAAAACCATAAAAATGATTCTTGAAGCAAGAAAAAGCAGTGAATACAAAAGCTTGCAGAAAAAAAGGGAAAAAAATGGCGAAAAAAATAAAGAAAAAGAAAAAGCAAGCAGAAAAAGCCAAAAGCTCTTAAAACCAAAAGGCAAGAGCAAAAAGCCAATAGCCCTTAAAACCAAAAGGCAAGGATAATAAAAAGGATCCCAAGGCTTTGAGCATCAGTTGATAGGAGGGCCTAAAGGAATAAAATCCTGGCCTAAGCGGCTAAAACAAGCTGTCCCTAACCATGTGCTTGTGGCGTGAAGGTGTCAAGTGAAAACTTGAGACTGAGCGGTTAAAGTCAAGGTCCAAAGCAAAAAAAGAGTGTGCTTAAGAACCCTGGACACCTCTAATTGGGGACTTTAGCAAAGCTGAGTCACAATCTGAAAAGGTTCACCCAGTTATGTGTCTGTGGCATTTATGTATCCGGTGGTAATATTGGAAAACAAAGTGCTTAGGGCCACGGCCAAAACTCATAAAGTAGCTGTGTTCAAGAATCAACATACTGAACTAGGAGAATCAATAACACTATCTGAACTCTGAGTTCCTATAGATGCCAATCATTCTGAACTTCAATGGATAAAGTGAGATGCCAAAACTATTCAAGAGGCAAAAAGCTACAAGTCCCGCTCATCTGATTGGAGCTATGTTTCATTGATAGTTTGGAATTTATAGTATATTCTCTTCTTTTTATCCTATTTGATTTTCAGTTGCTTGGGGACAAGCAACAATTTAAGTTTGGTGTTGTGATGAGCGGATAATTTATACGCTTTTTGGCATTATTTTTAGTATGTTTTTAGTAGGATCTAGTTACTTTTAGGGATGTTTTCATTAGTTTTTATGTTAAATTCACATTTTTGGACTTTACTATGAGTTTGTGTGTTTTTCTGTGATTTCAGGTATTTTCTGGCTGAAATTGAGGGACTTGAGCAAAAATCAGATTCAGAGGTAGAAGAAGGACTACTGATGCTGTTGGATTCTGACCTCCCTGCACTCAAAGTGGATTTTTTGGAGCTACGGAACTCAAAATGGCAAGCTTCCAATTTCGTTGGAAATTAGACATCTAGGGCTTTCCAGAAATATATAATAGTCCATACTTTGGCCGAGTTTAGATGACGCAAAAGGGCGTTGAATGCCAGTTCTACGCTGCAGTCTGGAGTTAAACGCCAGAAACACGTCACGAACCAGAGTTGAATGCCAAAAATACATTACAAACTGGCGTTCAACTCCAAGAATGACCTCTACACGTGTAAACTTCAAGCTCAGCCCAAGCACACACCAAGTGGGCCTCGGAAGTGAATTTATGCATCAATTACTTACTTCTATAAACCCTAGTAACTAGTTTAGTATAAATAGGACTTTTTACTATTGTATTTGAGATCTTCGGATCATCTTATGATTTTTAGTTCATCTTTGGATCATATTGATCACGTTTGGGGGCTGGCCATTCGGCCATGCCTGAACCTTCATCACTTATGTATTTTCAATGGTAGAGTTTCTGCACTCCATAGATTATGGTGTGGATCTCTGCTGTTCCTCATGATTTAATGCAAAGTACTACTGTTTCTCTATTCAATTCAACTTATTCCGCTTCTAAGATATTCATTCGTACTCTAACATGAATGTGATGAACGTGACAATCATCATCATTCCCCCACGAACGCGTGCCTGACAACCACTTCCGTTCCACCTTAGATTGGATAATTATCTCTTGGATCTCTTAATCAGAATCCTCGTGGTATAAGCTAGATTGATGGCGGCATTCATGAGAATCCGGAAATTCTAAACCTTGTCTGTGGTATTCCGAGTAGGACTCAGGGATTGAATGACTGTGACGAACTTCAAACTCGCGAGTGCTGGGCGTAGTGACAGACGCAAAAGGAGGGTGAATCCTATTCCAGTATGATCGAGAACCTCAGATGATTAGCCGTGCTATGACAGAGCATTTGGACCTTTTTCACAAGAGGATGGGATATAGCCATTGACAACAGTGATGCCCTTACATAAAGTTTGCCATGAAAAGGAGTAGGATTGATTGGATGAAGACAGTAGGAAAGTAGAGGTTCAGAGGAACGAAAGCATCTCTATACGCTTATCTGAAATTCTCACCAATGAATTACATAAGTATTTCTATCTTTATTTTCTGTTTATTTATCATTTATTTTCGAAAACTCCATAACCATTTGATATCCGCCTGGCTGAGATTTACAAGGTGACCATAGCTTGCTTCATACCGACAATCTCCGTGGGATCGACCCTTACTCACGTAAGGTTTTATTACTTGGACAACCCAGTGCACTTGCTGGTTAGTTGTGCGAAGTTGTGAAGTTATGTCTGGACCATGGTATTGTGCACCCGTTTTTGGAGCCATTGCCAGGGAGAGAATGAACAACAAATTTTACAACCTCAGAGTAACAATTTCGCATACCAGAGGCTCAAGCATGGGCCTAAATTTTAGCCCACTATTTGCTTCCAAGAACCCATGGCTCATCTATCACTGCCGAGTTAGCCTTGTTGGTTTGATGTATCCTCATAGAGAGACCGGTTTATATTCCATGTCTCATTCGTCAAGCTATGGGCAGTATCCATGCTAAAGGGAACCTACCCTTT
Organism: Arachis ipaensis; assembly: GCF_000816755.2. Taxonomy (NCBI): domain Eukaryota; kingdom Viridiplantae; phylum Streptophyta; class Magnoliopsida; order Fabales; family Fabaceae; genus Arachis; species Arachis ipaensis. Next base: position 100,535,857 of record NC_029787.2, on the reverse strand, counting down.
CCCGCTCTAGTGATCGACTTAGTTGCCGCAGCCGGTGTCCCCCGAGAGACCAAGGATCGGAGGGCCATGATCCCGATAGACGGCAATGTTGTTCTAAACGGGATATATCTCTACCCTCTGACGGACACCGAGGATCCGAACTTGACCATCCCCATGAGCATTCCCACCACCTCAACCGCACCACCAAAATCATCCATGCAACGCATAGAGGACCTCCACAAGAAGCTTGATCGCTATGAGCGGCGCAACCAATGCCGATACACTTTTGTCAAGAAGCTTCTAAGTTGCTTCGCACCACCTAATCTCCACATCCACCGGCACTGATAATGAAGATAGCGATAATGGCGAAGAGGATGGACACTCGAAAGCCGATCAACCACTGCGTCTCACTCACGGCATGGAAGACCGTGCCAACTTCTAAGTGTGGAGAGATCGGTCGGCCGACCGGTCTTCATAGGTAACTGATGAGCGGATAATTTTTACGCTTTTTGGCATTATTTTTACATAGTTTTCAGTATGATTTAGTTAGTTTTTAGTATACTTTTTATTAGTTTTTAATTAAAATTCACATTTCTGGACTTTACTCTGAGTTTGTGTGTTTTTCTATGATTTCAGGTATTTTCTGGCTGAAATTGAGGGACCTGAGCAAAAATCAGATTCAGAGGTTGAAGAAGGACTGCAGATGCTGTTGGATTCTGACCTTCCTGCACTCAAAGTGGATTTTCTGGAGCTACAGAACTCCAAATAGCGCGCTTCCAATTGCGTTGGAAAGTAGACATCCAGGGCTTTCCATAAATATATAATAGTCCATAATTTGACTAAGTATTGATGACGTAAACTGGCGTTCAACGCCAGTTCCATGCTGCATTCTGGAGTCAAACGCCAGAAACAAGTTGCAAAGTGGAGTTCAACGCCAGAAACACGTTACAAACTGGCGTTCAACTCCAAGAATGACCTCTCCACGTGTAAACTTCAAGCTCAGCCCAAGCACACACCAAGTGGGCCCCAGAAGTGGATTTTTGCATCATTTACTCAATTCTGTAAACCCTAGTAACTAGTTTAGTATAATAGGACTTTTTACTATTATGTTTACATCTTTAGTTTCATCTTTAGATCACGTTTGGGGGCTGGCCATTCGGCCATGCCTGAACCTTTCACTTATGTATTTTTCACCGGTAGAGTTTCTACACACCATAGATTAAGGTGTGGAGCTCTGCTGTTCCTCAAAGATTAATGCAAAGTACTACTGTTTTTCTATTCAATTCAACTTATTCTGCTTCTAAGATATTCATTCGTCACCAATGAATTACATAAGTACCACTATCCTATTTTATATTTTATTTAATTTTCATCCACTATAATTTCTTAAAACTATTTGAATCCGCCTAACTGAGATTTACAAGGTGACCATAGCTTGCTTCAAGCCGACAATCTCCGTGGGATCGACCCTTACTCAGGTAAGGTTTATTACTTGGACAACCCAGTGCACTTGCTGGTTAGTTGTACGAAGTTGTGAAACAGATATAAGATCATGAACGTGCGTATTGAGTTTTTAGCACCGTTACCCAGGAATGGAATAATCACGATTTCGCACACCAAGTTTTTGGCGCCGTTGCCGGGGATTGTTCGAGTTTGGACAACTGACGGTTCATCTTATTGCTCAGATTAGGTAACTTTCTTTTTTGTTTTCTTTTCAAAAAAAAAATAATAATAATAAATAAATATTTTTTCTTTTTCGTTTTTCCCAATTAATTTTCGAAAAATACAAAAAAAAATTTACAAAATCATAAAATCAAAAATATTTTTGATGTTTCTTGTTTGAGTCTAGAGTCAATTTTTAAGTTTGGTGTCTTGCATGTGTTTCCTTTTTCTCAAGAATTTCGAAAATTCATCATATGTTCTTCATGATCTTTAAGTTGTTCCTGGCCAGTCTTCTTGTTTGATCTTCATATTTTCTTGTTTTGTGTCTTTTCTTGTTTTTCATATGTATTTTTAATTTGTTAGTTTCTAAAGTTTGAAAATTTCTAAGTTTGGTGTCTTGCATGTTTTTCTTTCATAAAAAATTTTCAAAAATAAGTCTTGATGTTCATCTTGATCTTCAAAGTGTTCTTGGTGTTCATCTTGACATTCATAGTGTTCTTGCATGCATTGTGTGTTTTGATTCATAATTTTTATGTTATGAGTCTTTTTCATGTTTTTCTCTTTCTTCATTAAAAATTCAAAAATAAAAAAAATATCTTTTCCTTATTTTACTCAAAATTTTCGAAAATATGATTTGATTTAGTTAAAAAGTTTTTAAATTTAATTGTTTGTTAGGATTCAAATCAAATTTTCAATTTAAAAATCTTATCTTTTCAAAATCTTTTTCAAAAATCAAATCTTTTTCATTTTACCTTCATATTTTTGAAAACTTTTTAAATTTGATTTTCAAAATCTTTTTCTTATTTTATTTCTTAATTTTCAAAATCTTTACTATCATTTAATGTGATTGATTCAAAAATATTAAGTTGTTACTTGCCTAGTAAGAAAGGTTCAATCTTTAAACTCTAGAATAATATCTTTTTAGTTTCTTGTTAGTCAAGTAATCAACTTTAGTTTTCAAAATAAAATCTTTTTAATTTTCTTTTCAAATCTTTTTCAAATTAAAATTTTAATCATATCTTTTTCAAATTCAATTTCAAAATCTTTTCTAACTTCTTATCCTTTTAAAATTGATTTTCAAATCTTATCTTTTTGTTTCAATCATATCTTTTTAAATTTCAATCATATCTTTTTCAAAAACAAATTTCAAAACTTTTTCAATCAATCTTATCTTTTTGTTTCAATCATATCTTTTTCAAAACTTCTTAACTAATCCTCTCTCTCTTATTTTCAAAAATTCCCTCTCTCCTTTTTCAAAATTCCTTTTTAATTAACTAATTGTTTTAATTTTAATTTAATTTCAACTTTAATTTTCGAAATTTAACTTTAATTTTTAATTTTTATTTTAATCAATTTTAAAAATTCACTCTCTCATCTCCTTCTATTTATTTATTCATCTACTAACACTTCTCTTCCATCCAAAAATTCGAACACCACCTCCCTCTCTGTGTTCGAGTTTTCCCTCTTCTCTTCTTTACATCACATTCTTTTCTTCTTCTACTCACACAAAGGAATCTCTATACTGTGACATAGAGGATTCCATATTTTCTTTGTTATTCCCTTCTTTGTCATATGAGCAAGAGCAAGGACAAGAACATTCTTGTTGAAGCAGATCCTGAACCTGAAAGGACTCTGAAAAGGAAACTAAGAGAAGTTAAAATACAACAATCCAGAGACAACCTTACAGGAATTTTCGAACAAGAAGAGGAGATGGCAGCTGAAAATAATAATAATGCAAGGAGGATGCTTGGTGACTTTACTGCACCTAATTCCAATTTACATGGAAGAAGCATCTCCATTCCTGCCATTGGAGCAAATAATTTTGAGATGAAACCTCAATTAGTTTCTCTGATGCAACAGAACTGCAAGTTTCATGGACTTCCATCTGAAGATCCTTTTCAGTTCTTAACTGAGTTCTTGCAAATCTTTGATATTATTAAGACTAATGGGGTTGACCCCGAGGTCTACAGGCTTATGCTTTTCCCGTTTGCTGTAAGAGACAAAGCTAGAGTGTGGTTGGACTCTCAACCCAAAGATAGCCTGAACTCTTGGGATAAGCTGGTCACGGCTTTCTTAGCCAAGTTCTTTCCTCCTCAAAAGCTGAGTAAGCTTAGAGTGGATGTTCAAACCTTCAAACAGAAAGAAGGTGAATCCCTCTATGAAGCTTGGGAGAGATATAAGCAACTGACCAAAAGGTGTCCTTCTGACATGCTTTCAGAATGGACCATCCTGGATATATTCTATGATGGTCTGTCTGAATTAGCTAAGATGTCATTGGATACTTCTGCAGGTGGATCCATTCACCTAAAGAAAATGCCTGCAGAAGCTCAAGAACTCATTGACATGGTTATTAATAACCAGTTCATGTACACTTCTGAGAGGAATCCTGTGAGTAATGGGACGCCTCAGAAGAAGGAAGTTCTTGAAATTGATACTCTGAATGCCATATTGGCTCAGAATAAAATATTGACTCAGCAAGTCAATACGATTTCTTAGAGTCTGAATGGAATGCAAGCTGCATCCAACAGTACTCAAGAGGCATCTTCTGAAGAAGAAGCTTATGATCCTGAGAACCCTGCAATAGCAGAGGTGAATTACATGGGTGAACCCTATGGAAACACCTATAATCCCTCATGGAGAAATAATCTAAATCTCTCATGGAAGGATCAACAAAAGCCTCAACAAGGCTTTAATAATGGTGGAAGAAACAGGTTTAGCAATAGTAAGCCTTTTCCATCATCCACTCAGCAAAAGACAGAGAGTTCTGAGCAGACTCCATCTAGCTTGGAAAACATAGTCTCTGATCTATCTAAGGCCACTCTAAGTTTCATGAATGAAACAAGATCCTCCATTAGAAATCTGGAAGCATAAGTGGGCCAGCTGAGTAAAAGGATCACTGAAACCCCTCTTAGTACTCTCCCAAGCAATACAGAAGAAAATCCAAAAGGAGAGTGCAAGGCCATTGAAATGACCATCATGGCCGAAACCACAAAAGAGGAGGAGGATGTGAATCCCAGTGAGGAAGACCTCCTGGGACGTCCAGAGATCAATAAGGAGTTTTCCTCTAAGGAACCAAAGGACTCTGAGACTCATCTAGAGACCATAGAGATTCCATTAAACCTCCTTATGCCATTCATGAGCTCTGATGAGTATTCTTGTTCTGAAGAGAATGAATATGTTACTGAAGAGCAAGTTGCCAAGTACCTTGGTGCTATCATGAAGCTGAATGCCAAATTATTTGGTAATGAGACTTGGGAAGATGAACCTCCCTTGCTCACCAATGAACTGAGTGATCTGGATCAACTGAGATTGCCTCAGAAGAAACAGGATCCTGGAAAGTTCTTAATACCTTGTACCATAGGCACCATGACTTTTGAGAAGGCTCTATGTGACCTTGGGTCAGGGATAAACCTCATGCCCCTCTCTATAATGGAGAAACTGGGAATCTTTGAGATACAAGCTGCCAGAATCTCACTAGAGATGGTAGACAACTCAAGAAAGCAGGCTTATGGACTAGTAGAGGACATATTAGTAAAGGTTGAAGACCTTTATATCCCTGCTGATTTCATAATCCTGGATACTGGGAAGGAGGAGGATGAATCCATCATCCTTGGAAGACCCTTCCTAGCCACAGCAAGAGCTGTGATTGATGTAGACAGAGGAGAATTGATCCTTCAACTAAATGAGGATAACCTTGTGTTTAAAACTCAAGGATCTCCTTCTGTAACCATGGAGAGGAAGCATGAAAAGCTTCTCTCACTGCAGAGTCAACTAAAGCCCCCACAGTTAAACTTTAAGTTTGGTGTTGGGAGGCCTCAACCAAACTCTAAGTTTGGTGTTGAACTTCCATATCCAAACTCTAAGTTTGGTGCTGGGAGTCTGGTGCACGAAATTGTGATCATCAACAATGGCGCCAAAGACTTGGAGCTCTCAAACGTGAATCACACTTTGTCATAATTCTGCACAACTAACTAGCAAGTGCACTGGGTCGTCCAAGTAATAAACCTTACGTGAGTAAGGGTCGATCCCACGAAGATTGTCGGCTTGAAGCAAGCTATGGTCATCTTGTAAATCTCAGTCAGGCAGATTCAAATGGTGATGGAGGATTGATAATTAAAAGATGAATAAAACATAAAATAAAGATAGAGATACTTATGTAATTCATTGGTGGATTTCAGATAAGCGTATGAAGATGCTTTGTTCCCAGATCCTACTCAGAATACCACAGACAAGGTTTAGACTTTCCGGATCTCAGGAATGGCCGCCAATAATTCTAGCCTATACTACGAAGGTTCCAATCTTAGATTAGAAACCCAAGAGATACACACTCAATCGAAGGTAGAACAGAGGTGGTTGTCAGGCACACGTTCATAGGTGAGAATGATGATGAGTGTCATGGATCATCACATTCATCAAGTTGAAGAACAAGTGATATCTTAGAGAAGAAATAGACTTGAGTTGAATAGAAAAACAATAGTACTTGTATTAATTCATGAAGAACAGCAGAGCTCCACACCTTAATCTATGGTGTGTAGAAACTCCACCGTTGAAAATACATAAGAACAAGGTCTAGGCATGGCCGTGAGGCCAGCCCTAAACATGAAAAGGTCTATCAAAGTATGAGTAAAGGATAGATAGTGTGAAAATACAATAGCAAAAGGTCCTATTTATAGAAAACTAGTAGCCTAGGGTTTACAGAAATCAGTAATTAATGCAGAAATCTTCTTCCGGGCCCACTTGGTGTGTGCTTGGGCTGAGCATTGATGCATTTTCGTGTAGAGACTTTTCTTGGAGTTAAATGCCAGCTTTTGTGTCAGTTTAGGCGTTTAACTCCAGCTTTTGTGCCAGTTTTGGAGTTAAACACCAGAATTCTTTAGCTGACTTGGAACGCCAATTTGGGCCATCAAATATTGGGCAAAGTATGGACTATTATATATTGCTGGAAAGCCCAGGATGTCTACTTTCCTACGCAATTGAGAGTGCGCCAATTAGGCTTCTGTAGCTCCAGAAAATCCACTTTGAGTGCAGGGTGGTCAGAATCCAACAGCATCTGCAGTCCTTTTTCAGCCTTTGAATCAGATTTTTGCTCAGGTCCCTCAATTTCAGCCAGAAAATACATGAAATCACAGAAAAACACACAAACTCATAGTAAAGTCCAGAAGAGTAATTTTTATTTAAAAACTAATAAAAACATAATAAAAACTAACTAAAATATACTAAAAACATACTAAAAATATACTAAAAATAATGCCAAAAAGCGTATAAATTATCCGCTCATCACAACACCAAACTTAAATTGTTGCTTGTCCCCAAGCAACTAAAAATCAAATAGGATAAAAAGAAGAGAATATACAATGAATTCCAAAAACATCTATGAAGATTAGTATTAATTAGATGAGCGGGGCTTTTAGCTTTTTGCTTCTGAACAGTTTTGGCATCTCACTTTATCCCTTGAAGTTCAGAATAATTGGCTTCTATAGGAACTCAGAATCCAGATAGTGTTATTGATTCTCCTAGTTAAGTATGTTGATTCTTGAACACAGCTACTTTATGAGTCTTGGCCGTGGCCCTAAGCACTTTGTTTTCCAGTATTACCACCGGATACATAAATGCCACAGACACATAACTAGGTGAACCTTTTTAGATTGTGACTCAGCTTTGCTAGGGTCTCCAATTAGAGGTGTCCAGGGTTCTTAAGCACACTCTTCTTTTTGCTTTGGACCTCGACTTTAACCGCTCAGTCTCAAGTTTTCACTTGACACCTTCACGCCACAAGCACATGGTTAGGGATAGCTTGGTTTAGCCGCTTAGGGCAGGATTTTATTCCTGTGGGCCCTCCTATCCACTGATGCTCAAAGCCTTGGATCTTTTTTGTCACCCTTACCTTTTGGTTTAAAGGGGTATTGGCTTTTTCTGCTTGCTTTTTTTATTTTTTTTTTTGCAAGCTTTTCACTGCTTTTTCTTGCTTCAAGAATCAATTTTATGATTTTTCAGATCATCAGATAACATTTCTCATTTTCCTTTCATTCTTTCAAGAGCCAACAATTTTAACATTCATGAATCAACAAATTCCAAAATATGCACTGTTCACGCATTCATTCAGAAAAACAATAGCATTGCCACCACATCAAAATAATTAAACTGTTTTAAAATTTGAAATTCATGCACTTCTTTTTCTTTTTCAATTAAAAACATTTTTTATTTAAGAAAGGTGATGGATTCATTTTCATAGGTTTAAGGCATAGACACTTAGACACTAATGATCATGTAATAAAGATACAAACATAAATAAACATAAAGCACAATTTTTGAAAAACAAAAAATAAAGAACAAGAAAATTAAAGAACGGGTCCACCTTAGTGATGGCGGCTTGTTCTTCCTCTTGAAGATCTTATGGAGTGCTTGAGCTCCTCAATGTCTCTTCC
>NC_029787.2:100521084-100523230 GCF_000816755.2 Arachis ipaensis | reverse complement strand
CTTGAGATGTTCCACCGTCTGTTCAGGAGGTGACACCGTTCCAATCGGAAGGGAGTAGAGTAAACAGTGGAGACGTTAAGCCGACCTTAACTGTATCTCCTTCTGTAGGAGTAACTACTCCTGTTCGGGTAGTGATTCTTTTCCTACCTCGTTTGTTCTCTTGGGATATAACCTCATGAACTTCCACTTTCTCTCCAATCATGATGCTATGTATCATGATAGCCCGATCTATAGTAGCTTCGGACCGGTTGCTAGTGGGAATGATTGAGCGTTGGATGAACTCCAACCATCCCCTAGCCACGGGCTTGAGGTCATGCCTTCTTAGTTGAACCGGCTTCCCTCTTGAATCTCTTTTCCATTGAGCGCCCTCTTCACATATGTCCACGAGGACTTGGTCCAACCTTTGATCAAAGTTGACCCTTCTAGTGTAGGGGTGTGCATCTCCTTGCATCATAGGCAAGTTGAATGCCAACCTTACATTTTCCGGACTAAAATCTAAGTAATTCCCCCGAACCATTGTAAGCCAATTCTTAGGGTCCGGGTTCACACTTTGATCATGGTTCTTGTTGATCCATGCATTGGCATAGAACTCTTGAACCATTAAGATCCCTACTTGTTGAATGGGGTTGGTGAGAACTTCCCAACCTCTTCTTCGAATCTCATGTCGGATCTCCGGATATTCGCACTTTTTGAGCTTAAAAGGGACCTCGGGGATCATCTTCTTCTTGGCCACAACTTCATAGAAGTTGTCTTGATGCACCCTTGAGTGGAATCTCTCCATCTCCCATGACTCGGAGGTGGAAGCTTTTGCCTTCCCTTTCCTCTTTCTAGAGGTTTCTCCAACCTTTGGTGCCATAAATGGTTATGGAAAAATAAAAAGCTTTAGCTTTTACCACACTAAACTTAGAAGGTTCCTCATCCTCGAGCAAAAGAAGAAAGAAGAGAGTAGAAGAAAAAGAAATAGAGGAGATGGAGTGGTCTTTGTGTTTCAGCTAAGGGGGATAGGTAGTGTGTATGTTTGTGAAAATGAAGGAGTGAAGATGGGTTTATATAGGGGTGAGAGGGGTGTGTATGGTTCGGCCATATAGGGTGGGTTTGGGAGGGAAAGTGGTTTGAATTTGAATGGTGAGGTAGGTGGGGTTTTATGAAGAATGGATGTGAGTGGTGAAGAGAATGGTGGGATTTGATAGGTGAGGGGTTTTTGGGGAAGAGATATTGAGGTGATTGGTGAATGGGTGAAGAAGAAAGAGAGTGGTGGGGTAGGTGGGGATCCTGTGGGGTCCACAGATCCTGAGGTGTCAAGGATATCTCATCCCTGCACTAAGTTGCATGCAAAACGCCCCTTTCTGCCAATCCTGGCGTTAAACGCCAGGCTGCTGCCCATTTCTGGCGTTTAACGCCAGCTTCTTGCCCATTCCTGGCATTAAACGCCAGTCTGGTTCCCATTTCTGGCGTTAAACGCCCAGAATGGTGCCAGACTGGGCGTTTAACGCCCATTCTGCTACCTTTACTGGCGTTTAAACGCCGGTAACTGTCTCTTCCAGGGTGTTCTATTTTTCATTATGTTTTTTCTTCTGTTTTTTCCTTTTCAATTGTTTTTGTGACTTCACATGATCATCAACCTACAGAAAACATAAAATAACAACAGAAAATAGAATTTTAACATAGATAAGTAAAAATTGGGTTGCCTCCCAACAAGCGCTTCTTTAATGTCAATAGCTTGACAGTGGGCTCTCATGGAGCCTCACAGATGTTCAGAGCATTGTTGGAACCTCCCAACACCAAACTTAGAGTTTGAATGTGGGGGTTTAACACCAAACTTAAAGTTTGGTTGTGGCCTCCCAACACCAAACTTAGAGTTTGACTGTGGGGTCTCTGTTTGACTCTGTATTGAGAGAAGCTCTTCATGCTTCCTCTCCATGGTGACAGAGGGATATCCTTGAGCTTTAAACACAAGGGAGTCTTCATTCACTTGAATGATCAATTCTCCTCTGTCAACATCAATCACAACTTTTGCTGTGGCTAGGAAGGGTCTGCCAAGGATGATGGATTCATCCATACACTTCCCAGTCTCTAGGACTATGAAATCAGCAGGGATGTAATGGTCTTCAACCTTTACCAAGACATCCTCTACAAGTCCATAAGC
>NC_029787.2:100513722-100519932 GCF_000816755.2 Arachis ipaensis | reverse complement strand
TGGACCTCAATGATCCCTAGCTTCTCCATTACAGAGAGAGGCATAAGGTTTATGCTTGACCCTAGGTCACACAGAGCCTTCTTAAAGGTCATGGTGCCTATGGTACAAGGGATTCAGAACTTTCCAGGGTCCTGTCTCTTTTGAGGTAATCTCTGCCTAGTCAAGTCATCCAGTTCTTTGATGAGCAATGGAGGTTCATCCTCCCAAGTCTCATTACCAAATAACTTGGCATTTAGCTTCATGATTGCTCCAAGGTACTTAGCAACTTGCTCTTCAGTAACATCTTCATCCTCTTCAGAGGAAGAATATTCATCAGAGCTCATGAATGGCAGAAGTAGATTTAATGGAATTTATATGGTCTCAGTATGAGCCTCAGATTCCCATGGTTCCTCATTAGGGAACTCCATGGAGGTCAGTGGATGTCCATTGAGGTCTTCCTCAGTGGAAATCAATGCCTCTTCCTCCTCTCCATGTTCGGCCATGTGAGATATGGTTATGGCCTTGCACTCTCTTTTTGGATTCTCTTCTGTATTGCTAGGGGGATTGCTAGGAGGGAGTTCAGTAATTTTCTTACTTAGCTGACCCAGTTGTGCCTCCAAATTTCTAATGGAGGACCTTATTTCAGTCATGAAACTTTGAGTGGTTTTGATTAGATCAGAGACAATGGTTGCTAAGTCAGAGTGGTTCTGCTTAGAATTTTCTGTCTATTGCTGAGAAGATGATGGAAAAGGCTTGCCATTACTAAACCTGTTTCTTCCACCATTGTTGTTGTTGAAACTTTGTTGAGGTCTCTGTTGATCCTTCCATGAGAGATTTGGATGATTTCTCCATGAAGGATTATAGGTGTTTCCATAGGGTTCTCCCATGTAATTTACCTCTTCCATTGCTGGGTTCTCAGGATCATAAGCTTCTTCTTCAGAGGAAGCTTCCTTAGTATTGCCTGTTGCTGCTTGCATTTCAGACAGACTCTGAGAAATCATATTGACTTGTTGGGTCAATATTTTATTCTGAGCCAATATGGCATTCAGAGTATCAATCTCAAGAACTCATTTCTTCTGATTTGTCCCATTATTCACAGGATTCCTTTCAGAGGTGTACATGAATTGGTTATTTGCAACCATTTCAATGAGTTCCTGAGCTTCTGCAGGCGTCTTCTTCAGATGAAGAGATCCTCCAGCAGAGCTATCCAATGACATCTTGGATAGTTCAAACAGACCATCATAGAAAATACCTATGATGCTCCATTCTGAAAGCATGTCAGAAGGGCATCTTCTGATCAGTTGCTTGTATCTTTTCCAAGCTTTATAGAGGGATTCACCATCCTTCTGTCTAAAGGTTTAGACTTCCACTCTAAGCTTACTCAATTTTTGAGGTGGAAAGAACTTTGCCAAGAAGGCATTGACTAGCTTTTTCTAAGAGTTCAGGCTTTCCTTAGGTTGTGAATCCAACCATGTTCTAGCTCTGTCTCTTACAGCAAAAGGAAAAAACATCAGTCTGTAGACTTCAGGGTCAACCCCATTGGTCTTGACAGTGTCACAGATTTGTAAGAATTCAGCTAAGAACTTATGAGGATCTTCCAATGGAAGTCCATGAAACTTGCAATTCTGTTGCATTAGAGAAACTAATTGAGGCTTAAGCTCAAAGTTGTTTGCTCCAATGGCAGGGATTGAGATGCTTCTCCCATAGAAGTCGGGAGTAGGTGCAATAAAGTTACCAAGCACCTTCCTTGCATTGTTGGCATTGTTGTTTTCGACTGCCATGGTTTCTTCTTCCTTGAAAAGCTCTGTTAGGCCCTCTAGAGATAATTGTGTTTTAGCTTCTCTTAGCTTTCTCTTCAAGGTCCTTTCAGGTTCAGGATCAGCTTGAACAAGTATGCCTTTATTTTTGTTCCTGCTCATATGAAAGAGAAGAGAACAAGAAAGTAGGGAATCCTCTATGTCACAGTATAGAGATTCCTTGAGGTGTCAGAGGAAAAGAAGAATAGAAGGAGGTGGTAGATGGAGGAGAATTCGAACATATAAAGAAGGAGGGAGTTCGAATTATACCTTGAGGAGGAGTCTTAGTCCCTTAAATAGAAGGATGTGAAAAGAGGGGAAGAATTTTCGAAAATAATTTAAAAAGATTTTGAAATAATTAAAAAGAAATTTGAAAATTTGATTGAGATTTTCGAAAACTAAGATTGGGAAAGAAATAAAGTGATTTTTGAAAAAGATTTTGAAATTAGAAAAAGATATGATTGAAAAAATTAATTTTGAAAAAGATGTGATTGAAAAGATATGTTTGAAAAGATATGATTGAAAATCAATTTAGAAAAAGAATTTTTTTTTTAAAATTAAAGTTGATTACTTGACTATCAAGAAATTAAAAGATATGATTTTAAAATTTAAAGTTTGATCCTTTCTTAATAGGCAAGTAACAACATGAAAATTTTGAAGTAAATTTTTAATTGAAGCAAGGATTTTTGAAAATAGTAAAAATAAATATAAAATGGGAAGAAATTGATTTTGAAAGAGATATGATTGGAAAGATATGATTTGAAAAAGATTTGATTTTGAAAAAATATGAAAACTTGAAAAAAATGTGAATTAAAAATAAAATCTTCCCTCTAGTGTCATCCTGGCGTTAAACGCCCAGAATGGTGCCCATTCTGGCGTTTAACGCCCAAATCTCTACCTTTTTGGGCGTTAAACGCCCAGCCAGGTACCCTGACTGGCATTTAAACGCCAGTTTTCCTTCTTCACTTGGCGTTTTGAACGCCCAGCTTTTTCTGTTTGATTCCTCTGCTGATTGTTCTGAATCTTCAATTCTCTGTATTATTGACTTGAAAAGACATAGTTTTAAAAAATATTTTTGAATTTTTGATGATGGGAATTAATAAAAAATGCAACTAAGATCAAATAAACAATGCATGCAAGACACCAAACTTAAAAGTTTGTATACTAAGGACTATAACAATGTAAATATGAATGTAAGAAACAACAAAACATACAAAACAAGAGAATTTGAAGATCAAAGCAATGAAATCATCAAGAACAACTTGAAGATCAATGAAGAACAATATGTATAAATTCGAAAAATGCAAGAAGAAAAAAAGTCATGCAATTGACACCAAACTTAAAAATTGATACTAGACTCAAACAAAAAACATAAAATATTTTTGGTTTTTATGGTTTTATAAATTTTTTTTGTATTTTTTTCGAAAATTATATAGAAAAGAAAATAAAGAGAATCAAAACTTTTAATAAGAATTCCAGGAATCATGCAATGTTAGTCTAAAGCTTCAGTCTAAAAAGATTAGACATGTTTGGCCAAGCTTCAGCAGGACATTACATTCAATAGCTAAATTGATGAGAATCAATCAGCTTTTGTGATGATAAGAACATCACCTTGAAACTCTAGAATTCATTCTTAAAAATTCTGAAAAGTACCTAATCTAAGCAACAAGATGAACCGTCAGTTGTCCAAACTCGAACAATCACCGGCAACGGTGCCAAAAACTTGGTGCACGAAATTGTGATCATCAACAATGGCGCCAAAGACTTGGAGCTCTCAAACGTGAATCACACTTTGTCATAATTCCGCACAACTAACTAGCAAGTGCACTGGGTCGTCCAAGTAATACACCTTACGTGAGTAAGGTCGATCCCACGGAGATTGTCGGCTTGAAGCAAGCTATGGTCATCTTGTAAATCTCAGTCAGGCAGATTCAAATGGTGATAGAGGATTGATAATTAAAAGATGAATAAGACATAAAATAAAGATAGAGATACTTATGTAACTCATTGGTGGATTTCAGATAAGCGTATGAAGATGCTTTGTTCCCCTTGAACCTCTGCTTTCCTATTGCCTTCTTCCAATTATTCATACTCCTTTCCATGGCAAGCTTTATATTGGGCATCACCGTTGTCAATGGCTACATCCTGTCCTCTCAGTAAAAATGGTCCTGATGCTCTGTCACAACATCGGCTAATCAGCTGTCGGTTCTTGATCATGTCGGAATAGGATCCATTGATCCTTTTACGTCTGCCACACGCCCCACAATCGCGAGTTTGAAGCTCGTCACAGTCATCCCTTCCCAGATCCTACTTGGAATACCACAGATAAGGTTTAGACTTTCCGGATCTCAGGAATGGCCGCCAATAATTCTAGCCAATACCACGAAGGTTCCAATCTTAGATTAGAAACCCAAGAGATACACACTCAATCGAAGGTAGAACGGAGGTGGTTGTCAGGCACACGTTCATAGGTGAGAATGATGATGAGTGTCACGGGATCATCACATTCATCAAGTTGAAGAACAAGTGATATCTTAGAGAAGAAATAGACTTGAGTTGAATAGAAAAACAATAGTACTTGTATTAATTCATGAAGAACAGCAGAGCTCCACACCATAATCTATGGTGTGTAGAAACTCCACCGTTGAAAATACATAAGAACAAGGTCTAGGCATGGCCATGAGGCCAGCCCCAAACATGAAAAGGTCTATCAAAGTATGAGTAAAGGATAGATAGTGTGAAAATACAATAGCAAAAGGTCCTATTTATAGAAAACTAGTAGCCTAGGGTTTACAGAAATCAGTAATTAATGCAGAAATCTTCTTCCGGGCTCACTTGGTGTGTGCTTGGGCTGAGCATTGAAGCATTTTCGTGTAGAGACTTTTCTTGGAGTTAAACGCTAGCTTTTGTGCCAGTTTAGGCGTTTAACTCCAGCTTTTGTGCCAGTTTTGGAGTTAAACGCCAGAATTCTTGAGCTGACTTGGAACGCCAGTTTGGGCCATCAAATCTTGAGCAAAGTATGGACTATTATATATTGCTGGAAAGCCCAGGATGTATACTTTCCAACGCAATTAAGAGCGCACCAATTGGGCTTCTGTAGCTCCAGAAAATCCACTTTGAGTGCAGGAAGGTCAGAATCCAACAGCATCCAGTCCTTTTTCAGCCTCTGAATCAGATTTTTGCTCAGGTCTCTCAATTTCAGCCAGAAAATACCTGAAATCACAGAAAAACACATAAACTCATAGTAAAGTCCAGAAGAGTGATTTTTATTTAAAAACTAATAAAAACTAACTAAAATATACTAAAAACATACTAAAAACAATGCCAAAAAGCGTATAAATTATCCACTCATCAGAGTCTATAAAATTGACCTGATCACCTGTGTGGCTCCATAAGAGCCCACTGTCAAGCTATTGACATTAAAAAAGCACTTGTTGGAAGGCAACCCAATGTTATTTAATCATTTTTATTTTGTTTTCTCTTTGTTATTTCATGTTTTATTAGGTTGATGATCATGTGGAGTCACAAAATAAATTCAAAAATTAAAAACAGAATCAAAAACAGCAGAAGAAAAATCACACCCTGGAGGAAAGACTTACTGGCGTTTAAACGCCAGTAAGGAGCATCTGGCTGGCGTTCCACGCCAGAACAGAGCATAGAGCTGGCGCTGAATGCCAGAAACAAGCAGAGAACTGGCGTTCAACGCCAGAAACATGCTGCACATGGGCGTTGAACACCCAAAACAAGCATCACTTCGGCGTCTAAACGCCAGAAATGCATGCAAAGGCATTTTACATGCCTAATTGGTGCAGGGATGTAAATCCTTGACACCTCAGGATCTGTGGACCCCACAGGATCCCCACATACCTCCACTCACCTTCCCTCCTCATAATCCTATATCACCCTCTCTCTCTCTCCATTCATAGTCATCCCTTATGTTTTCCATTCACCACTCACATCCATACATCCCATTGATGACAAGTCATCCTAGTCTATTTTAGCTAGTCTTTTTCTTTTGTTTTCATTAGAATTATGCACTTTCTTGAGCTACAAGCAAGCGAATTGAGTAGATTTTCATGTTTTCCTTGATTGAACCAACCATATATGAATTCATGCCATTTCATGAGGTTTTATGCTATATTTGTTGCATATTATGAAAGAATGAAGATCTCATGATTTTGAGCATAGCTTTGATGAGTTTGGTTGATTAATGATAGGTGAAGAAAGCTTGGAGAAAGGTTGAAGCAAAGAGGAATGGCTAGAAGTGAAGAGAGGACAATGGAATAAGTGAAATTGAACCAGGAAGCATGAAGTTAGCCCCAACGTTAGCCCCCTAACTTGGAGGCTAACGTTGGAACATGAAGACAAAGGGAGAAGGGCCAACGTTAGCCCCAACGTTAGCCCCCTAACTTGGAGGCTAACGTTAAAACATGAA
>NC_029787.2:100496765-100499166 GCF_000816755.2 Arachis ipaensis | reverse complement strand
GGGGAGGCTGGCTCCACTAGGGAGCATTAGGATTAGAGAGCTCTCTCTCTTAGTTTTCAATTTTGTTTTGAATCTTGAGTGGAGAATTGAAGAAATTCTGTTTCATTCTCCCTTTGAGATTTCTCTTTGTTTTGCTTGTCTGCATAATTTCAGAAATTGGGATTTGAATCAAAGTTTTCATTTACTGCTTCCATCTTCATTTCTTCTTCAATCTGTCTGCTGTTGAATCAAGGAAGGGCTTGAGATCTAGACTCGTTTTCTAGTCTCTTTGATTCCCTGAGATCTTCAATTTTATTTTTCAATTAAGCTGAGAATATGAGCGTTCCTTACTTCACTGCACTTCACAATTTAAATTCTGTTTTAATTCCTAGCATCCAATTTCCTTTATTCTTCCTGCAATTTACATTTCCAGTTGCTTGATCTATTGCTCTCTTTAGTTTCCCTGCACCCACTCCCCTTTACATTTAATGAATTTTATCTTTCTTCCAATTTAAGTTTCTGCAATTTACTTTTCTTGCACTTTAAGTTTCTGTACATTTATTTTCTGCAACTTTAAATTCTCTGCATTTTACATTCTGCTCTCAAAATTTCACCCAACCACTCAATGTTAGCTTGACTAAACTAATCACCCACTAAAATTGCTTGATCCATCAATCCCTGTGGGATCGACCTCACCCCCGTGAGTTTTTATTACTTGATGCGACCCGGTGCACTTGCCGATTAGATTTGTGTGTTTTGGGAGAAATTTATTTTTCCTCCAAAATATCTCATCACCCATCTACCTTCAAAATTCAAAATCTCTTTCCCACCCAAGCCCACCTATATAGCCGAATACATACATCCCTCCATCTTCCCCATATCTTCTTCTTCTTCTACTATTCTTTCTTCTTTTGCTCGAGGCCGAGCAACATTCTAAGTTTGGTGTGGTAAAAGCATAGCTTTTTTTTGTTTTTCCATAACCATTGATGGCACCTAAGGCCAGAAAAACCTCTAGAAAGAGGAAAAGGAAGACAAAAGCCTCCACCTCCGAGTCATAGGAGATGGAGAGATTCATCTCAAGGGTCTATAGCTCAGTGGTAGAACATTTGACTACAAATCAAGAGATCCCTAAGATACCTCAGGGGATACATTTTCCTCCACACAATTATTGGGAGCAACTAAGGATAGGAGCACCAAGAGCACTCCATCATCCTCCATGAAAATAGAGAAGATCAAAGAGCTATGAGGGAGGAGCAACAAAGACAAGGAAGAGACATAGAGGAGCTCAAAAGCACCATTGGTTCTTCAAGAAGAGGAAGACGCCACCCTCACTAAGGTGGACTCATTCCTTAATCTCCTTGTTTATTTATTTTCCTGTTTTTCGATTTTTATGCTTTATGTCTGTTTGTGTTTTTGTCTTCATGATCACTAGTATTTAAGTGTCTATGCCTTAAAGTTATGAATGTCCTATGAATCCATCACCTCTCTTGAATGAAAAATGTTTTAATTACAAAAGAACAAGAAGTACATGGTTTCGACTTCATCCTTGAAACTAGTTTAATTATTTTGATGTGGTGACAATACTTTTTGTTTTTTGAATGAATGCTTGAACAGTGCATATGTCTTTTGAAGTTGTTGTTTAAGAATGTTAAATATGTTGGCTCTTGAAAGAATGATGAATAGGAGAAATGTTATTTGATAATCTGAAAAATCATAAAAATGATTCTTGAAGCAAGAAAAAGCAGTGAATACAGAAAGCTTGTGAAAAAAAAGGCAAAAAAAAAATAGAAAAAAAAGAAAAAAAAAAGCAAGCAGAAAAAGCCAAAAGCTCTTAAAACCAAGAGGCAAGAGCAAAAAGCCAATAACCCTTAAAACCAAAAGGCAAGGGTAAATAAAAAGGATCCCAAGGCTTTGAGCATCAGTGGATAGGAGGGCCTAAAGGAATAAAATCCTGGCCTAAGCGGCTAAACCAAGCTGTCCCTAACTATGTGCTTGTGAAATGAAGGTGTCAAGTGAAAACTTGAGACTGAGCGGTTAAAGTCAAGGTCCAAAGCAAAAGAAGAGTGTGCTTAAGAACCCTGGACACCTCTAATTAGGGACTTTAGCAAAGCTGAGTCACAATCTGAAAAGATTCACCCAATTATGTGTCTGTGGCATTTATGTATCCGGTGGTAATACTGGAAAACAAAGTGCTTAGGACCACGACCAAGACTCATAAAGTAGCTGTGTTCAAGAATCAAAATACTGAACTAGGAGAATCAATAACACAATCTGCACACCGAGTTCCTATAGATGCCAATCATTCTGAACCTCAATGGATAAAGTGAGATGCCAAAACTATTCAAGAGGCAAAAAGCTACAAGTCCCGCTCATCTGATTGGAGCTATGTTTCATTGATAGTTTGGAATTTATAGTATATTCT
>NC_029787.2:100485114-100495830 GCF_000816755.2 Arachis ipaensis | reverse complement strand
GAGATGCCAAAACTATTCAAGAGGCAAAAAGCTACAAGTCCCGCTCATCTGATTGGAGCTATGTTTCATTGATATTTTGGAATTTATAGTATATTCTCTTCTTTTTATCCTATTTGATTTTCAGTTGCTTGGGGACAAGCAACAATTTAAGTTTGGTGTTGTGATGAGCGGATAATTTATACGCTTTTTGGCATTGTTTTTACATAGTTTTCAGTATGATTTAGTTAGTTTTTAGTATATTTTTATTAGTTTTTAATTAAAATTCACATTTCTGGACTTTACTATGAGTTTGTGTGTTTTTTTGTGATTTCAAGTATTTTCTGGCTGAAATTGAGGGACCTGAGCAAAAATCAGATTCAGATGTTGAAGAAGGACTGCAGATGCTGTTTGATTCTGACCTCCCTACACTCAAAGTGGACTTTCTGGAGCTACAGAACTCCAAATGGCGCGCTTTTAATTGCGTTGGAAAGTAGACATCCAGGGCTTTCCAGAAATATATAATAGTTCATACTTTGACTAAGGATTGACGAAGTAAAATGGCGTTTAACGCCAGTTCTATGCTGCATTCTGGAGTCAAATGCCAGAAAAAAGTTGCAAAGTGGAGTTCAATGCCAGAAACACGTTACAAACTGGCGTTCAACTCCAAGAATGACCTCTCCACGTGTAAACTTCAAGCTCAGCCCAAGCACACACCAAGTGGGCCCCAGAAGTGGATTTCTGCATTGTTTACTCAATTTTGTAAACCCTAGTAACTAGTTTAGTATAAATAGGACTTTTTACTATTATGTTTACATCTTTAGTTTCATCTTTAGATCACGTTTGGGGGCTGGCCATTCGGCTATGCCTGAACCTTTCACTTATGTATTTTTCCACGGTAGAGTTTCTACACACCATAGATTAAGGTGTGGAGCTCTGCTGTTCCTCAAAGATTAATGCAAAGTACTACTATTTTTCTATTCAATTCAACTTATTCCGCTTCTAAGATATTCATTCGCACTTCAACATGAATGTGATAATCGTGACAAAGTCATCATCATTCCCCTATGAACGCGTGCCTGACAACCACTTCCGTTCTACCTTCGATTGAATGGATATCTCTTGGATATCTAATACAGGAGACCGAGTCCGAGTTATTAGCGTCTTCGTGGTATAAGTTAGAACCCATGGATGGCCATTCCTGAGATCCGGAAAGTCTAAACCTTGTCTGTGGTATTCCGAAGCTTGCCATGGAAAGGAGTAGGATTGATTGGATGAAGACAGCAGGAAAGCAGAGATCAGAGAAACGAAAGCATCTCTATACGCTTATCTGAAATTCTCACCAATGAATTACATAAGTACCACTATCCTATTTTATATTTTATTTAATTTTCATCCACTATAATTTCTTAAAACTATTTGAATCCGCCTAACTGAGATTTACAAGGTGACCATAGCTTGCTTCAAGCCGACAATCTCCGTGGGATCGACCTTTACTCACATAAGGTTTATTACTTGGACGACCCAGTGCACTTGCTGGTTAGTTGTACGAAGTTGTGAAACAGATATAAGATCATGAACGTGCGTATTGAGTTTTTAGCGCCGTTACCCAGGAATGGAATGATCACGATTTCGCACACCAGTAACACCCGAATAAATTTTGAATCTCTTTTGTTAAGTAGGATAGATTGCATTTGACAACCCTTGCATGTTAGTTATCTCTTAATAAGTCCACTTGGTTAGAGTAATGACTTCTTTCCTAGGAAGCTAGAATTTTGGGGCAACCCTACCAATTTTGAAAATTGTGAAAATTTTTTATGCTAAGTTTGTTTGAAGAATGTAATATGGAACATGCATTTTGAGCCAAGAACACAAGCAAGTGAGTCTTGAGCCTAATTGCGTGTCTACATCTTCTAGCCACTTACTTTTCTTCTTTTGTGCATTGTTCTCTCTCTACGATTATGATCCTTAAATTGTTTGACTCTATATTTCTATTGTTATACATATGAATGCATGTACATGATTGAGGCCATCTTCTCACTTAACTACTTACCCAAATGGCCTTACCTTATAACAACCTTTGCAACCAATTTTGAGCCTGCACTTAACCCACTTATTCTTAATTTTAGCACATCACAAGCCAAAAGAGGAAAATCATGAATGTCCCTATTTGAATCCTTGAATAGCTTAGGCTAGAGTGTGTATGTCATTCAAATGTGGGAAAACGGGGGGGGGGCATTGGTTGAGGTAAGAGCATGTTGTTGATTTTGTCAAAAATATCGGGAAGTGGATACATACTCATGTGTTGAGCAAATGTGTAGGCCATATGCATTGAAAAAAAAAAAGAAAGGAAAAAAAATGAAATAAAAAAAATGAAAAAAACAAAAAAAAAAAGAAAAAGAGAAAAAGAAAAGAAAATAGAAAAAGAAAGAAAAAAAAGAGAAGTAATAAAAGGGGACAAAAATGCCCTAAGGTAGGACCTAAAGACAAATAAATGCATATGTATAATGATCAAAAGTAAATGCATGAGTATGTGAAAGAGTGAGAAACGGGTAGTTAGGTTAGCACATAATTGTATAGGATGTTATATAGGTTAGGTGGGGAGCTTAAGTTAATCAAAGGATTCAATCTTTAGCCCACTTAAGCAAATATATATAACCCTACCTTAACCCTAACCCCATTACAACCTAAGGAAAGATCTCATGATATATGTATGCATGCATAGAACAATTTTTGATTGTTAGAGGAAGAACAAATTTTGGAAGAGCATGAAGTAGGAGAGGATTGAGTGATCAATCCTATACACCAAGCGAATAGAGTGCAAACACTTCCGGTGAGGGTTCGAAGCCCGATTTCTTGTTCCCGGCTCTTGCGAGCGTTCTTCATGCAAGCTATGCATATTTCACTTTGATGACTAAAATTGGTAGAGTTCATACATTGCCCATCATTTTGCCCTGTGTGCATATATATATGTGTCCTAGGAAGATTGAATTGCTCTTGACCAAGTAGATAGTAGCACACACCCTAGTTGCATTCATGTAGGTAGATTGCATCCCATGAGTCTCACTCCCTTGCGATCCTTTGATCTTTTGCTTTCCTTTAGCATGAGGACATGCTATACTTTAAGTGTGGGGAGGTTGATAAACCCCGTTTTTAGGGTTTATCATGCATAGATTTTAATGATTTTATCAATGATCTTTCACACTTATTCACATAAAACTACATGATTTTGTGTTCCTTTCCCAACTTTGCTTCATAGATGAAAACATGCTTCTTTCGCATCAAAATTGATATATTATAATCCTCCTCTATTACCATTCGATGCTGTGATCCGTTTGTTAAGTAGTTTCAGAAGTTATAGGGCAAAAATGGCTAAGAGGAGTGAAGGAATAATGCATGAATGGAAGGAGCATGGAATAAATTAGAATTTTGGAATTTGGGCATGTGCGCGCACGCGCACCGTACGCGGACGCGCGGATGTGAACCGCCAGAGCCGGCTAGATGGAGCCGAAGCGAGAAGCTGGCGCGCTTATACGGCTGGGCCATAATTCCTTTGACACGCGCGCGCACTGCACGCCTGCGCGTAGGTCGCGAAAAACCCCAGGTGCACGTACGCGTACTGTGCGCGTATGCGCCGATGTGTGCACATGATTTTTTAAGAGGAAAATGTGACCAACGATTTCAGGCAGTCTCAGGTCCTGTTTTGGAGCAGAATTTTGGAGGGAAAGCATAAGAAGACCAAGGATTAGGGGGGTTAGAAAAAAGGAGTCATAATTCTAGATATCTTGGGTAGTTAGTTACATTTTGCTTTTAGAGAGAGAAACTCCAACTTCTCTCTAGGATTTCACTTTCTCCATTGCAATTCTCCTTTGATTTCTTGGTGAGATCCATTGCTAATTCACTTTTACTTTGATATAAGTTGTAGATCTACTCTTCTTCTACTTACAATTAGTGTTCTTTTGATTCTATCTCTTGGATCTAGATTTGTGACTTTGTTACTTTGAATTTTAATTAATGAATTGAGGAATTTCATTCAATTGCTTGATTGTTGATGATTGCTTGGACTAGGTAGCTTTAATTCAATTCTCTTCTTTCAATTTCATCATGTCTTCTACAATTGCCTACCAATTATTTGTTAAAATGACAACCCTAGCTATAGAGTAGATTTCTCTTACTTGGCTTAAGGAGTTGAGTTATTGGAGACACTTGAGTAGTGGATATCAATTGTTGATTAGGAATTGAGAATTGCTAATTGACTTGGAGTGCACTAAAGCTAGGCTTCCCTAGAGACTAGGACTTGTGACTCAAGTTAGTTATTTTCACTTGACTTTCCTCCATTATTAGGGGGTTAAATAAGTGAAGCAACAATAAATCCTTCTCTCAATTGAAGGAAACTATAATGATGGAACTTCCAATGCTTACCCCTAGCCAAGGCTTTTATTTTAATTAATTGCTTGTCTACTTTTGTTAGATTGAATTCTTGCACCAACTCTCAAAACCACGAAAGACTTCCTAATCAATGATGCGCATTCTAAGGAAAATCCTAGGGAGAATGACCCGAGATCAATACTCTCGGTCATAGATTTTAGAATTGTTTGATGCGATATTTGCGTGTTGGTTAGACTATACTCACGATTGGATTCATTACTAATTTCTAATCGGCATAAGAATATTACGTCCATCAGGCAACTATGGCAAATTATATATCATTTCGAAGCTCCGGATGTTAGCTTTCCAACACAACTAGAACCGCTTCATTTGGATATCTGTAGCTCAAGTTATGGTCGATTTAGTATGTAGAGGTCAGGCTTGACAGCTCAGCAATTCCTTCAAATTCTTGTATTCATTCCACTTTTGAATGCTTTCTTTCCATCCTCTAAGCCATTCCTGCCCTGTAAACCCTGAAATCACTTAATACACATATCATGGCATCAAATAGTAATAAGAGGGGATTAAACATAGCAAATTTAAGGCCAAAGAAGCATGTTTTCAATCATAGCACAAAATTAGGAAGGAAAATGTAAAACACGCGAATTATATGAATAAGTGAGTTTAGTGGATAAAATCCACTCAATTAAGTATAAAATGTACCACGAAATAGTGGTGCATCAACCATCCACGTAGCTGCCATTGACAATGCGCCATAGTGCATTAAAAATTCTCTTTCTCCGTCTTGTGCAGTGCCTCCAGCAGAAATTTCATCTAGATACTTCTTGGCATTCTTCGACCATCTTTTCAAAAGAAGACTGTCTGAAAACTTTTGTAAACCTACCATTTTCATGGCACAAAACATGTGGCTACAAGGAATGCCTTCACTACTCCACCGACTACATTCACACTCCATATGCTCAGTATTGCGATCATAAAGTAAGTTGTATATATGTTGCCTCTTATCACACTCTTTAACTTTTAACACAGCAGTAATTGCTATGTTTTCCTCATTTATTATATCTAATGCGACCACTCCTTGAATCTCCTTTTTTACTTCTCCAAGAATCTCCCTTGTGTAAAAATTTGCAGCAGAAAGCTCCAATGCTTCTAACCCAGTAGTTGGAATGGGCTCCCCATACACCGTTTTAAATTGAGAAACTAATTTATTCTGTCTATAGTCTGTAACACCCTACCACACAGAGTCTTATGCTTAAGTCATAAGACGGAGGTGGCGAGGTATTACAACCTCTAAAATAAAATTTAGTATGTATAGTATTGCAAAAATGTTCATAACTAGGAGCCTTTGAAGAAAAGTGGATAAATTAAAACCGTTTTAAATCAAAAGTGCAACACTCCGATCGATAACGTAAAGGAACAATTAGAGATTAAGCTAAAGCGAAGAGATATACAAAAGAGTGCCAAAATACATATATCAAGACTCAAGACTCGGCTTGCGAAGATAACCGGTCCGAGCATATAGTATACATACATATATAGTAAGAAAATCCCAAAAGAACCCAACTGACAAAATACAAAATATATTTCTCCAAAGTAACCTCTAAGAGGAGTCAATACAAAATATATATAAACAGTAGAGAATATAGGCATCTAAACAAGTATATAATAACAAAAATAAAATCCCAAAAGCTAAGGAATCTCCGCCAAAAGGATGTCTCCAGCATGCCTCAGCGAAGAGCCTCACGTCTTGCATTTGAAAACCACAAAATCTGCATGGGTGAGAACCGGAGGTTCTTAGTATGGTAATAGTGCCCAAATATCTAACATGTAATATCCTGGAAAAGCCGAAGGCAATCCTAGAACTTCCATATTATAATCAAAGCGTATAAACATAACTAAACCATAACAAGTGTAAATCGGCGACTAACTTAAGGATCTTCGATCTAACTAAATTTCCCCTTTCCAAATGCTGCAAACCACCCAACCGCCAACAGTAATGGAAGAGCAAACACAAGTCTATCAAGCAAAGAATGCACAAGTAGGAAGTAGATAAGGCAATTAGGCAATTAGCAAGTAATGATGCAATCAATTAGGCATTCCAAACAAATCACGTATAATGCATATGATGCATGCCTATCCTAGTGGCTGATGAGTCTCATCTGTTAGTTATAAAGCTAGCCCGACAAGTCCTGGTAGCTAACCATTGGACTGTCCCTCTATTGCGCATCCCCAACTCGAGTTATCCACAAACATAATTATAATATATAATCCAACACCTTCACTGATGTATATTTACGGGGACAAGCTCATCCGGGACTTTCACAGTGTCCGGCCACACTTACGACATAGGGTCAGCAGATTATCGAGTCTCCACCTAGAGCACGTGGTGGCTAGCCACTGTTTTCACCCAGGGAAACTCGTATCTCAGATAGGTGGAGTTCAAATAATCATAATATCAACAATTTATTTAAGCATATATGCATTAAATTACAGCCGTACATTAATATTCATCTCAGCCATCCGGCTTTCAAATCATAGTACATATTCAGCCATAATCACCATCATACACTGCCATTCGGCTCATAACATGCTCAGCAATTTGGTTCATCTCATATACAGCACTCCACCACCTTCCTCAACAACTCATATTATCATCATTCATCATATTCATCAAAACATCCCTTTTCTTTTCCCATAAGTTACCATCTCCCCTAGTTACTCTCAATCACTAAGCAATCTATAAGGTTTAAGGGATGAATTTGGGGGTTTATAAGCATGAAATAACATCTCGGAAGGTTACGAGCTTGTTGGGAATGTGAAGAGCTTGAAAACAAAGTTTCGGGAAAAAACTGGGTCGCGTGCGTACGCACAGGGGGGTGTGCGTGCGCACGCCCAAAAATATCTTTAAACGTGTGCGTACACACAAGTCTATACGTACGTACAGAAAGCAAAATCTTCAGGGTGGGGGCGCACGCACACATCTCCAGTGTGCTATCCCCAACGTGTGCGTGCGCACAGGCTTGTGCGTGCGCACAGGCTTGTGCGTGCGCACAGGCTTGTGCGTGCGCACAGGCTTGTGCGTGCGCACAGGCTTGTGCGTGCGCACAGCTCAAAATCCTTCGTCGGTTGCGCATGCGCACAGGGCGTGCTAGCGCTGCCACCAGCAGTCCTGTCTTCGTGTGTGTGTACGCACAAGTTTGTGCATATGCACAGGACCAAATTCTCACAGAGTGTGCTTGCGCACAGGACTGTGCGTACGCACACAAACCAGAAATCACAAATTCTGCAGAAGTTGCAAAATTCAGATTTTTGGCCCAAACTTCCAATGATCATATCTTCTTCCACAAAATTTGGATTTCCACCAAATTTAAACCATTTTAAAGTTTATAAAATTATCTTTCCATTGATATAAAAATCATCAAATTTCAAAAACAATTGCTCAAGATATGATCCATCGAAGTTCATCAAAATTCCAGTTTTACCAAAACTTATAAACTCCCTATTTTCAAACATACATTTACCAATTCTCATGTAAAACCATTCAAAACTCAACCATTCCAACATCAAACATTTCCATTCCTCATTTAATCAACAACCCACAAATTCTTCCGTACTTAACCAAATCTTAACTCAATGATTCAATTCGTAACCAACAATTTATATCACAATTCCCAATCAAACATTCCAAAATTATCATTCACCATATATACCTACATATATCAATCTCATCCGTTTAAATCATGTTCATCAACAAGAGCCTCACCAATTATCATCCATTAAGCATATTAACCCACATCACATACAACTTTCATATATTGCACCAACAATTATCATAATTCACAATCATCCAACCACTACTCAAATACTCATCTCAATCCAAATTATCTAACAACTACATCAACATTCCACAATCCACTAAATTCATACACAACAACATAATTCTTTTCAATCCATCAACAACATTAATAATTCAACTCCTATCTTAGGGTCTCTAGCCTAAGTTTTCACACCACATTACATTTTAGATACAGGAAACCGAAACCATAACTTGGCCGATTTCCCGTTCAACCCAAAACACTCTTAATTTCAACTTCCAAGGTTTCCAAACTCTACCAACAGATTTTCCAAGCTTGGGGCTCCACACCAAATCTTCCAAAATCACCAATCAAGCTCCAAAACACACATATACAATGCCTAAGCCACAATATCACACCCAAACACAATAACTTAATCACTAAAACACAAAATCTCAAGTCTTTAGCTTAGGGTTTAGAATTTCACCTTACCCAAAGACCAAGAGAGCTAGAGCAAGCCTTCCCTTCAAGTTAATTTGATCCTATAACACAATGGAGCTCAAAATCTCAACATTTTGCCTAAGAAACTCGAAAATCAAGGCTGGGAGTTCGAAGAAGAAAACGTGGCTTACCTTAAGATTAATTGTATGGGTTTTGTAGAGTTTGACACCGCAGTCGTGTGGCCGCAAACGGTGCATCAATCGGAGTTCTGGATCAAAAGTTATCAACCATGGAAGATTGAGATAAATAGGAACAAGGGTTTCAATCTCCCCCCCCCTCTTCCTTTCTTTGTTTCAAGTGTGTGTGTGTTTGTTTTAGGGAGAAAGAGTGCCGAGCTTCATTAATTAAATGAAGCATGGCTGGGCCTTGGGCCCAACTTGGGTCTGGTTGGCCCGGTTTGGCCTGTTCGGCCCAATCTTGGGCCGTTTTCTTTAAAATTGGTGTCGAAATTCTCGTTTTGAATTTCTCTACCGCATAAAACCATAAAAACCTCATTTCTCACTTTCTAGAATATATTTTAATTTATAGGTTAATTAGCCATAAATTAACTGGATTTTACATTCTACCCACCTAAATGGAAATTTTTCGCACAAAATTTGAATCTAGTTACCTGAAAACAAGTGTGGGTAGTCTGCTCGCGTCTCTGATTCAAGCTCCTAGGTGTGCTCCTCAACACCGGCTCGCTCTGTCACAGCACGGCTAATCACCTGGTTGGTTCTCGATCCGGTTGGAATAGGATTTACTATCCTTTTGCGTCTGTCACTAACGCCCAGCCTTCAGGAGTTTGAAGCTCGTCACAGTCATTC
Organism: Arachis ipaensis; assembly: GCF_000816755.2. Lineage (NCBI taxonomy): Eukaryota > Viridiplantae > Streptophyta > Magnoliopsida > Fabales > Fabaceae > Arachis > Arachis ipaensis. Next base: position 100,486,364 of record NC_029787.2, on the reverse strand, counting down.
AATCCTTGAATCCTACTCGGAATACCACAGACAAGGTTTAGACTTTCCGGATTCTCATGAATGCCGCCATCAGTTCTAGCTTATACCACGGAGATTCTGATTAAGGAATCTGAGAGATACTTGATGACAAGTCATCCTAGCCCATTTTAGCTAGTCTTTTTCTTTAGTTTTCATTAGAATTATGCACTTTCTTGAGCTACAAGCAAGCTAATTGAGTAGATTTTCATGTTTCCCTTGATTGAACTAACCATATGTGAATTCATGCCATTTCATGAGGTTTTGAGCTATATTTGCTGCATATTGTGGAAGATTGAATACCTCATGATTTTGAGCAAAGCTTTGATTAGTTTGGTTGATCAATGATAGGTGAAGAAGGCTTGGAGAAAGGTTGAAGCAAAGAGGAATGGCTAGGAGTGAAGAAAGGACAATGGAATAAGTGACAATTGAACCGGGTTGCATGAAGTTAGCCCCAACGTTAGCCCCCTAACTTGGAGGCTAACGTTGGGCATGTAAATCACTCCCTGGAAGTGGCCAACGTTAGCTCCAACGTTAGCCCCCTAACTTGGAGGCTAACGTTGGCACTTAAAATACAAAGAGGGAAGGCCAACGTTTGCGCCAACGTTAGCCCCCTAACTTGGAGGCTAACGTTGGCACTTGAATCACAAAGGAGGAAGGCCAACGTTTGCGCCAAGGTTAGCCCCCTAACTTGGAGGCTAACGTTGGCGCCACTAGCAATAAGCATTGCCAACGTTAGGGTCAAAGTTAGACCCCTAACGTTGGCACCAACGTCCAAACCAGGAAATCAAGCTTGCTGCTATGAAAAGTTAGGGGCAAAGTTAGACCCCTAACTTTGACCCTAACGTTGAGATCATCTTTGGCCAACTTCAAAAACCGGTTCAATTGGTTCACTTCGGTTCTTCTTCAATCTTCAAGAGCAATCAACCAAGGCCTCTTTCAACCCAATTCCACCAAGAACAAAGGCCCAACTCAAGGCTTGAAGATCATTTTTGGAAAGTGTATAAATAGGATAGAATTCAAGTTATTAAAAAGAGTTTTCTTTGGAGAATTTTCATAACAGTTTCAGAGAGCTTTTCCTTTTAGAATTTCCATAATAGTTTTTGGAGAGCTTTTGTTACTGAGTGAACTTTAATTTCTTTGTTTCCATTGCTTTTAATTTCATTTTACTTTTGCATTGGATCTTGGATTGGAGAATTGAAGAAATTCTATTTCAATCTCAATCTTGGATCTCT
>NC_029787.2:100466926-100485063 GCF_000816755.2 Arachis ipaensis | reverse complement strand
TTCTTGAGGATCTGTGACACTGTCAAATCCAATGGCGTGAATCCTGAAACTTACAAGCTTCTGTTGTTCCCGTTCTCATTGAGGGATAAGGCTGCACAATGGCTTGAAACTTTTCCCCAAGGAAGTATCACGAGTTGGGATGACTTGGTGACTAAATTTCTAGCCAAATTCTATCCACCCCAAAGAGTCATCAGGCTGAAAACTGAGGTGCAGACATTCACACAATTAGATGCTGAATCTTTGTATGAAGCATGGGAAAGGTACAAAGCCTTAATCAGAAAATGTCCTCCAGAGATGTTTAATGAATGGGACGTGCTGCAAAATTTCTATGAAGGCCTAACATTGAAATCTCAGGAGGCATTAGATCATTCTGCTGGAGGTTCACTACAACTAATGAAAACTGCTGAGGAAGCTCAGAATCTTGTGGATATGGTGGCCAACAACCAATATTTCTTTACTCATCAAAGAAGCCGCCAACCATCACAAAGAAGAGGAGTAATGGAACTAGAAGGAGTGGACTCAATCCTAGCTCAAAACAAGATGATGCAGCAGCAAATTCAACAACAATTTGAGCAAATGGCCAAGAGGATTGATAGTCTCCAAGTTGCAGCAGTCAACACTAGCCAACCATCAACCACATGGGGACAGAGTGAAGAAACTCAAGAAGAACAACAACAAGAGCAAGTTCAGTACATGCACAACCAAGGACCAAATGAGGTGTATGGTGACACATACAATCCATCCTGGAAGAACCACCCAAACCTCAGATGGGGAGATAACCATACCCAAAACCAACAACCTTGGCAGAGAAACTCAAACCAAAACACTTTAAGAAACAACCAAAACCACAACCAGCAGCAAACTAACCAAAACCCCTACAGAAAACCTCAAAACAACTACCCCAACACTGAAGGATCTCATCAACAAGAAAAGAAGCTGGGATGAGAAAGAAACCATAAGGATTACTGAGGAATGCAGGGCCTTGATTCAAAAGGGCCTTCCCCCCAAGCTTGAGGACCCAGGGAGTTTCTTGTTGCCTTGAACCATTGGGAAATTCACAATCACTAAAGCAATGTGTGATCTCGGAGCAAGTATTAACTTAATATCATCCTCCTTGATGAAAAAACTGCATATAGAGGAGGTCAAACCAGTACAAATGTCTCTGGAGTTGGTAGACAAGTCAATGGTATACCCCAAGGGTGTAATTGAAAATCTCTTGGTCAAGGTGGATAGTTTTATATACCCTGCTGATTTTGTGGTTCTAAAATCAAATAATGATGATAGTGACTCTGTTATACTGGGAAGGCCATTCTTGGCCACTGCTAGAGCTATCATAGATGTAGAGGAAGGGGAATTAACTCTAAGGATGCATGACCAGAGCATCACTCTGAAGGTTTTACCAGAGGTACAATTCAGCAAGGAGAAGAAAGACTATATGAAGAGTGCCCAGGAAAGTCACAGCAACATCCCAATGCTAAAGAATGTGCAAACTAATGAAAAAGCCCAAAAAGATGTTAGAGTACTGGCCACTGAGAAGGGAGGTTCCCAAGGAAAGCCTACAACCAGAAAAGAAAGATCAACAAAAGGAAGGATGAAGCGCAGAAACAAAACAAAAAGGGGTTGGAAGAATAGAAAGATTCCAACAGAGGGGCTTTCTAAAGGTGACAAAGTGCAACTGGTATATCAACAGCTGGAGACAAATCAACAAACCGAGGATTATTACACTGTCAGCAACATACTATCATTAGAACATGCTGAAATTGAACACCAGAGAACAAAGAAGAGGATCACAGTCAGGGGAGACAAATTGAGGCTCTACAAGCACCAACCACCATAAAAGAAAGCTTTTCATGTCAAGCTAGTGACAATAAAAGAGCGCTCCATGGGAGGCAACCCATGCTTTAAGATTCTTGTCATTTTACATTCAATAAATTATGATCACTTGATGCATGAATTATTTTCTCTTTTCATGAACGTGTCCATTTATTGCATGCACTATTTTGAAACATATGCTAAGTTTGGTGTGTCTTCAAGCACACTTAACCAATATCATAAAGGATTTTGTTTCACATGCTTAAAATGTTTTGATAAAGCATATAGCCGAACACTAAGTTTGGTGTCCACATAGCTTCATGAAAATTTGAAATTCATGCATCAATAATCATACTTCTATTATTTTTTTCAAAACTTTATAAATAGAAATTTTTTTTATGAAGGCATTAATTGTGATAAACCCTTTGACAAGAAACAAGTTTGATGTTCATCAAACCTTGATGCACCAATTCAAGGATACAATTAATCCTTCATGAAAAAAAAAAGGGAGAAAAAGAAAGTATGATGAAAACAATTCTTATGAACATTTAAACTTCACTAATTGGAAGAAGAAACTCATTTTCTTTATATATTACCAAACATCAAGTTTGGTGTCTTCCAAAGGAAGTGTCACGGTTTAAATGAGACAAGGATTGATGGTTCATAAAGTTTTAATAAAAAGTACACCCTTGCTACGGTTGGATGAGACTAATGTGTGTTGTCTTGTTGTGGTGACTAGGAAGTCAAAGAATCTGCAATGAAAAAGACAAGACAAAGGAAAGCATAGCATAAGGACAAAATCCTATCACATCCTTGAGAATGATCACGGAAAAGGCAAGGGAAGGAGCAAATTTTGTCTTCATTCATCCATACATGCACACCCTTGATCCCCATAGTGTCTAATTGCATCCTAGCCCTTCATTGCTCATTTAAAATCATACCACCTTCAAGCCATGCACATAACCGAATCACTCCTCAACATTACAAGCCTTGTGCAACTTTCTCTTTTACATTAAACTCCAAACACTTAATCTTCTCTTCATAACTCCCTAGCAAGTCCGAACCTAATCTCTTTTTCCTCCAAGCACACATCAAACCCCCCAACATTCTTCACATTCCCTCTCAACTAACCAAGTGATCATGGCGTCTTCCTCAAGAACCAAAAGACGAAAAGGAAAAGATCCAATAGTAGAGGAAGAAACATATGAATATGACCAATGGAAGTTCAAGTCTTGGCCTCATCAAATGCAAATTCAATGGATGAACGAGAAAAAAATCTATCCTGAGATTCCATTCATGTTGCCGGATGATGGGTGTCAAGAAATAAAGAACAAGATCCGGAAGAGGAGATGGGAGGAACTTACATCACCAATCTCTCGAATTAATACCAATATCATAAGAGAGTTTATGCAAATGTCCCAAGAATTGACATGCGTGAACCCCCAACGTACAAGAGCTATGTGCGTGGGGTGGAAGTAGACTTTGGCCCGGATGCAATCAAGAAAGTCTTGAAACTAAAGTCAGTACGCTTTGATGAACCGGGATACCAACAAAGATTAACTGAGGATCAAAATTATGAAGAGATCGCAAGAGACATTTGCTTTGAGAATGCAGAATGGGAGGGAGATAACAAAAACAGATACAAGTTCCTGAAGAGATGTAACCTCATTCCGGAGGCAAAAGGATGGTATGAATTGATGAAAAGGTCAATTCTGGGGACGGTAAATACCTCAGAAGTTAACAGGGAGAGAGCCTTAATGCTGCATTGTATCATGGTGGGTGGAGAGATAAGAGTTCATGAGATCCTGGCAAGAGACATTCTAAAGATAGCTGAAAAGAATTCGGCCGGATCTTGGTTGTATTATCCAAGCACCATTTGGAAGTTGTGTGCAAAGGCCAAACAAGATCAACAGGTACCAAACAAGGATGGTGGGAACACTAGCAGCCAAGTGTATGAAAGGAGAAAGAAAAGGCATGACAAATGAAAGGTGGACTTGCTCCTTGTTCATCACAACATGCATTCTATCTGTTCTAATCTGTCTTTGCATTTTTAAGTAGTCATTTAAAAGTCTTTGCATTATGTATGTTTCAAAATAAGTAGGCTAGTTTATGTGTTGGCTTGTGTGTTCATTTTCACTTGACAAGAAGCATGTGTTGTCCCCTGCATCTTTAAATTCAATAAAAGAACAGTTTGAATGTGAAGTGAAATGGTCTCTGTTAGTTAGAAGTAGAATAAAAGTAAGTGGTGGTGTGTGTGTGATTGTATAATAGCTCACTTTTAGTGAATAAATAGCTAGATATCTTCTTCTAAGTAAAGAGTGGCTACTGTCTATGAATCTCAATTGAATTGATTTCCTTGGTTAGAAAGAAAAACAAAAAGAAAGAAAGAACAAAGAGAGCCAAAAAGTGGCAAAACAAAAGAAAAACAAAAAGAAATAAAGCTGGACACCAATAGCTTGAACTTTGAAATATATGCCTGTGATGTTTTTGTACTAGGATCTGCTTGGATTAGTAAGCTCTTAGGAGTGCCTCAACACTTGATGACTTGGGTTAACTAACCCGGGATCATCAGCTGAAAGTCCACTATCAAGAGCAAAGAACAAAGGCCCAACTCAAGGCTTGAAGATCATTTTTGGAAAGTGTATAAATAGGATAGAATTCAAGTTATTAAAAGAGTTTTCTTTGGAGAATTTTCATAATAGTTTCAGAGAGCTTTTCCTTTTAGAATTTCCATAATAGTTTTTGGAGAGCTTTTGTTACTGAGTGAACTTTAATTTCTTTGTTTCCATTGCTTTTAATTTCATTTTACTTTTGCATTGGATCTTGGATTGGAGAATTGAAGAAATTCTGTTTCAATCTCAATCTTGGATCTCTCTGTTTCTTTACTGTTAATTGAATTAGCATTTCCGTTTCTGTTACTTGATTCTCATCTACTTTTTCTTTGCAATTTACATTTTCTTTGCAATTGTTCTTGTTGGATCTAGGAAGGCATTGAGATCTAGACTTGGTTTTCTAGTCTCTGGGCCCTGAGATCTCAATTTACATTCTCTGTTTCTTGCTCTTAATGTTCATTTAGTTTATTGCTTCAAGATCCGTTTCAACCCCAATTCCCTTTTACTCTTCTGTTTGATGCAATTTAGCTTTTCCTTGTTTAATTTCTGCAAATCCACATCCCAATCCCCTTTACATTTCAAGCAATTTACATTCCTTGCACTTTAAGATTCCGCAATTTACATTTCTTGCACTCTAAGTTTCTGCCATTTAATTTCTTGTTCTTTAAGTTTCAGCCATTTATTTCCTGCTCTCTTTAATTTCATGCAATTTACATTCTGCAAATCACAAATCAACCAACCAACACTTGATTCGCTTGACTAAATCAACCACTAAGCTAAAATTGCTCAATCCTTCAATCCCTGTAGGATCGACCTCACTCCCGTGAGTTTTTATTACTTGATACGACCCGGTACACTTGCCGGCTAGTTTTGGGTGTTTTGGGAGAGATTCGTTTCTCATCAAAATATCTCATCATCGACTCCGGGCCATTTTCACTAATGGAACCTCTTTTCCACATAACTTCTTAATATTCATGTCATCAATCCTGAATGAGATCACCGATAGAGTCAAATCTTCCTTTAACTGAGCTAATTCAGGTTCTAACACATGGCTAGCATCAGGAGTATAATTCCGAAGCTGCGACACATGAAACACGTCGTGCAGGTTCGAAATTTGAGGCGGTAGAGCCATCCAATACGCCACTGGTCCAACTCTCTCAAGAATCTGAAATGGACCGATGTATTGGGGGTTCAGCCTTTTCGTCTTAATCGCTCTACCTACTCTTGTTATTGGAGTAACCTTAAGGAAAGCATGGTCTCCTTCCTCAAACTCTAATGGCTTCCGCCTCTGATCGGCGTAACTCTTCTTACGGCTCTGAGCAGTGAGCATCCTATCTCTGATTTCCTTAACTTGCTTGGTAGTCTCAGCTATCAATTTCGGCCATAACAAGCTCTTTTCCCCGGCCCTACCACACAGAGTCTTATGCTTAAGTCATAAGACAGAGGTGGCGAGGTATTACGACCTCTAAAATAAAATTTAGTACGTATAGTATTGCAAAAATGTTCATAACTAGGAGCCTTTGAAGAAAAGTGGGTAAATCAAAACCGTTTTAAATCAAAAGCGCAACACTCCAATCGATAACGTAAAGGAACAGTTAGAGATTAAGCTAAGATGAAGAGATATACAAAAGAGTGCCAAAATACATATATCAAGACTTGAGACTCGGCTTACGAAGATAACCGGTCCGAGTATACAGTATACATACATATATAGTAAGGAAATCCCAAAAGAACCCAACTGATGACAAAATACAAAACCTATTTCTCCAAAGTAACCTCTAAGAGGAGTCAATACAAAATATATATAAACAGTGGAGAATATAGGCATCTAAACAAGTATATAATAACCAAAATAAAATCTCAAAAGCTAAGGAATCTCTGCCAAAAGGAAGTCTCCAGCATGCCTTAGTGAGGAGCCTCACGTCCTGCATCTGAAAATCACAAAATCTGCATGGGTGAGAACCAGAAGTTCTCAGCATGGTAACAATGCCCAAATATCTAACATGTAATGTCCTGGGAAAGCCGAAGGCAATCCTAGAAACTTCTAGATTATAATCAAAGCGCATAAACATAACTAAACCATAACAAGTGTAAATAGGCGACTAACTTAAGGATCTTCGGTCTAACTAAATATCCCCTTTCCAAATCCTGCAAACCTCCCAATGGCCAACAGTAATGGAAGAGCAAACACAAGTATATCAAGCAAAGAATGCACAAGTAGGAAGCAGATAAGGCAATTAGGCAATTAGCAAGTAATGATGCAATCAATTAGGCATTCCAAACAAATCACGTATAATGCATATGATGCATGCCTGTCCTAGTGGATGATGAGTCTAATCTGTCGGTTATAAAGCCAGCCCGACAAGTCCTGGTAGCTAACCATTGGACTGTCCCTCTGTCGCGCATCCCCAACTCGAGTTATCCACAAACATAATTATAATATATAATCCAACACCTTCACTGGTGTATATTTACGGGGGCGAGCTCATCCGGAACTTTCGCAGTGTCCGGCCACACTTACGACATAGGGTCAATAGAGTATCGAGTCTCCACCTGGAGCACGTGGTGGCTAGCCACTGCTTTCACCTAGGAAAACTCGTATCTCAGATAGGTGGAGTGCAAACAATCATAATATCAACATTTCAATTAAGCATATATGCATTAAATCACAGCCGTACGTTAATATTCATCTCAGCCATCTGGCTTTCAAATCATAGTTCATATTCATCCATAATCACCATCATACACTGCCATTCGGCTCAGAACATGCTCAGCCATTCAGTTCATCTCATATACAGTACACCACCACCTTCCTCAACAACTCATATTATCATCATTCATCATATTCATCATAACATCCCTTTTCTTTTCCCATAAGTTACCCTCTCCACTAGTTACTCTCAATCACTAAGCGATCTATACAAATTTAAGGTTTAAGGGATGAATTTAGGGGTTTATAAGCATGAAATAACATCTCGGAAGGTTACGAGCTTGTTGGGAATGTGAAGAGCTTGAAAACAAAGTTTTGGAAAAGAACTGGGTCGCTTGCATACGCACAGGAGGTGTGCGTACGCACGCCAAGAAATATCTTTAAACATGTGCATACGCACAGGTCTGTGCGTATGCACAGAAAGCAAAATCTTCAGGGTGGGGCGTGCGTACAACATGTGCTAGCGCCACCACCAGTGTGCTATCCCCAACGTATGCGAGCGCACAGGCTTGTGCGTACGCACAGCTCGAAATCCTTTGTCGGTTGTGCGTGCGCACAGGGCGTGCTAGCGTGGTGCACGAAATTACAATCACACTTTTTCAATTTTGCACAACTAACCAGCAAGTGCACTGGGTCGTCCAAGTAATACCTTACGTGAGTAAGGGTCGATCCCACGGAGATTGTCGGCTTGAAGCAAGCTATGGTCATCTTTGTAAATCTCAGTCAGGTGAATTTAAATAGTTATGAGGTTTTGATAATTAAGATATAAGTAAAATAGAAAATAAGATAGAAATACTTATGTAATTCATTGGTAGGATTTCAGATAAGCGTATGAAGATGCTTTGTTCCTTCTGAACTTCTGATTTCCTATTGCCTTCATTCAATCATGCATACTTGCTTCCATGGCAAGCTATATGTTGGGGGATCACCGTTGTCAATGGCTATTGGTGCACGAAATTGTGATCTCTGGTAATGGCTCCAAAAACTTGGTGCTCTAATCTCAATTCATAATTTGTCACAACTTCGATACAACTAACCAGCAAGTGCACTGGGTCGTCCAAGTAATAAACCTTACGTGAGTAAGGGTCGATCCCACGGAGATTGTTGGTATGAAGCAAGCTATGGTCACCTTGTAAATCTCAGTCAGGCGAATATAAAATAATTATGGAGTTTTCAAAAAAGGATAATATAATAAGGATAGAAATACTTATGTAAATCATTGGTGAGAATTTCAGATAAGCGCATAGAGATGCTTTCGTTCCTCTGAACCTCTGCTTTCCTGCTGTCTTCATCCAATCAGTCTTACTCCTTTCCATGGCTGGCTTTATGCAAGGGCATCGCACGGCTAATCGTCTGGAGGCATCACCCTTGTCGTTGGTTGCATCCTATTCCTCTCTGTGAAAATGGTCCGATGCGCTGTCACTGCATGGCTAATCATCTTTGAGGTTCTCGATCATACTGGAATAGAATTTACTATCCTTTTGCGTCTGTCACTACGCCCAGCACTTGTGAGTTTGAAGTTCGTCATAGTCATTCAATCCCAGAGTCCTACTCGGAATACCACGGACAAGGTTTAGACTTTCCGGACTCTCATGAATGCCGCCATCAATCTAGCTTATACCACAAAGATTCTAATTAAGAGATCTAAGAGATACTCATTCAATCTAATGTAGAACGGAAGTGGTTGTCAGGCACACGTTCATAGGGAATGATGATGATTGTCACATTCATCACATTCAGGTTGAAGTGCGAATGAATATCTTAGAAGCAAAATAAGATGAATTGAATAGAAAACAGTAGTACTTTGCATTAATCTTTGAGGAACAGCAGAGCTCCACACCTTAATCTATGGAGTGTAGAAACTCTACCGTTTGAAAATACATAAGTGAAAGGTCCAGGCATGACCGATTGGCCAGCCCCTCTGATCTAAGAACCAGGAATCCAAAGATCAAAATATAATCCAAAGATGTTCCAAGATGTCTAATACAATAGTAAAAAGTCCTATTTATAATAAACTAGCTACTAGGGTTTACAGAAGTAAGTAATTGATGCATAAATCCACTTCCGGGGCCCACTTGGTGTGTGCTTGGGCTGAGCTTGAAGTCTACACGTGGAGAGGTCATTCTTGGAGTTGAACGCCAGCTTTTGTGCCAGTTTGGGCGTTGAACTCAACTTTGCAACTTGTTTCTGAAGCTGGACGCCAGAATTGGGCAGAGAGCTGGAGTTGAACGCCAGTTTGCGTCATCTAAACTTGGACAAAGTATGGACTATTATATATTTCTGGAAAGCCCTGGAAGTCTACTTTCCAACGCAATTGGAAGCGCAATCTTCTTCTTAGTGATGGGCTTTTCTTCCTCAATGTGAATGTCTCCTTCTATGAAAGCTCCAGCTGAGTAACATAGATGGCAAATAAGATGAGAAAAAGCTAGCCTTGCTCCAGGGGAGGGCTTTTCGGCTATTTTGTAGAGTTCAAGGGAGATGACTTCATGAACTTCTACTTCCTCTCCAATCATGATGCTATGGATCATGATGGCCCGATCCACAGTAACTTTAGATCGGTTGCTAGTGGGGATGATGGAGTGTTGGATGAACTCCAACCATCCTCTAGCCACAGGCTTGAGGTCCAGTCTTCATAATTGAACCGGCTTGCCTTTGGAGTCAATCTTCCATTGAGCTCCTTCCACACATATGTCCATGAGGACTTGGTCCAACTTTTGATTAAAGTTGACCCTTCTAGTGTAGGGGCGTGCATCTCCTTGCATCATAGGCAAGTTAAACGCCAACCTCACATTTTCCGGGCTAAAATCTAAGTATTTCCCCCGAATCATTGTAACATAATTCTTTGGATTCGGGTTCTTACTTTGATCATGGTTCCTAGTGATCCATGCATTGGCATAGAACTCTTGAACCATTAGGATGCCGACTTGTTGGATGGGGTTTGTTAAAACTTCCCAACCTCTTCTTTGGATTTCATGTCGGATCTCTGGATACTCATTTTTCTTGAGCTTGAAAGGGACCTCGGGGATCACCTTCTTCTTGGCCACAGCATCATAGAAGTGGTCTTGATGAGCTTTGGAGATGAACCTTTCCATCTCCTATGACTCGGAGGTGGAAGCTTTTGTCTTCCCTTTTCCTTTTCTAGAGGATTCTCCGGTCTTGGGTGCCATCAATGGTAATGGAAAAACAAAAAGCTTATGCTTTTACCACACCAAACTTAGAATATTGCTCGCCCTCGAGCAAGAGAAGAAAGAATAGATGAAGAAGAAGAAGAAATGGAGAAGAGGGAGAGAGAGAGGTGTTTCGGCCAAGAAGGGTAAGAGAGGGTTGTCTTGTGTGAAAATGAGGAAGAATGGAAGGCTATATATAGGGAAGGGAGGGGGGGTAAGGTTCGGCCATTTAGGGTGGTTTGGGTGGGAAACTGATTTTGAATTTTGAAGGTAGGTGGAGTTTATGAGGTAGGTTTTTGGGGAAGAGTGGATGGATGTGAGTGGTGAAGGGGTGATGGGGAAGAGAGATTGAGGTGATTGGTGAAGGGTTTTGGGGAAGAGTGTTTATGGGATTGTGTGAAAGAGGGGTGAGAAGAGGTGAGTGGAGGTAGGTGGGGATCCTGTGGGGTCCACAGATCCTGAGATGTTCAAGGATTTACAACCTTGCACCAAATTAGGCATGCAAAATGCCCTTGCACACAACTCTGGGCGTTCAGCGCCAGATTGGTGCTTGTTCTGGGCGTTGAACGCCCATTTGTGGCCCATTTCTGGCGTTGAACGCCAGAACCATGCTTGTTCTGGGCGTTCAGCGCCAGCTCTTCTCCAGGGTACATTTCTGGCATTCAAACGCCCAGATGCTGCCCATTTCTGGCGTTCAGCGCTAGAACCATGCTCTGTTCTGGCGTTGAACGCCCAAAACATGCTTCTTACTGGCGTTTAAACGCCAGTAAGGTCTTCCTCCAGGGTGTGATTTTTTTCTGCTGTTTTTGATTCCGTTTTCAATTTTTATATTTATTTTGTGACTCCACATGATCATGAACCTAATAAAACATGTAAAACAATGAAAATTAGATAAATAAATATTGGGTTGCCTCCCAACAAGCGCTTCTTTAATGTCAATAGCTTGACAGTGGGCTCTCATGGAGCCTCACAGATTTGCAGAGCTTTGTTGAGACCTCCCAACACCAAACTTAGAGTTTGGATATGGGGGTTTGACACCAAACTTAGAGTTTGGTTGTGGCCTCCCAACACCAAACTTAGAGTCTGACTGTGGGGGCTTTGGTTGACTCTGCTTTGAGAGACTTTTTATGCTTCCTCTCCATGGATGCAGAGAGAGATTCTTGAGTTGTAAACACAAGGTTGTCCTCATTTATTTGAAAGATCAATTCTCCTCTGTCCACATCAATCACAGCTCTTGCTGTGGCTAGGAAAGGTCTTCCTAGGATGATGGATTCATCCTCATCCTTCCCAGTATCTAGGACTATGAAATTAGTAGGGATGTAAAGGCCTTCAACCTTTACTAACATGTCCTCTACTTGTCCATAAGCCTGTTTTCTTGAATTGTCTGCCATCTCTAATGAGATTTTAGCAGCTTGTACCCCAAATATTCCCAGTTTCTCTATTACAGAGAGGGGCATGAGGTTTATCCCTGAACCAAGGTCACACAGAGCCTTAAAGATCATGGTGCCTATGGTACAAGGTATTAAGAACTTTCCAGGATCCTGTTTCTTCTGAGGCAATGTCAGTTGATCCAGATCACTTAGTTCATTGGTGAACAAGGGAGGTTCATCTTCCCAAGTTTCAATGGCAAATAATTTGGCATTCAGCTTCATGATTGCACCAAGAAACTTGGCAGCTTGCTCTTCAGTAACATCCTCATTCTCTTCAGAATAGGAGTACTCATCAGAGCTCATGAATGGCATAAGGAGGTTCAATGGAATCTCTATGGTCTCTAATTGAGCCTCAGAGTCCTTTGGTTCCTCAGAAAGAAGCTCCTTATTGATCACTGGACATCCCAGGAGGTCTTCCTCCTTGGGATTCACATCCTCTCCTTCCCTTACAGGTTCGGCCATGGTAATTAATTCAATGGCCTTGCACTCTCCTTTTGGATTTTCTTCTATATTGCTTGGGAGAGTACTAGGAGGGATTTCAGTGATCCTTTTACTCAGCTGGCCCACTTGTGCTTCCAAATTTCTAATGGAAGACCTTGTTTCATTCATAAAACTTGCAGTGGCCTTGGATAGATCAGAGACTAAGTTTGCTAAATTAGAGATATTTTGTTCAGAGTTCTCTGTCTGTTGCTGAGTGGATGATGGAAAAGGTTTATTATTATTGAACCTTTTTCTTCCACCATTATTAAAGCCTTGTTGAGGCTTTTGATCCTTCCATGAGAGATTTGGATGATTTCTCCAGGAGGAATTATAGGTGTTTCCATATGGTTCACCCATGTAATTTACCTCTGCTATTGTAGGGTTCTCAGGATCATAAGCTTCTTCTTCATAAGAAGCCTCTTGAGTACTGTTGGATGCAGCTTGCATTCTAGTCAGACTCTGAGAAATCATATTGACTTGCTGAGTCAATATTTTATTCTGAGCTAGTATGGCATTCAGAGTATCAATTTCAAGAACTCCCTTCTTCATAGGCGTCCCATTACTTACAGGATTCCTCTCAAAAGTGTACATGAACTGGTTATTAGCAACCATGTCAATGAGTTCTTGAGCTTCTGCAGACATTTTCTTTTAGTGAATGGATCCACCTGCAGAAGTATCCAATGACATCTTTGATAACTCAGATAAACCATCATAGAATATATCCAGGATGGTCCATTCTGAAAGCATGTCAGAAGGACACTTTTTGGTCAGCTGCTTGTATCTTTCCCAAGCTTCATAGAGAGATTCACCTTCTTTCTGTCTGAAGGTTTGAACATCCGCTCTAAGCTTGCTCAGCTTTTGAGAAGGAAAGAACTTGGCTAAGAAAGCCGTGACCAGCTTATCCCAAGAGTTTAGGCTGTCTTTGGGTTGAGAGTCCAACCATATTCTAGCTCTGTCTCTTACAGCAAAAGGGAAAAGCATGAGCCTGTAGACTTTAGGATCTACTCCATTAGTCTTAACAGTATCACAGATCTGCAAGAATTCAGTTAAGAACTGAAAAGGATCTTCCGATGGAAGTCCATGGAACTTGCAGTTTTGCTGCATCAGAAAAACTAGCTGAGGTTTCAGCTCAAAATTGTTTGCTCCAATGGTGGGGATGGAGATGCTTCTTCCATGTAAATTGGAATTAGGTGCAGTAAAGTCACCAAGTATCCTCCTTGCATTATTGTTGTTGGTTTCGGCTGCCATCTCCTTTACTTGTTCGAAATTTTCAGTAAGGTTGTCTCTGGATTGTTGTAATTTAGCTTCTCTTAGTTTCCTCTTCAGAGTCCTTTCAGGTTCTGGATCAGCTTCAACAAGAATGCCTTTTTCTTTGTTCCTGCTCATAAGAAAGAGAAGAGAACAAGAAAAGAAGAGGAATCCTCTATGTCACAGTAAAGAGGTTCCTTATTGTTAGTAGAAGAAGAAAAGGAATAGGGGTGAAGAAGAATGAAGAATCCAAACACAAAGATAAGGATAGGAGCAGTGATGTGAGATGAAGAGAAGTGTTAGTAGATGAATAAATAATTAGAAGGAGATGAGGGAGGAAAAATTTCGAAAATAATTTTTTTGAAAAAGAGTTAGTGATTTTCAAAAATAGTTTTTGAAATAGGTTAGTAATTTTCAAAAATTAAAATAAAAAAATTAAAATAATTAGTTAATTAAAAAGAATTTTTGAAAAAGAGGGAAGATATTTTCGAAAATTAGAGAGAGAGAGTTAGTTAGGTAGTTTTGAAAAAGATAAGAAACAAACAAAAAGTTAGTTAGTTAGTTGAAACAAATTTTGAAAAGATAAGAAGATAGGAAGTTAGAAAAGATATTTTGAAATCAAAAAAAATTTTTTTTAAATTAAGATAAGAAGATATTTTTGAAAAGATATGATTGAAATTAGTTTTGAAAAAGATTTGATTCTTAAAATCACAATTAATGACTTCATTTACAAGAAATCACAAAATGTGATTCTAGAACTCAAAGTTTGAATCTTTCTTAACAAGCAAGTAACAAACTTGAAATTTTTTAATCAAAACATTAATTGTTATTGTTATTTTCGAAAATTTGATATAAAAATAAGAAAAAAAATTTTGAAAAATATTTTTAGAATTTTCGAAAATAACTAAGAACAATGAAAAAGATTTGATTTTTGAAAAAGAATTTGAAAAAGATAAGACTTTTAAATTGAAAATTTTGATTTGACTCATAAGAAATAATTGAATTTTAAAATTTTTTTTGAAAAAGTCAAATCTAATTTTCGAAATTTTGAGAGAGAAAAAGGGAAAGATAATTTTTTTTTTGAATTTTTATGATGAGAGAGAAAAACATGCAAAATGATGCAATGCATGAGAATTTTGGACCAAAGTATGTGATGAATGCAAGAACACTATGAATATCAAGATGAACACCAAGAACACTTTGAATGTCAAGATGAACATCAAGAACTTATTTTTGGAAAATTTTTATATGCAAAGAAAGCATGCAAGACACCAAACTTAGAATTCTTTAATGCTTAGACACTAAGAATTCAAGAATGCATATGAAAAACAAGAAAAGACACAAAACATGCAAATGCAAAGATCAAACAAGAAGACTTACCAAGAACAACTTGAAGATCATGAAGAACACTATGAATGCATGAAAATTTTCGAAAAATGCAACATAAGTATGCAATTGACACCAAACTTATAACATGACTCAAGACTCAAACAAGAAACACAAAAATATTTTTGATTTTTATGATTTTATGAATTTTTTTGTATTTTCTTTTAATTTTTTCGAAAATCATTTTGAAAAAGAAAAATAAGGATTCCAAAATTTTTAATATGAATTCCAGGAATCTTATGCTCTTTAGTCTAAAGCTCCAATCAAAGGGTTAGACATGGCTTAATAGCCAGCCAAGCTCTAGCATGTAAATTACATCTATTGAGGTGATTAGTTGAAGACCAGTCCCAAAGCAATTTGGGTATGGCTTTACAGCCAGATAGGATTCAACATGTTTCATGAAACACTAGAATTCATTCTTAAAAATTCTGAAGAAAAATATATTCTTGAAAACATTTTTTTTTCGAAAACAAATGAGAATTTGTGAAAGATTTTTGAAAATTTTCTAAATCTATGGAGTGTAGAAACTCTACCGTTAAAATTACATAAGTGAAAGGTCCAGGCATGGCCGAATGGCCAGCCCCTCTGATCTAAGAACCAGGCGTCCAAAGATCAAAATATAATCCAAAGATGTTCCAAGATGTCTAATACAATAGTAAAAAGTCCTATTTATAATAAACTAGCTACTAGGGTTTACAGAAGTAAGTAATTGATGCATAAATCCACTTTCGGGGCCTACTTGGTGTGTGCTTGGGCTGAGCTTGAAGTCTACATGTGGAGAGGTCATTCTTGGAGTTGAATGCCAGCTTGGCTGAGCTTGAAGTCTACACGTGGAGAGGTCATTCTTGGAGTTGAATGCCAGCTTTTGTGCCAGTTTGGGCGTTGAACTCCACTTTGTAACTTGTTTCTGGCGCTGGACGCCAGAATTGGGCAGAGAGCTGGCGTTGAACGCCAGTTTGCGTCATCTAAACTTGGGCAAAGTATGGACTATTATATATTTCGGGAAAGCTCTGGATGTCTAGTTTCCAACGCGATTGGAAGCGCGCCATTTTGAGTTCTGTAGCTCCAGAAAATCCATTTTGAGTGCAGGGAGGTCAGAATCCAACAGCATCAGTAGTCCTTCTTCAACCTCTGAATCTAATTTTTGCTCAAGTCCCTCAATTTCAGCCAGAAAATACCTGAAATCACAGAAAAACACACAAACTTATAGTAAAGTCCATAAATGTGAATTTAACATAAAAACTAATGAAAACATCCCTAAAAGTAACTAGATTCTACTAAAAACATACTAAAAACAATGCCAAAAAGCGTATAAATTATCCGCTCATCAGCTACTGTCCGTCCTCTTAGTGAAAATGGTCCATCTATGCTGTCACCACAGGGCTAATCATCTGTCAGTTCTCACTCATGTTGGAATAGGGTCCATTGATCCTTTTGCGTCTGTCACTACGTCCAACACTCGCGAGTTTGAAGCTCGTCACAGTCATCCCATCCCAAATCCTACTCGGAATACCACAAACAAGGTTTAGACTTTCCAGATCTCAAGAATGCTGCCAATTGATTCTAGCTTATACCACGAAGACTCTGATCTCATGGAATGGAGGGCTCTGTTGTCAGGAGAGGCAACCATGCATCGTGAACCAGGAGGCCAAGAGATACACACTCAAGCTATTGCAGATAGAACAGAAGTGGTTGTCAGGCATGCGTTCATAGGTCAGAATGATGATGAGTGTCACGGATCATCACATTCATCAGGTTGAAGTGCGAGTAAATATCTTAGAATAAGAATAAGCTTGAATTGAATAGAAAAACAATAGTACTTTGCATCAATTCATGAGGAACAGCAGAGCTCCACACCTTAATCTATGGGGTGTAGAAATTCCACCGTTGAAAATACAAAAGTGATAAAGGTCCAGGCATGGCTGAATGGCCAGCCCCCAAAACATGATCAAGAGATCAAAAGTGATACAAAGATAGTCTCAAAAATGATCTGAAGATTCCTTTAAATACAATAGTAAAAGGTCCTATTTATAATGAACTAGTAGCCTAGGGTTTACAGAAATAAGTAAATGATGCAGAAATCCACTTTCGGGGTCCACTTGGGGTGTGCTTGGGCTGAGCATTGAAGGTTTCACATGTAGAGACTTTTCTTGGAGTTAAACGCCAGCTTTGGTGCCAGTTTAGGCATTTAACTCCAGCTTTTATGCCAGTTCTGGCGTTTTACGCCAGAATTCCTTGGGCTAACCTTGAACACCGGTTTGGGCCATTAAATCTCGAGCAAAGTATAGACTATTAAATATTTCTGGAAAGCCCAGAATGTCTACTTTCCAACACATTTAAGAGCGTGCTAATTGAGCTTCTGTAGCTCCAGAAAATCCACTTCGAGTGCAGGGAGGTCAGAATCCAACAGCATCTGCAGTTCTTTTTCAGCCTCTGAATCAGATTTTTGCTCAGGTCTCTCAATTCCAGCCAGAAAATACCTGAAATCACAAAAAAACACACAAACTCATAGTAAAGTCCAGAAATGTGATTTTTATTTAAAAACTAATAATTATATACTAAAAACTAACTAAATCATACTAAAAACCATGTAAAAATAGTGCCAAAAAGCGTATAAATTATCCGCTCATCACAACACCAAACTTAAATTGTTGCTTGTCCCCAAGCAACTAAAAACAAAATAGGATAAAAATAAGAGAATATACAATAAATTCTAAAAATATCTATGAAGATCAGTTTTAATTAGATGAGCGGGGCTAGTAGCTTTTTGCTTCTGAACAGTTTTGGCATCTCACTTTATCCTTTGAAATTCAGAATGATTGGCATCTATAGGAACTCAGAATTCAGATAGTGTTATTGACTCTCCTATTTCAGTATGTTGATTCTTGAACACAACTACTTATTGAGTCTTGGCCGTTGATGAGCGGATATTTTATACGCTTTTTGGGGATAATTTCATATAGTTTAGAGTATGTTTTAGTTAGTTTTTAGTCTATTTCTAGTAGTTTTTAGGAAAAATTCATATTTCTGGACTTTACTATGAGTTGTGTGTTTTTCTGTAATTTCAGGTATTTTTCTGGCTGAAATTGAAGGAGCTGAGCAAAAATCTGATTCAGGCTGAAAAAGGACTGCTAATGCTGTTGGATTCTGACCTCCCTGCACTCAAATTGGATTTTCTAGAGATACAGAACTCGAAATGGCATGCTTCCAATTGCATTGGAAAGTAGACATCCAGGGCTTTCCAGCAATATATAATAGTCCATACTTTGCACAAGGATAGACGACGTAAACT
>NC_029787.2:100465701-100466501 GCF_000816755.2 Arachis ipaensis | reverse complement strand
TCTAAACCTTGTCTGTGGTATTCCGAGTAGGATTCAAGGATTGAATGGCTGTGACGAGCTTCAAACTCCTGAAGGCTGGGTGTTAGTGACAGATGCAAAAGGATAGTAAATCCTATTCCAACCGGATCGAGAACCAACCGGTGATTAGCCGTGCTGTGACAGAGCACGTGAGCGTAGTTTTCACTGGAAGGATGGAAGGTAGCCATTGACAACGGTGATCCACCAACACACAGCTTGCCATAGGGAGACATGCGTGCATGGACAAGAAGACAGAGGAAAGCAGAGATTCAGAAGACAAAGCATCTCCAAAACTCCAACATATTCTCCATTACTGCACAACAAGTAACTTTTAATTTATGCTCTACTGGTTACTCACAATTCAATTGATAAACATAATTGACTTCCTGACTAAGATTTACAAGATAACCATAGATTGCTTCAAACCAACAATCTCCGTGGGATTCGACCCTTACTCACGTAAGGTATTACTTGGACGACCCAGTGCACTTGCTGGTTAGTGGTACGAGTTGTGAAAAGTGTGATTCGCAATTCGTGCACCAAGTTTTTGGCGCCGTTGCCGGGGATTGTTCGTGTTTGAACAACCGACGGATTATTTTGTTGCTTAGATTAGGAAAAATCTTTCTTTTTTTTTTTAGTTTAGAGTCTTTTATTATTTATCCCTTGTTAAAATACTTTAAACTTATAGCTCAGTTATTTAGAACGTGGTGTTTATGTTCATGATAATTGGCTATCATAATTTTTTAAAAAACCTTTTTCAAAAATAATTTTTCTATTAAATC
>NC_029787.2:100464542-100465215 GCF_000816755.2 Arachis ipaensis | reverse complement strand
AGGCTGGACATCCAAGGCTTTAAACAAGGAGATAATGAATCTCTTTATGATGCCTGGGAGAGATACAGAGAGATGCTACGAAAATGTCCCTCTGAAATGTTTTCAGAGTGGGTTCAGTTAGACATCTTCTACTATGGGCTTGCAGAAGGAGCTCAGATGTCTCTAGATTACTCGGCTGGTGGATCTATCCATATGAGAAAGACAATTGAAGAAGCTCAAGAGCTCATTGATACAGTTGCCAGGAATCAGCATCTGTATCTAAGCAGCAACCCTTCCATGAATGAAGAGGTTAAAACAGTAACGGCTGAATTCAGTACTGTAAAACAAGCTGCTGAATTCAATCAGCAATTAGATTTTCTAACAAAACAGCTAGCTGAATTCAAAGACAGGTTACAGGAGACAAGGATAGCTAATATACATATGGACGAACAGTTTAAGCAAACAAAGCAGCAGCTATCAAAGCAAATAGCAGAAGAATGCCAAGCAGTTCAAGTAAGAAGTGGGAAAACATTAAATACCCCACCTCAAGGCATCAAAAATTCAAGAAATGAGCAACCCACCAAAGATTCCCCTGAGGACAGCAAGAGCCCAGGGAAAAATAATTCTGGCACTAAAACGCCAGAAAATGGGTGGAAGGCTGGCGCTGAACGCCCAGACCATGCCCAAAACTGGC
>NC_029787.2:100460029-100460366 GCF_000816755.2 Arachis ipaensis | reverse complement strand
GTATGGGGAATTGACTTCATGGGACCTTTTCCACCATCATATTCAAACACTTATATTTTGGTGGCAGTTGACTATGTATCAAAATGGGTTGAGGCTATTGCCACACCCACCAATGATACTAAAACAGTGCTGAAGTTCCTCCAGAAACATATCTTTAGCAGGTCTGGTGTCCCTAGAGTACTAATCAGTGATGGGGGCACTCACTTCTGCAATAAACAGCTTTACTCTGCCATGGTTATTCGCCACATTCGCCACAAGGTGGCCACTCCATATCATCCACAAACCAATGGGCAAGCTGAAGTCTCTAATCGAGAATTAAAGAGAATCACAGTAAATA
>NC_029787.2:100459489-100459994 GCF_000816755.2 Arachis ipaensis | reverse complement strand
TACAGAACAGCATTCAAGACCCCTATAGGGACCTCTCCATACCAACTTGTGTATGGTAAGGCATGTCACCTGCCCGTGGAACTGGAACATAAAGCTTATTGGGCAACCAGATTCCTAAATTTAGATGCCAAATTAGCAGGAGAAAAATGATTGCTCCAGCTAAATGAGCTAGAGGAATTCAGATTCACAGCTTTCGAAAATGCCAAGCTTTATAAAGAAAAATAAAAAAATGGCATGACAGAAAGCTGTCATCTAGAATCTTTGAACCAGAACAAAAAGTCCTGTTGTTTAACTCTAGACTCAGGCTATTCCCCGGGAAACTGAAATCCCGGTGGAGGGGACCATACGTGATTACAAGTGTGTCACCACATGGTTATGTGGAGCTTCAAGATATTGATTCTGTTAAGAAGTTCATTGTCAATAGACAGAGAATCAAGCATTATCTTGAAGGCAACACTGAGCAAGAATGCTCAAGGCTGAAGCTAGATTAAAAGCTCAACAAGGT
>NC_029787.2:100457601-100458608 GCF_000816755.2 Arachis ipaensis | reverse complement strand
AACACAAAGGGCGTCCCAAATCAACTCAAGAGGGAGGATCTCAAACCAGTTGCCAGAGGATGGCTGGACTTCATTGGGCGTTCTCTGTTGCCCACCAGCAACCGTTCTGAAGTCACAGTTAAAAGAGCAGTGATGATTCATTGCATCATGATGGGAAAGGAAGTGGAGGTTCATCAGCTGATTTCAACAGAGCTCTATAAGATTGCTAACAAAAATTCAAGAGAGGCCAGGTTGGCTTATCCAAGCGTGATTTCTCTGCTCTGCAAGGACGTTGGAGTCAAGATGGGAATAACTGAATATATCCTAATTGAAAAGTCAATCACCAAAGCATCAATGGAGAGACAACAAGCACAGGAGGATCTTATCAATAAGAGAGCACAGGAATTCCTCCCAGAGATTCCTCAAGCGGAATATTGGGAATATCTTGAGAAGTCTGTCACCAAGATACAGGAAGTTATGGAGCAAATAATAAAACAACAGAAGGAACACAGTCAAATGCTGACTCAGATGTTTAAAGAACAAGAGGAGCAGGGACGTGACTTAAGGGAACTGAAGCTCCAAAAGTCTTCTGTAATACCAAGCCTCCCAAGGATCAGAGGAACCCCCATACCCCCAGAATAAAGGTTGTTAATTTCTAATTTCTGCCTTAACTCTGTGATAGTGTCCTTATAAAAAGTCTACCTTAGAAGTCATATAATAGTAATTAGTATCTATTTGATTTTATCTCCAATTAAGCTATAGTTTATTTTTCTCATCATCATTAAACATGAATAAAATAGTAGATCTTTTGAATAAGAAGCAATAAAATTTCGAGTTTAAATAAAACAAATTCTAATTGGTTAAATGTGGTGGCAATGCTTTCTGTCTTCTGAATGAATACTTGAACAGTGCATATGTCTTTTGAATTTGTTGTTTAAGACTGTTAAATATGTTGGTTCTTGAAAGAATGATGAACATGAGACATGTTATTGATAATCTGAAAATCATAAAAATGATTCTTGAAGCAT
>NC_029787.2:100432906-100457507 GCF_000816755.2 Arachis ipaensis | reverse complement strand
TCTAAACCTTGTCTGTGGTATTCCGAGTAGGATTCAAGGATTGAATGGCTGTGACGAGCTTCAAACTCCTGAAGGCTGGGTGTTAGTGACAGATGCAAAAGGATAGTAAATCCTATTCCAACCGGATCGAGAACCAACCGGTGATTAGCCGTGCTGTGACAGAGCACGTGAGCGTAGTTTTCACTGGAAGGATGGAAGGTAACCATTGACAACGGTGATCCACCAACACACAGCTTGCCATAGGGGGACGTGCGTGCGTGGACAAGAAGACAGAGGAAAGCAGAGATTCAGAAGACAAAGCATCTCCAAAACTCCAACATATTCTCCATTACTGCACAACAAGTAACTTTTAATTTATGCTCTACTGGTTACTCACAATTCAATTGATAAACATAATTGACTTCCTGACTAAGATTTACAAGATAACCATAGATTGCTTCAAACCAACAATCTCCGTGGGATTCGACCCTTACTCACGTAAGGTATTACTTGGACGACCCAGTGCACTTGCTGGTTAGTGGTACGAGTTGTGAAAAGTGTGATTCGCAATTCGTGCACCAGCCGTGGCCCTAAGCATTTTGTTTTCCAGTATTACCACCGGATACATAAACGCCACAGACACATAACTGGGTAAATCTTTTCAGATTGTGACTCAGCTTTGCTAGAGTCCCCAATTAGAGGTGTCCAGAGCTCTTAAACACACTCTTTTTGCTTTGGACCACGACTTTAACTGCTCAGTCTCAAGCTTTTCACTTGACACCTTCACGCCACAAGCACATGGTTAGGGACAGCTTGGTTTAGCCACTGAGGCCAGGATTTTATTCCTTTAGGCCCTCCTATCCATTAATGCTCAAAGCCTTGGATCCTTTTTCTACCCTTGCCTTTTAGTTTAAAGGGTTACTGGCTTTTTTTACTTGCTTCTTCTTTTTCTTTCTTTTCTCTTTTTTTCTTTTTTTTCGCCACTTTTTTTTTGCAAGCTTTTTCACTGCTTTTTCTTGCTTCAAGAATCAATTTTATGATTTTTCAAATTATCAATAACATTTCTCCTTTTTCATTATTCTTTCAAGAGCCAATAATTTTAACATTCATAAACAACAAATTCAAAAATATGTACTGTTCAAGCATTCATTCAGAAAAACAAAAAGTATTGCCACCACATCAAAATAATTAAACTATTTTAAAATTCGAAATTCATGTACTTCTTTTTCTTTTTCAGAAAATATTTTTCATTTAAGAAAGGTGATGGATTCATTGGACATTCATAACTTTAAAGCATAGACACTAGACATTAATGATCATGTAAGAAAGACACAAACATAGATAGAACATAAAGCATAATGATAAACCACTATTTCATGATTTATCTTGTACTTAATTGAGTGGTTTTTATCAACTCTTTACCCACTTATTCATACTATTCGCATGTTTTACGTTTTCCTTCCTGATTTTGTGCTATGATTGAAAACATGCTTCTTTGGCCTTTAAATTGCTTATTATTAATCCTCTCTTATTACCATTCGATGACTTGATATGTGTGTTAAGTGTTTTCAGAGATTACAGGGCAGGAATGGCTTAGAGGATGGAAAGGAGGCATGCAAAAATGGAAGGAATACAAGAAGTTGAAGAAATTGCTAAGCTGTCCAGCCTGACCCCCTTGCATTCAAATGGTCATAACTTGAGCTAAAGAGGTCCAAATGACGCGATTCTAGTTGCATTGGAAAGCTAACGTCTGGGGCTTCGATTTGAAATATAATTTTCTATAGTGACCATACAGCTAGGTGACGCGAACGCATGCTCCACGCAGACGCGTCGCAGTGACAAAAATCAGCGTGGCAGATTTCGCCCCCAGCGATTTCTGGGCTGTTTCTGACCCAGTTCTTCCTCTTGAAGATCTTATAGAGTGCATTAGCTCCTCAATGTCTCTTCCTTGCCTTTTTTGTTCTTCCCTCATGGCTATTTGATCCTCTCTAATTTCATGGAGAATAATGGAGTGCTCTTGGTGCTCCATCCTTAGTTATCCCATGTTGGAATTTAATTCTCCTAGGGAGGTGTTGATTTGCTCCCAATAGTTTTGTGGAGGAAAGTGCATCCCTTGAGGCATCTCAGGGATTTCTCGATGAGGGACTTCCTCATGCTCTTGTTAAGGTCCATGAGTGGGTTCTCTCATTTGCTCCATCCTCTTTTAGTGATGGGCTTGTCCTCTTTAATGAGGGTGTCTTCCTCTATGACAACTCTAGCTAAATTGCATAGGTAACAGATGAGATGAGGGAAGGCTAACCTTGCCAAAGTGGAGGTTTTGTTAGCCACTTTGTAAAGTTCTAGAGATATGACCTCATGAACTTCTACTTCCTCTCCAATCATGATGCTATGGATTATGATGGCCCAGTCTATGGTAACTTCAGACCGGTTGCTAGTAGGAATAATTGAGCGTTGGATGAATTTCAACCATCCCCTAGCCACAGGTTTGAGGTCAAGCCTTCTTAATTGAACCGGCTTGCCTTTGGAGTCTCTTTTCCACTGAGCTCCTTCCACACATATGTCCATGAGGACTTGGTCCAACCTTTGATCAAAGTTGACCCTTCTAGTGTAGGGGAGTGTGTCTCCTTGAATCATTGGCAAGTTGAATTCCAACCTTACATTTTCCGGACTGAAATCTAAGTATTTCCCCCGAACCATTGTAAGCCAATTTTTGGGGTTCGGGTTCACATTTTGATAATTATTTTTGGTGACCCATGCATTAGCATAGAACTCCTGAACCATTAAGATTCCGACTTGTTGAATGGTGTTGTTGAGAACTTCCCAACCTCTTTTTCGAATCTTATGTCGGATCTCCGGATACTCATTCCTTTTGAGCATGAAAGGGACCTCAGGGATCACCTTCTTCTTGGTCACAACTTCATAGAAGTGGTCTTGATGGACCTTTGAGATGAATCTCTCCATCTCCCATGACTCAGAGGTGGAAGCTTTTGCCTTCCTTTTCCTCTTTCTAGAGGTTTCTCTAGCCTTAGATGCCATAAATGGTTATGGAAATACAAAAAGCAACACTTTTACCATACCAAACTTAAAAGGTAAAGAGGGAAGTAGAAGAAGAAGAAAATGGAGGAGAAGGAGTTAGATAAGTGGTTCGGCCAAAGGGGAGGGGGAAAAATGTTTATGATGTGTGAAAATGAAGGAGGGATGAGGGGTATATATAGGAGTTGAGAGAGGGGTAGGGTTCATGTATTAGGGGTTGGGTGTTATGGGAAGGTGTGAAGAGAGAGAGAGAGTTGAGGTAGGTGGGGATTCTGTGGGGTCCACAGATCCTGAGGTGTCAAGGATTTCTCATCCCTGCACCATTTTGGCGTGTAAACGCCCATTGGAGTGCCAATCCTGGCGTTAAACACCAGGTTGCTGCCCATTTCTGGCATTTAACGCCAGCTTTTCTTCCCTTTCTGGCGTTAAACGCCAACTTGTTGCCCTTTTCTGGCGTTAAACGCCCAGAATGGTGCCAGACTGGGCGTTTAACGCCCATTCTGCTACACTTACTGGCGTTTAAACGCCCGTAAGCTCTTCCTCCAGGGTGTGCTATTTTTAATGCTATTTTTTTTATTTTGCTTTGATTTTTGCAATTATTTTTGTGACTCCACATGATCATCAACCTAAGGAAAACATAAAATAATAATAGAAACTTAACATAGATAGGTAAAAATTGGGTTGCCTCCCAACAAGCGCTTCTTTAATGTCAGTAGCTTGACAGTGGCTCTCATGGAGCCTCACAGATACTCAGAGCATAATGATGGACTCCCAACACCAAACTTAAAGTTTGAATGTGGGGGTTCTGTTTGACTCTTCATTGAGAGAAGCTTTTCATGCTTCCTCTCCATGGTTACAGTAGAAGATCCTTGAGCTTTAAACACAAGGTAGTCCTTGATGACAAGTCATCTTAGCCTAGTTTCACTAGCCTTTTTCTTTTGTTTTCAATTGAATTATGCACTTTCTTGAGCCATAAGCAAGCCAATTGGGTAGATTTTCATGCTTCCTTTGATTTAATCAACCATGTATGAATTCATGCTATTTCATGAGGTTTTATGCTATAATTGTCACATATTATGAAAGAATGAATATCTCATGATTTTGAGCATAGCTTTGATGTGTTTGGTTGATTAATGATAGGTGAAGAAAGCTTGGAGAAAGGTTGAAGCAAGAAGGAATGGCTAGGAGGAAGAGAGGACAAAAAGTTTGAGCAAAAGTTTGCCTCAAACTTTAGCTCAAACTTTTGGATTAATTGAAAACGAACCAGGGAGCAAAAAGCTTGACCAAAAGTTTGCCTCAAACTTTCGGGCAAACTTTTGGGCGAAAAGCTGGAGCAAAAGTTAGCCTCAAACTTTTGTGCAAACTTTTGGGATTCAGCACTTTAAATTTCAGTTCTCTTTAAATTCAATGCAATTTACCCATTCCCTTTACTTTCCATGCAATCTAAATTCTTCAAATCACAAATCACTCAACCAAATCTTGATTCGCTTGACTAAATCAACCACTAAACTAAAATTGCTCAATCCTTAAATCCCTGTGGGATCGACCTCACTCCTGTGAGTTATTATTACTTGATGCGACCCGGTGCACTTGCCGGTTAGTTTTAGGTGTTTTGGAGAAATTCATTTTTCCACAAAAATACACCATCAAGTTTTTGGCGCCGTTGCCGGGGATTGATTAGATTGACAATGATTAAGTGAAGTGGAGATCTAGATCAAGCACTTTTTCCTTTCTGTTCTTTAATTTTCAATTAACCCACTAACTGTTTGAATTTTTGCTTAAGCTAACTAAAACTTCATTCTAGCAGTAGATTGAAGTGTCACTGGTTTGTGTGTTTCTTATGTTCTACTTGTATGTCAGGTACAAGAAGAACCACACCCATCTTTCATGAACAAGACGAAAGAACTCTCAGGAGGTTAAGAAGAGCTGAAAGAGGGAAAAATATTATTGGAGAAGAGGAATCAGAAGAAGAATTCCAAGATATGGAGGAACATTCAACCAATCTACCTGGTGGAGCTGATAACAACAATAACAATCCACCCCAGAGGAAAGTTTTGGCTTCCTATACCTTTGCAAATGCTAGACATTGTGGAAGCAGCATTCTCACCCCTAATGTCAATGCAAATAACTTTGAATTGAAGCCACAACTCATTACATTGGTCCAAAACAACTGCTCGTTTGGGGGAGGACCATTGGAGGATCCAAATCAACATCTATCTACCTTCTTAAGGATTTGTGACACTGTCAAGTCCAATGGCGTGAATCCTGAAACTTACAAGCTTCTGCTGTTCCCGTTCTCATTAAGGGACAAGGCCGCACAATGGCTTGAAACTTTCCCTCAAGGAAGCATCACTAGCTGGGATGATTTGGTAACTAAATTTCTAGCCAAATTCTATCCACCTCAAAGAGTCATCAGGCTGAAGACTGAGGTGCAAACATTCACGCAATTGGATGCTGAAAATCTGTAT
Organism: Arachis ipaensis; assembly: GCF_000816755.2. NCBI lineage: Eukaryota > Viridiplantae > Streptophyta > Magnoliopsida > Fabales > Fabaceae > Arachis > Arachis ipaensis. The sequence goes on along the minus strand of NC_029787.2, from coordinate 100,452,027 downwards.
GAAGCATGGGAAAGATACAAGGCTCTGCTGAGGAAATGTCCACCAGAAATGTTCACTGAGTGGGACAAGCTACAGAACTTCTATGAAGGACTCACTCTAAAGGCTCAAGAATCACTTGACCACTCAGGTGGAGGATCATTGCAACTGATGAAAATAGCAGAAGAAGCCCAAAATCTTATTGACATGGTGGCCAACAATCAATATTTCTTTGCTCACCAAAGAAATCGCCAACCATCACAAAGGAGAGGAGTAATGGAGCTAGAAGGAGTGGACTCAATCTTAGCTCAAAACAAGATGATGCAGCAGCAAATTCAACAATAATTTGAGCAAATGGCCAAGAGGATTGATAGCCTCCAAGTTGCAGCAGTTAACACAAGCCAACCATCATCCACATGGGGGCAAAATGAAGAAACTCAAGAAGAACAACAACAAGAGCAAGTACAGTATATGCACAACCAGGGACCAAATGAAGTGTATGGTGATACATACAATCCATCCTGGAAGAACCACCCAAACCTCAGATGGGGAGATAGTCACACCCAAAACCAACAACCATGGCAGAGGAACTCGAACCAAAACAACTCAAGAAGCAACCAAAACCACAACCAGCAGCAAACTAACCAGAACCCCTACAGAAAACCTCAAAACAACTACCCCAACCCCAACCAGTACCAATCCAATAACCAATCCACCAACCAAAATGCCTACCATCCACCACCCACATCTCATAACCCACCTCAAGTATCACCTGAATCTCAAAGACTCACTAACTTGGAGACCTTGATGGATAAAATGTTGAAACACCAGGAAATGACAACCAAGAACCATGAAGCCTCCATAAAGAGCCTAGAGAGGCAGATGGGACAAATCTCCAAGCAGATCTCTATTGAGAGACCTTCAAGCTCTCTGCCGAGTGATACAATTCCAAATCCTAAGGAAGAATGCAAGGCAATACAATTAAGGAGTGGGAAAACATTGATGAACAATAATGACACTACAAAGAAGCAAGCAGAGAGCAGCAAAAGACCAATAGAAGATGAGGAGCAAACAAAGGCAGATGAAGCCAAGGATCAAGTTGTGATACCAAACAGAAGCATTAAGAAACTCAAAGAGAAGGACAACTAACCACACAGTTTACAAGAAGTAACTCAGGGACAGCAACAAATAGGAAAGAGCATCACACCTCCACTGCCATATCCCCAGAGGTTCAACAAAGAAACTAAGGACCAACATTTTCATAAGTTCCTTGAGACTTTCAAAAAGCTGGAAATCAATATTCCCTTGGCTGAAGCACTTGAGCAAATGCCTCTGTATGCCAAGTTTTTGAAGGAGCTTATCAACAAGAAAAGAAGTTGGCTTGAGAAGGAAACCGTGTTACTCACCGAGGAATGCAGTGCTTTGATTCAAAGGGGCATTCCACCAAAACTCAAAGATCCAGGAAGCTTTGTAGTCTCATGCACCATTGGCAGAATAATTCTCAACAAAGCTCTCTGTGACCTTGGTGCCAGCATCAACTTAATGCCTCTCTCAATGATGAGAAAACTTGCTATAGAAGAGCTTAAACCCACCAGGATGTCATTAGTCATGGCTGACAGATCAATCAAAACACCCACTGGAATTGTGGAGAATCTGTTGGTGAAGGTTGGGGAGTTTATTTTCCCAGCAGATTTTGTGATTTTGGACACTGAAGAGGAAGGAAACAATTCAATCATTTTGGGAAGGCCATTTCTAGCCACAGCAAGAGCCACTATTGATGTAGAAAAAGGAGAAATGATCTTCAGGGTCCACAATGAACAAATGGTCATAAATGTCTTCAAGTCAATGCAACACATTCCCAAGCAAGAGGATTATGTGAGAGTGGATATGATAGAGAGTTTGGTGGAAGAAATGCTGGAAGAAAGTCCTCAAGAGCAAGAAGGAAATCAAGGGGCAACAGAGGAACAAGTAGCTGAGACTTCTATTGAGCAAGATGAAAAACAAGACAAGAAGGAAGAAGTACGAAAACAAGAACTGAAACCATTACCCAACCTTCTCAAATATGCATTCCTTGGCACATCGGAGAGCTTCCCAGTGATCATTAATTCATCCCTGACAAAGGAGGAAGAAGGAGAACTTCTTGATGTACTCAAAGCTCACAAAGATGCTTTAGGATGGACCATTGACGACCTGAAGGGAATCAGCCCTGCAGTGTGTATACATAAGATCCTCTTGGAAGATAATTCCAAACCAGTGGTTCAACCACAAAGGAGGCTAAATCCCACAATGAAGGAAGTTGTCCAGAAGGAAGTAATGAAGTTGTGGAATGCAGGGATAATCTTCCCAATATCTGACAGCCCATGGGTGAGCCCGGTTCAAGTTGTACTAAAGAAAGGAGGAATGACGGTCATCACTAATGAAAAGAATGAGTTGATCCCTACTAGAACAGTGACTGGGTGGAGAATGTGCATAGACTATAAAAGATTGAATGATGCTACCAGGAAAGACCATTTCCCTCTCCCATTTATTGATCAGATGCTGGAGAGATTAGCCGGCCATGCCTATTATTGCTTTTTGGACGGATATTCTGGGTATAATCAAATCGTGGTGGATCCCAAGGACCAAGAGAAGACTGCCTTTACATGTCCATTTGGAGTCTTTGCATATAGGAGGATGCCCTTTGGGCTTTGCAACGCCCCAGCCACATTTCAAAGGTGTATGCTTTCCATTTTCTCTGATATGGTCGAAAAATTTTTAGAGGTCTTCATGGACGATTTCTCTGTTTTTGGTGATAATTTCAATGCTTGCCTAAACCATTTAACCCTTGTCTTGAAACAGTGCCAAGAAACTAATTTGGTTTTGAATTGGGTAAAATGCCACTTCATGGTACCCGAAGGGATTGTTCTTGGTCATAAAATTTCAAGAAAAGGGATAGAGGTCGACAAGGCAAAGGTTGAGATCATAGAAAAACTCCCTCCACCAATTAATCTGAAATCTGTTAGAAGTTTCTTGGGGCATGCCGGATTTTACAGAAGGTTTATCAAGGATTTTTCAAAAATAGCCAAACCTTTGAGTAATCTATTAATGCTTGATAACCCTTTTGTTTTTAATGAAAACTGCCAGCAAGCCTTTGAAACTCTAAAAAACAGACTCACAACAGCACCAATCATCACACCTTCAGATTGGGAGTTACCCTTTGAACTCATGTGTGATGCAAGTGACCTTGCAATTGGTGCTGTACTTGGGCAAAAGAAGGGAAACTTACATCATGTCATATATTATGCAAGTAAAGTGTTGAATGAGGCCCAAAAAAATTACACCACAACAGAGAAGGAGTTGCTAGCTGTAGTTTATGCATTTGATAAGTTTAGACCATACTTGATAGGATCCAAAGTTGTGGTTTATACTGACCATGCTGCACTTAAGTATTTGATGTCAAAATAGGATGCTAAACCTAGACTTATCAGGTGGATATTGCTCCTACAAGAGTTTGACATTGAGGTAAGAGACAGGAAGGGCACTGAAAACCGGGTTGCTGATCATTTGTCGAGACTACCACATGAAGCAATTCAAAAAACCTCTCAACCCGTGAATGAAAGCTTCCCAGATGAGCACCTGTTGCAGATCCAGCAAGCACCTTGGTTTGCTGACATAGCAAACTACAAAGTGGGAAGGAAGATACCTCAAGAGTTCTCTAAGCAACAAGTGAAGAAGTTAATCCATGAGGGAAAGAAATTCTTATGGGATGAACCCTTCCTGTTCAATAGATGTTCTGATAGAGTAATTAGAAGGTGTGTCCCTGAGAGTGAAATGAGGGATATCCTGTGGCACTGCCATGGTTCAGCTTATGGTGGACACTTTGGCCCAGAGAAAACAGCTGCAAAGATATTGCAGAGCGGCTTCTATTGGCCAACTATCTTCAAGGATGCCAGAGAATATGTTCACCAATGTAATGAATTCCAGAAAGCAGGAGGATTAACAAGAAGGAATGAGATGCCTCAAAACTTCATCTTGGAACTGGAACTATTTGATCTATGGGGAATTGATTTCATGGGACCTTTTCCCCCTTCCTATTCTTTTAGATATATCCTAGTAGCAGTGGAGTACGTCTCAAAGTGGGTGGAAGCCATAGCCACAACCACCTGTGATGCACAGATTGTCTTCCAATTCCTTAGAAAGCACATTTTCACAAGATATGGAGTACCCAAGGGTCTTGTTAGTGATGGTGGTGGTCACTTTTGCAACAAACAGATGGAGAAACTCCTCCACAAATATGGAGTAATCCATAAAGTGGCCACACCTTACCACCCTCAGACTAATGGCCAGGCTGAACTAGCAAATAGGGAATTAAAGAAGATCCTAGAGAAAACAGTGGGAAGCACAAGAAAAGATTGGGCTAGGAAGCTAGAAGATTTATTATGGGTATATAGGACAGCTTTCAAAACTCCTATTGGCAAGTCACCCTTTCAGCTATTGTATGGCAAATCCTGCCACCTCCCTGTAGAGCTTGAACACAGAGCTTTTTGGGCCACTAAACTCCTCAACCTTGATTCCCAAGCTGCAGGAGAAAAAAGGTTGTTGCAACTAAATGAGTTAGATGAATTCAGGATAGAAGCTTATGAGAGTGCTAAGATATACAAGGAAAGAGCTAAGAGGTGGCATGACAAGAAGATCACAAAGAAGGAATTCAAGCCAGGACAACAAGTGCTCCTGTATAATTCAAGGCTTAAGATTTTCCCTGGCAAACTGAAGTCAAAGTGGACTGGTCCATACTTGGTAACAAAGGTTTTTCCTTATGGGAGTATTGAACTGCTAGATGAAGCAACAAAGAATCAATTCACAGCAAATGGTCACAGAGCAAAGCTGTATTTGGGAGGACAATGGGATAGGAAAAAAGAGGTCCAGAACCTACAGCCTTCTTGAAAGGAATTGAAAGATGTCAAGCTAGTGACAATAAAAGAGCGCTTGTTGGGAGGCAACCCAACCTGAGGTAGTTTTCTTTTCATAGGTTTTTCAATAAAAATGTTGAATAATTAATATGTATTGTAAGGAGCTAAGTTTGGTGTTGCACACCAAAAATAACTCAAGGGAGAATGGAGGATTCCAAGTTTGGTGTTCCACCAAAACCTCATTCAAAAGCACATTTTAACTTCCTGCACATTGCTAGTTCCAAGCAATCAAACAGATTATTCAACCACTTAACTTTTTTTTAGTCTTAAACTTCATAACCTTTAGCAAGGACACAAAATCCTGCCTAGAGTTAACCTGCTGTGTCCAGAAAAGTGGCAAGAAATTAAGTTTGGTGTTCCCACACTAAATTAAATCCACAAGCCACAATCAATTCATGCATACTAACTGGTCATCTAAGGGCTTGAGAAGCAAGTAACTTTTGAGAATTATGCAGGGAATTCACCACCATTTGAAGACACTATGCATCATAACTCAAAAAGGCACAACAGAAGGAAGGACAAAGGAACTGCAAACCAATAGGTTGTATTTACACTTAACTCTTACTGTTGAAAAATGTTTTGACTTGTGTTTTGTTAAAGTGTTCATCTAATACAAGTAGAATTTCTCTTAAAATAAGTAAGCTAGTCTATGTGTGTGCTTGTGTGTTTACTTTCACTGAACAAAAAGCATGCTTTGTCCCCTGCATTTTTAATTCAATAAAAGAGATGTTTGAATGTGAAGTGAGATAGTTCTCTGTTAGATAGAAGTGCAATAAAAGTAAGTGGAGGTGTGTGTGTGATTGTATAATAGCTCACTTTGGTGAATAAAAGAACTAGGATGTCTCCTTCTAAGTATAAAGTGGCCTACTGTCTATGAATCTCAATCAAATAAAAGTCCTTGGTTAGACAGAAAAACAAAAAGAAAGAAAAAATGTGAAGAAAGCTTGGAGAAAGGTTGAAGCAATAAGGAATGGCTAGGAGGAAGAGAGGACAAAAAGTTTGAGCAAAAGTTTGCCTCAAACTTTAGCTCAAACTTTTGGATTAATTGAAAACGAAGCAGGGAGCAAAAAGCTTGACCAAAAGTTTGCCTCAAACTTTTGGGCAAACATTTGGGCGAAAAGCTGGAGCAAAAGTTAGCCTCAAACTTTTGTGCAAACTTTTGGGCAAAAAGCTGGAGCAAAAGTTAGCCTCAAACTTTTTGGCAAACTTTTGGCATCACAGAACAACACCCTGGAGAGCAAAAGTTTGCGCCAACGTTAGCCTCAAACTTTTTGGCTAACGTTGGCGCATGAACAACACACCCTGGAGAGCAAAAGTTTGCGCCAACGTTAGCCTCTAACTTTTTGGCTAACGTTGGCGCCATGAGTGTGCAAGGGGAGGCCAACATTGGAGCAAAAGTTTGACCCTTAACTTTTGCCCCAATGTTGGTATTAGCAAAGAAGGGTGGCTGATGTGAAAAGTTGGAGTAAAAGTTAGCCTCAAACTTTTACTCAAACTTTTACTCAAGCTTTAATGATTCCAAATCCGGTTCAATTCGGTTCTTCTCCAAACTCCAAGAGCAATCAACCAAGGCCTCTATCAACCCAATTCCACCATAAGCAAAGGCCCAATTGAAGGCTTGAAGACCATTTGAAAAAAGTGTATAAATAGCATAGGATTTAAGTTTTTCGGGGAGCTTTCCCTTTTAGTTTTCATAAAGAGTTTTCGGAGTGCTTTTGGTATTGAGTAAATTTTAATTTCTAAGTTTCGGGGAAGGAGAATTGAATTCCCTTCCTCTTAGTTTTCTTGCTTTCAATTTCAATTACAATTGTCTTCGGATCTTGGGTGGAGAATTGAAGAACTTCTGTTTCAATCTCACCTTGGGATCTTGTTTAATTCTCTGCTTAATTGAATTTCAGTTTCGGTTAATTGCTTCTTCATCTACTTTCTTTGCAATTTACATTTCCTTTGCAATTGTTCTTGTTGGATCTAGGAAGGCATTGAGATCTAGACTTGGTTATCTAGTCTCTTGGGTCCTGAGATCTAAATCCCAATTTTAAATTTTCTGTTTACTGCTTTCAAGCTCATTTACATTTCTGTTTTAAGATCTGGTTAAATTTAAGTCATCCTTTACTTCTCTGCTTGTTGCAATTTTACTTTTCCTTGTTTAATTTCTGCAAATCCAATTCCCAATTCCCTTTACAATTCAAGCCATTTACATTTCTTGCACTTTAAGATTCTGCAATTTACATTTCTTGCGTTCTAAGTTTCTGCCATTTAATTTCTTGTTCTTTAAGATTCAGCACTTTAAATTTCAGTTCTCTTGAAATTCAATGCAATTTACCCATTCCCTTTACTTTCCATGCAATCTAAATTCTGCAAATCACAAATCACTCAACCAAATCTTGATTCGCTTGACTAAATCAACCACTAAACTAAAATTGCTCAATCCCTCAATCCCTGTGGGATCGACCTCACTCCCGTGAGTTATTATTACTTGATGCGACCCGGTGCACTTGCTGGTTAGTTTTGGGTGTTTTGGAGAAATTCGTTTTTCCACAAAAATACACCATCAGTCCTCATTCACTTGAAGGATCAACTCTCCTCTGTGAACATCAATCATAGCTTTTGCTGTGGCTAGGAAGGGTCTGCCAAGGATGATGGATTCATCTATATTCTTCCCAGTGTCCAGGATTATGAAGTTAGCAGGGATGTAAAGGCCTTCAACCTTTACCAAGACATCCTCTACAATTCCATAAGCCTGTTTCCTTGAATTGTCTGTCATCTCTAGTGAGATTCTTGCAGCTTACACCTCAAGGATCCCTAGTTTCTCCATTACAGAGAGGGACATGAGGTTTATACTTGACCCCAGGTCAAATAAAGCCTTCTCAAAGGTCATGGTGCCTATGGTACAAGGTATGGAGAACCTTCCAGGATCATGTCTCTTCTGAGGTAATTTCAGTTGAGTCGGCTCATTCCGTTCATTGATGAGCAATGGAGGTTCATCCTCCCAAGTCTCATTACCAAATAACTTGGCATTCAGCTTCGTGATTGCTCCAAGGTACTTAGCAACTTGCTCTTCAGCAATATCTTCATCCTCTTTAGAGGAGGAATACTCATCAGAGCTCATGAATAGCAACAGTAAGTTTAGTGGAATCTCTATGGTCTCTGTATGAGCCTCAGATTCCCTTGGTTCCTCAGAGGGGAACTTCTTTTCGTTCAGAGGATATCCCATGAGATTTTTCTCACTGGGAATCATGTCCTCCTTACTCTCTCCAGGTTCGGCCATGTTGGTTATGTTTATGGCCTTGCACTCTCTCTTGGGATTTTCTTCTGTATTACTTGGAAGAGTGCTAGGAGGAGTTTCAGTAATTTTCTTACTCAGCTGGCCCACTTATGCCTCCAAATTTCTGATGGAGGACCTTGTTTCAGTCATGAAACTGAGAGTGGTCTTAGATAGATCAGAGACTACAGTTGCTAAGTCAGAGTGGCTCTGCTTAGAATTCTCTATCTGTTGCTGAGAAGATGATGGAAAAGGTTTGCTATTGCTAAACCTGTTTCTTCCACCATTATTATTATTGAATCCTTGATTAGGCTTCTGTTGATCCTTCCATGAGAGATTAGGATGATTCCTGCATGAAGGATTGTAGGTGTTTCCATAGGGTTCTCCCATGTAATTCACCTCTTCCATTATAGGATTCTCAGGATCATAAGCTTCTTTTTCAGAAGATGCTTCTTTAGTACTGCCTGTTGCAGCTTGCATTCCAGACAGACTCTAAGAAATCATATTGACTTGCTGAGTCAATATTTTATTCTGAGCCAATATGCCATTCAGAGTATCAATCTCAACTCCTTTCTTTTGAGTTGTCCCATTATTCACAGAATTTTTTTCAGAAGTGTACATGAACTGGTTATTCGCAACCATTTCAATGAGTTCCTGGGCTTCTTCAGGTGTCTTCTTCAGATGAAGAGATCCACCAGCAGAGTTGTCCAATGACATCTTGGACAGTTCAGACAGACCATCATAGAATATGCATATGATGCTCCATTCTGAAAGCATGCCAGAAGGACACCTTCTAATCAATTGCTTGTATCTTTCCCAAGCTTCATAGAGGGATTCGCCTTCCTTCTGTCTGAAGGTATGGACTTCCACTCTAAGCTTACTCAATTTTTGAGGTGGAAAGAACTTTGCCAAGAAGGCATTGACTAGCTTTTCCCAAGAGTTCAGACATTCTTTAGGTTGTGAGTCCAACCATGTCCTAGCTTTATCTCTTACAACAAAAGGGAAGAGCATAAGTCTGTAAACCTCAGGGTCAACCCCATGGGTCTTAACAGTGCCACAGATTTGCAAGAATTCAGCTAAAAACTGATGAGAATCTTCCAATGGAAGTCCATGATACTTGCAATTCTGCTGCATTAGAGAAACTAATTGAGGCTTAAGCTCGAAGTTATTTGCTCCAATTGCAGGAATTGAGATGCTCCTTCCACAGAAGTCAGAAGAGGGTGCAATAAAGTCACCAAGCATCTTCCTTGCATCTCCACCATTGTTGTTGGGTTTGGCCACGTCTTCTTCTTTTTCAAAAAATTCCGTTAGGTCCTCTTCAGAGTGTTGTGCTTTAGCTTCTCTTAGCTTCCTCTTCAAGGTCCTTTCAGGTTCCGGATTAGCTTCAACAAGAATGTTCTTATCCTTGCTCCTACTCATATGAAAAAGAAGAGAACAAAAAAGAATAGGAATCCTCTATGTCACAGTATAGAGATTCCTTGAGGTGTCAGAGGAAAATAGGAATAGAGGGATGAGGTAGGTAGATAAGAATTCAAACATATGAAGAAGGAGAGAGTCCGAATTGCTAATTGAGGAGGAGTGTTAGTCCTTAAATAGAAGAAGGTGAGGAAGGGATTTTCGAAAATTAAAAGTGAGAAAGTTGTTAGGTGATTTTGAAAAATATTTTGAAATCAGTAATCAAAAAGATATGATTGAAAATTATTTTGAAAAAGATGTGGTTGAGAACATATTATTAAGAAGATATGATTGAAAAACAATTTTTAAAAAAATTTTAAATTAATGATATGATTGAGAAGATATGATTGGAAATTAATGACTTGGCTAACAAGAAATTTAAAAGATATGATTCTAAAGTTCAAATATTGAACCTTTCTTAATAGTCAAGTAACTTGAAATTTTTTTTTTTGAATCAAATCATTAATTGTGGTAAGGATTTTCGAAAATATTAAAAAATAATTTAAAAATATTTGATTTTGAAAAAAATATGAATGATAAGAGAGGATATGAAAAGATAAGATTTTGAAAAATTAGTTTTAAAACTTTCAAAATTGAAAAAGATTTGAATTGAAAACAAAATTACCTCCTTGATGCTATCCTGGTGTTAAACACCCAGAATGGTATCATTCTGGCGTTTAACGCCCAAAGTACTACCCTTTTGGGCGTTTAACGCCCAGCCAGGTACCCTGGCTGGCGTTTAAACGCCAGTTTTCCTTCCTCACTAGACATTTTGAATGCCCAGCTTTTTCTCTGTAATTCCTCTGCTGTATGTTCTGAATCTTCAATTCTCTGTATTATTGACTTGAAAAGACATAATTTTGAAAATTTTTTTGAATTTATAATGATGAGAAATAATAAAATAAAACTAATCATGGAAAACTATGATCAAATCAACAATGCATCCAAGACATCAAACTTAGAAGTTTTCATATTAGAGGCACTAACAAATTGAGAATGCACATGAGAAACAACAAAAGACACAAAACAAGAGAATTTAAAGACCAGACCCAAGAAAATCATCAAGAACAGCTTGAAGATCAATGAAGAATGTAATGCATGAAATTTTTTCGAAAATTTTTAAGATAATTTAAAAATATGCAATTGACACCAAACTTAAAATTTGACACTAGACTTAAACAAGAAACACAAAATTTTTTGGTTTTTTTATGGTTTTATTAAAAAAAAATTTTTCGAAGATTATTTTGACAAGGAAAATAAAGAAATTCAAAACTTTTAATGAGAATTCCAGGAATTATTCAATGTTAATCTAGAACTCCAGTCCAGGAATTAGACATGGCTTACTAGCCAGCCAAGCTTTCAGTGAAAGCTTCGGTCCAAAACACTAGACATGGCCAATGGCCACCCAAGCTTTAGCAGATCATTACATTCAACAGCAAGATTGATAGAAATCAACAAGCTCTTCTGATGATAAGTTAAAACCTCGGTCCAAAAGATTAGACATGGCTTCACAGCCAGCCAGACTTCAACAGATCATCATGAAACTCTAGAATTCATTCTTAAAAATTCTGAAGTCATAGAATAATTTTTTTTTTGAAAATTTTTCGAAAATAAAAAGCTTTAAAAATAAAATAAAATTACCTAATCTAAGCAACAAGATGAACCGTCAGTTGTCCAAACTCAAACAATCCCCGGCAACGGCACCAAAAACTTGGTGCACGAAATTACAATCACACTTTTGTAATTCTGCACAACTAACCAGCAAGTGCACTGGGTCGTCCAAGTAATACCTTATGTGAGTAAGGGTCGATCCCACGGAGATTGTCGGCTTGAAGCAAGCTATGGCCATCTTTGTAAATCTCAGTCAGGCGAATTCAAATAGTTATGAGGTTTTGATAATTAAAATATAAGTAAAACAGAAAATAAGATAGAAATACTTATGTAATTCATTGGTAGGATTTCAATTAAGCGTATGAAGATGCTTTGTTCCTTCTGAACCTCTGCTTTCCTATTGCCTTCATTCAATCATGCGTACTCGCTTCCATGGCAAGCTGTATGTTGGGGGATCACCGTTGTCAATGGCTACCGTCCGTCCTCTCAGTGAAAATGGTCCATCTGCGCTGTCACCGCAAGGCTAATCATCTGTCGGTTCTCACTCATATTGGAATAGGATCCATTGATCCTTTTGCGTCTGTCACTACGCCCAACACTCGCGAGTTTAAAGCTCGTCACAGTCATCCCATCCCAGATCCTACTCGGAATACCACAGACAAGGTTTAGACTTTCTAAATCTCAAGAATGCTGCCAATTGATTCTAGCTTATACCACGAAGACTCTGATCTCACGGAATGGAGGGCTCTGTTTTCAGGAGAGGCAACCATGCGTCGTGAACCAGGAGGCCAAGAGATACACACTCAAGCTATTGTAGATAGAACAGAAGTGGTTGTCAGGCACGCGTTCATAGGTGAGAATGATGATGAGTGTCACGGATCATCACATTCATCAAGTTGAAGTGCGAGTGAATATCTTAGAATAAGAATAAGCTTGAATTGAATAGAAAAACAATAGTACTTTGTATCAATTCATGAGGAACAGCAGAGCTCCACACCTTAAACTATGGGCTGTAGAAACTCCACCGTTGAAAATACAAAAGTGATGAAGGTCCAGGCATGGCCGAATGGCCAGCCCCCAAAACGTGATCAAGAGATCCAAAGTGATACAAAGATAGTCTCAAAAATGATCTAAAGATTCCTCTAAATACAATAGTAAAATGTCATATTTATAATGAACTAGTAGCCTAGGGTTTACAGAAATAAGTAAATGATGCAGAAATCCACTTCTGGGTCCCACTTGGTGTGTTCTTGGGCTGAGCATTGAAGCTTTCACATGTAGAGACTTTTCTTGGAGTTAAACGCCAGCTTTGATGCCAGTTTGGGCGTTTAACTCTAGCTTTTATGCAAATTCTGGCATTTTACGCCAGAATTCCTTGGGCTAACTTTGAACACCAGTTTGGGCCATCAAATATATTGCTGGAAAGCCCAGAATGTCTACTTTCCAATGCAATTGATAGCGCGCTAATTGATCTTCTGTAGCTCCAGAAAATCCACTTCGAGTGTAGAGAGATCAGAATCCAACAGCATCTGTAGTCCTTTTTCAGCCTCTGAATCAGATTTTTGCTCAGGTCCCTCAATTCCAGCCAGAAAATACCCGAAATCACAGAAAAACACACAAACTCATAGTAAAGTCCAGAAATGTGATTTTTATTTAAAAACTAATAATTATATACTAAAAACTAACTAAATCATACTAAAAACCATGTAAAAATAGTGCCAAAAAGCGTATGAATTATCCGCTCATCACAGCGCTGCCACCAGCAGCCCTGTCTTCGCGTGTGTGTATGCACAAGTCTGTGCGTATGGACAGGACCAAATTCTCGCAGAGTGTGCATGCGCACAGGACTGCGCGTACGCACACAAACCAGAAATCACAAATTCTGCAGAAGTTGCAGAATTCAGATTTTTGGCCCAAACTTCCAACGATCATATATCCTTCCACAAAATTCGGATTTCTACCAAATTTAAACCATTTTAAAGTTTATAAAATTATCTTTTTATTGATATAAAAATCATCAAATTTTGAAAATAATTGCTCAAGATATGATCCGTCAAAGTTCATCAAAATTTCAGTTTTACCAAAACTTATAAACTCTGCATTTTCAAACATACATTTACCAATTCTCATGTAAAACCATTCAAAACTCAACCACTCCAATATCAAACATTTCCATTCCTCATTTAATCAACAACCCACAAATTCCTCCACACTTAACCAAATCTTAACTCAATGATCCAATTCGTAACCAACAATTTATATCACAATTCCCAATCAAACATTCCAAATTTATCATTCACCATATATACCTACATATATCAATCTCACCCGTTTAACTCATGTTCATCAATAAGAACCTCACCAATTATCATCCATTAAGCATATTAACCCACATCACATACAACTTTCATATATTGCACCAACAATTATCATAATTCACAATCATCCAACCACTACTCAAATACTCATCTCAATCCAAATTATCTAACAACTAGATCAACATTCCACAATCCACTAAATATATACACAACAACACAATTCTTTTGAATCCATCAACAACATTAATAATTCAACTCCTATCTTAGGGTCTCTAGCCTATGTTTTCACACAACATTATATTTTAGATACAGGAAACCGAAACTATACCTTGACCGATTTCTCGTTCAACCCGGAACACTCTTAAATTCAACTTCCAAGGTTTCGAAACTCCACCAACACATTTTCCAAGCTTGGGGCTCCACACCAAAGCTTCCAAAATCACCAATCAAGCTCCAAAACACACATATACAATGCCTAAGCACAATATCACACCCAAACACAATAACTTAATCACTAAAACACAAAATCTCAAGTCTTTAGCTTAGGGTTGAGAATTTCACCTTACCCAAAGACCAAGGGAGCTAGAGCAAGCCTTCCCTTCAAGTTAATTTGATCCTATAACACAATGGAGCTCAAAATCTCAACATTTTGCCTAAGAAACTCAAAAATCAAGGATGGGAATTCGAAGAAGAAAACATGGCTTACCTCAAGATTGCTTGTATGGTTTTTGTAAAGCTCAACACCGCGGTCGCGTAGCTGCAAATGGTGCGTCAATCGGAGCTCCGGATCAAAAGTTATCAACCATGGAAGATTGAGATGAATAGGAACAAGGGTTTCAATCTCCCCCCCCCCTTTTCCTTTCTTTGTTTCCAGCGTGTGTGTGTTTGTTTTAGGGAGAAAGAGTGCTGAGCTTCATTAATTAAACGAAGCTTGGCTGGGCCTTGGGCCCAATCTTGGGCCGTTTTCTTTAAAATTGGTGTCGAAATTCTCGTTTCGAATTTCTCTACCACAACAAACCATAAAAATCTCATTTCTCACTTTTCTAGAATATATTTTAATTTATAGGTTAATAAGCTATAAATTAACCGGGTTTTACATTCTACCCACCTAAATGGAAATTTTTCCCACAAAATTCGAATCTAGTTACCTGGAAACAAGTGTGGATAGTCTGCTCGCATCTCTGATTCAAGCTCCCAGGTGTGCTCCTCAACACCAGCTCGACTCCGGGCCACTTTCACTAATGGAACCTCTTTTCCGTGCAACTTCTTAATACTCATGTCATCAATCCTGACCCGGGATCACCGATAAAGTCAAGTCTTCCTTTAACTGAACCAATTCAAGTTTTAACACATGGCTAGCATCAGGAGTATACTTCCAAAGCTGCAACACATGAAACATGTCGTGCAGGTTCGACAGGTGAGGCGATAGAGCCATCTGATACGCCACTAGTCCAACTCTCTCAAGAATCTGAAATGGACTGATGTATTGGGGATTCAGCTTTTTCGTCTTAATCGCTCTATCTACTCCTGTTATTTGAGTAACCTTAAGGAAAGCATGGTCTCCTTCCTCAAACTCTAAGGGCTTTCGCCTCTGATCAGCGTAACTCTTCTGACGGCTCTGAGCAGTGAGCATTCTATCTCTGATTTCCTTAACTTGTTTGGTAGTCTCAGCTATCAATTCTGGCCCTAACAAGCTCTTTTCCCTGGCCTCATACCAGCATAGTGAAGATTGACATTTCCTCCCATACAGAGCCTCATATGGAGCTATTCCGATGCTCGCATGGTAGCTATTATTGTACACAAACTCCAGTATTGGCATATACCAATCCCAGCTTGCCGGTTGATCCAGAACACAAGTCCTCAACATATCTTCTAGGGTTTGGATTGCCCTTTCAGATTGACCATCGGTTTGAGGATGGTAAGCTGTACTTAAGCTCAACGGGTTCCGAAAGCTCTCCAAAATGCACCCCAGAATTTTGAAGTGAAACGGGAATCTCTGTCAGAAATTATAGTAGTAGACACAATCATTTAGAATCCAAAATTTTTGTTTTTTATGTTTTCTGTTACATTCTTCTGAATGTGCCGACCACATAATCGGTGAGTTGTAGCTGAGAAGATTTCTTGAATTGCTGCCTTCATTGCCTCATCACCATTTGTGACCACAACATTGGGAGACTTGTTCAGCAAGACTTCCTGAAAGTTTTGCAACAACCACGTATATGTTGCCGTTCGTTCGTCCTCTACCAAAGCAAAGCCAAATATACATGTTTGGTGGTGATGGTTACACCCCGAAAAGATTACCAACGGCCTTCTATACTTATTCTTCTAATAGGTTGTATCGAATGCAAGCACATCTCTAAAGCACTGATAATCGGCCCTACAAATGTCGTCTGCCCAAAATAAATTTGCCAGCCAACCTTCATCAGTAGCACTGTACCTTGCCATGGCCATGGGGTCGACATCGGCTTTCCCAATTGGATAGCTAATCGTTGCAGTGGAATCCCCGCCAATGAGCTTTGTATGACGACTTCTTTGAATGTGATTATCCAGGTCCTTCTTTGTGAACCCGACATTGGCATAACTACCGACTTGGCCTACCATTAGTCCCATTATTTTAGAGGTTGGAAGACCATGATCATGCATGGTGTTTGCCTGAGATTTTTATGCCTTAGTCAACCCTCAATGGTCTGGAATTAGGTGTACCAAGCATTGTGGGACAAGATCGTTGTTGTGCTTCTCGACTAAATTTTTAACCCTCCAAATCAAAGTTTTCGTGTCAAAACACACCACAAGCAAGGCTTCATAACCAGTGCGAGTTAGCGCTCTATGCTCCCTTTTCCTACTTGAATTAGATATGTATTTCTCGAATCACTTTCCTTCCTTCTTGCGAAAAAATCACCTTCTGCGTTGTGTTCCATCTTTTCCACATGTTGTATCACCCTTGCAAACTCCAAACCCGACACACCTTGCATAATGTACATACAAGTTATAAGCTGCATTCGATGTTTCAAAGCTTGGGTTTATAATATCATCGGCCGTTACAGACACACACTTGCTACTGTTGCCACCGCAATCACAAGTGCAGTGGTTCCGAATCTTCAACGTTGTCTTATGAACTGAGTGGTACCGAATCAACATCCACTGCACTCTAATGAGATGAAATAAACAAAAGGCAATAAATAACAGTTTTCAATTAATAACTTTATATAAAAATAACTACACATGACAATGCATAAATAGATGCACGTGTAGAACTACTTTACACTGACTGCCCATCAAAATTAAATTCTTTATTTTATTATCTAAATTTTACTTGTACCTATACTTCCATACTTCCTTAAAAGCTATTAGTTTTAATTAAATTATATCCTTTGAAAGTCATTAACTATTACGAATCATGAAGTAGCATAAAATTATAACTTATAAGCCTCTTATAGTTCAATGGATATCCAAGGAAAAAAAGTGCATCATCTTTATAACTATAGGTGTGCGGTTCATTATATCTTAGAAGAAGTTCTGTTTCTCTTTGGTTAATACCTACTGAAATGGATTTCTAACTCTATCCCTTTGGGACTTGAGGAGTGAAGGCATTGTTTTGGTCTCCATCTCTCTGATTTTTCACTTAGACTGTTTTACAATGAAGGATATAAGTGCTTTTATGAAGAATAATTGATTTGTTATTTGATTAAATAGCTATATCCTTTTTTCCTGGGCACATAATGGCTGTATTGTTATATCTTCTACTTACGTGTTTCAGACTTACGGTTTTAAGTAAGCTATTCCAGATAAAATAATTGTATATTAATAGTTAGAAAAATATATGAATTCGCATAGGAAAATAATTTTAAGCATTGTGCTGTTCCTATTTAAACATCTGCTTTGAGACATACTTGTTTAGAATAATCTACCCTGGGTTTCTTTTATTTATGGTTTTTTATTTTTATTTTTATATAGATTCTTGATGAGTGGATATTTTATACGCTTTTTGGGGATAATTTCATATAGTTTTGAGTATGTTTTAGTTAGTTTTTAGTCTATTTCTATTAGCTTTTAGGAAAAATTCATATTTCTGGACTTTACTATGAGTTGTGTGTTTTTCTGTAATTTCAGGTATTTTTCTGGCTGAAATTGAAGGAGCTAAGCAAAAATCTGATTCAGGCTGAAAAAGGACTGCTGATGCTGTTGGATTCTAACCTCTCTGCACTCAAAGTGGATTTTCTGGAGCTACAGAACTCGAAATGGCGTGCTTCCAATTGCGTTGGAAAGTAGACATCCAGGGCTTTCCAGCAATATATAATAGTCCATACTTTGCACAAGAATAGATGACGTAAACTGGCGTTTATCCACCAACCCACAGCTTGCCATAGGAGGACGTGCGTGCATGAACAAGAAGACAGAGGAAAGCAGAGATTCAGAAGACAAAGCATCTCCAAAACTCCAACATATTCTCCATTACTGCATAACAAGTAACCTTTATTCCATGCTCTATTATTTATTTGCAATTCAACTGATAAACATAATTGACTTCCTCACTAAGATTTACAAGATAACCATAGATTGCTTCAAACCAACAATCTCCGTGGGATTCGACCCTTACTCACGTGAGGTATTACTTGGACGACCCAGTGCACTTGCTGGTTAGTGGTACGCGTTGTGAAAAGTGTGATTCACAATTCGTGCACCAAGTTTTTGGCGCCGTTGCCGGGGATTGTTCGTATTTGGACAACTAACGGTTTATTTTGTTGCTTAGATTAGGAAAAATTTTCTCTTTTTGGTTTAGAGTCTTTTATTATTTATCCCTTGTTAAAACACTTTAAATCTATAGCTCAGTTAGTTAGAACGTGGTGTTTATGTTCATGGTAATTGGCTATCATAATTTTTTAAAAAAACCTTTTTCAAAAATAATTTTTCTGTTAAATCCTGTGCCAAACTTTAAGTTTGGTGTTTTCAAAAATAATCTTTCTTAAAATTTTCGAAAATTCCATAACTCATTTGGCTAGAGCGTTAATCTGTGTTCTTGGTAATTGGGTTAGAATCTTTTATACTCTTTGCAAAACCTTCTTTTTCATAAATAATATTTTTTCTATTAAATCCTGTGCCAAACTTTAAGTTTGGTGTTTTCTTGTTGATTTCCCTTTGGTTTTCGAAAATTTTGGTTTGGTTTTCTAAAAATTTAAAGTTTGGTGTTCGTTCTTCATGTTCTTGTGTTCTTGTGAGTCTTCAAAGTGTTCTTGAGTTTTTCTTGTGTCTTGATCTTAAAATTTTTAAGTTTGGTATTCCTTGGTGTTTTCTCTCCAAAATTTTCAAAAACAAGGAGCATTAGATCTAAAAATTTTAAATCTTGTACTATCTTATTGTTTTTCTCTCTCCTCACTAAATTCAAAAATATCTTTTCAAAATTTGTTTCAACTAACTAACTAACTTTTTGTTTGTTTCTTAACTTTTTCAAAACTACCTAACTAACTATCTCTCTCTCTAATTTTCGAAAATATCTTCCCTCTTTTTCAAAAATTTCTTTTTTATTAACTAATTATTTTTAATTTTTTTACG
>NC_029787.2:100429434-100432817 GCF_000816755.2 Arachis ipaensis | reverse complement strand
TTGATAATCTAAAAAATCATAAAAATGATTCTTGAAGCAAGAAAAAGCAGCAAAGAACAAAGCTTGCAGAAAAAAAAAAAGCAAAAAAAAAAATTATAGAAAGAAAAAGAAAAAGCAAGCAGAAAAAGCCAAAAGCTCTTAAAACCAAGAGGCAAGAGCAAAGAGCCAATAGCCCTTAAAACCAAAAGGCAAGGGTAATGAAAAGGATCCCAAGGCTTTGAGCATCAGTGGATAGGAGGGTAACATAATTGACTTCCTGACTAAGATTTACAAGATAACCATAGATTGCTTCAAACCAACAATCTCCGTGGGATTCGACCCTTACTCACGTGAGGTATTACTTGGACGACCCAGTGCACTTGCTGGTTAGTGGTACGCGTTGTGAAAAGTGTGATTCACAATTCGTGCACCAATTCTCAATGTTTGAACTTATATAAAGTTACTGCTAGATTTTGATTTAACAAGAGGACAATGATTTTTATAAGTTATTTGCATTAAAAATCTCTTAAATCTTATCTGTTATCGTGAAAGATTGAAATAGATTATAAATAATAACGATGATGATTAGTTTCATAGTGATCACTTTGTTTTTGTAGTATTTGTTACTTAAGTATCATGGTTTAATATTTGAATTTATAAATGTAGGTATGAGAAGGAAATCAGTCATCCTATTTGATGAGCGGATAATTTATACCCTTTTTGGCATTGTTTTTATATAGTTTTTAGTGTGTTTTAGTTACTTTTTATTATATTTTTATTAGTTTTTATGCAAAAATTACCTTTCTGGACTTTACTATGAGTTTGTGGGTTTTACTGTAATTTCAGGTATTTTCTGGCTGAAATTGAGGGACCTGAGCAAAAATCTGATTCAAAGGCTGAGAAAGGACTGCAGATGTTGTTGGATTCTGACCCTCCTGCACTCTAAGTGAATTTTCTGGAGCTATAGAAGCCCAATTGGCGCGCTCTCAATTGCGTTGGAAATTAGACATCTTGGGTTTTCCTGCAATATATAATAGTCCATACATTGCCCGAGATTTAATGGCCCAAACTGGCGTTAAATGCCAGCTAGAGACCCTTTTCTGACGTAAAACGCCAAAACTGGCACACTTCTTAGCGTTAAATGCCCATTTTGGCACCCAGGGTGGCGTTTAACTCCAATTTGAGGCATATGCACGTGGAAGCTTGAAAGCTCAGCCCAAACACTCACCAAGTGGGCCCCGAAAGTGGAATTCTGCACTATCTACACCTAATTACTCATTTTCTGTAAACCTAAGTTACTAGTTTAGTATAAAAACTACTTTTAGAGATTCATTTAGCAAATCATGACATTTTACATTTCATATTGTATCTTCTACGGCATGAGTCTCTAAACCCCATAGGTGGGGGTGAGGAGCTCTGCTGTGTCTCAATGAATTAATGCAATTACTATTGTTTTCTATTCAATCACGCTTGATTCTGTTCTAAGATACTCACTCGTACTTCAATATAGAGAATATGATGATCTGTGACACTCATCATCATTCTCAAACTTATGAACGCGTGCTTGACAACCACTCCCGTTCTACCTGAGCTCAACGTAGTCATTGGGCGACAGCTTGAGTGCGTATCTCTTGGGTCTCTAATCCACGGACCGAGTCCGTAGGATTAGAACCTTCGTGGTAGAGGCTAGAACTAATTGGCAGCATTCCTGAGATCCGAATAGTCTAAACCTTGTCTGTGGTATTCCGAGTAGGATCTGGAACGGGATGACTATGACGAGCTTCAAACTCACAAATGTTGGGCACAGTGACAGTGTGCAAAAGGATAGAGAGATCCTATTCCGACACAAGTGAGAACCGACAGATGATTAGCCGTGCGGTAGCTGTACCTGGTATTTTTCATCCGAGACGAGAGATCCGATAGTTGATTAGCCGTACAAAAAATGTGCCTGGTAGTTTTCATCCGAGAGGACGGATGGTAGCCATTAACAACGATGATCCACCAACATACAGCTTACCATTGAAGGAAGCCATGCGTGTTTGGAGAAGAAGACAGTAGGAAAGCAGAGATTCAGATGACAGAGCATCTCCGGAACCTCAACCTATTCTTCATTGCTAAATCACTATTCAAAGCCTTATAGGAGGAGAGTTGGCAGAGGCTCTGATTATTCAGGTAGTGTAGTTTACTATTTATATATTATATGCAATGTATATTTTAGTAGTTGTTGATAATTAATTTCATTATCTGTTGTTACAGATTCAAAAGCTTAAATTGGATATTGAAATGAGAGTTTTACAAATCCAAACATTTAAGTGAGTACTTCTCATTGTTTTAGTTGATAAAAATGATATTTTGACCAAGGCAAAGTTGGAGCTGGACCAAATTCTACGAGCAAATGAAATTAACTTTGCAATTCTAGCTGCATTACCTGCTTTCATTCTCTCTCTCTTACTTATCATGTTAGTGCGTGCATGGTTGAAACAGGTGATCCCCCCTTTCTCTCTTCTTTCTCTTAATAGTTTGAACAAAATCACAAACTCGTGTCTTAGTTCTTAGCTCTTGCAAAAGCTAATATGCACTCCAAACTGAAAAGTCCACTTACAAAATGCCTAATAATAACAATGAATTTTGATAGTAAAATTTTCAAACATTATTGATAAACCCATATTTCATGAGTTCTTTTGTGCTTAATTAGAGTGATTTATTCAACTCTTCACCTACTTATTCACATTAATTGCATGGTTTTACTTTCCCTTCCTTATTATGTCATATTGTGAAAAACATGTTTCCTAAGCTTTAAAAAATTAATTATTTTAATTACCTTTATTTCCATTCGATGCTGTGATTAGTGTGTTGAGTAGCTTCAGGTTTCCTAAGGCTGAATGACTTAAAGGATGAAAAAGAAAACATACAAAAATGGAAGGAGAAGGCAAAATGGAGCTTTAAGGAAACTGGTATATACGCGATCGCATGGACGACGCGATCACGTGCCAGAAGCAAAGAAGCAGCGACGCGGCCGCATGACTGACGCGACCGCGCGCCTTGAGTAGAACACCCACGACACAGATGCGTGACTGACGCGACCACGTGGAAAGGAAAAGTTCTAGATGACGCGACCGCGTGACCCACGCGGACGCGTGACAGAGGCCACGTATCAGAATTTACAGAATACGCCCCCAGCGATTTCTGAAGCCCTTTTTAGCCCAGATCCAAGTACAGAAAGCATAGATTAGAGGTTATAAAGTGGAGGAATGCATCCATTCAGAGAGAGCTCACATTTTTACTACTTTCCATGATTTAGATTTAGTTTGAGAGAGGTTCTCTCCTCTCTCTCTTAGGATTAGGATTAGGATTTAGGACTTCTCTTAGTTTGTAAGAGTGACTCTCGATCCAGGTTTAATATT
>NC_029787.2:100406792-100429250 GCF_000816755.2 Arachis ipaensis | reverse complement strand
TAAAATTGCTCAATCCTTCAATCCCTGTGGGATCGACCTCACTCCCGTGAGTTTTTATTACTTGATACGACCCGGTACACTTGCCGGTTAGTTTTGGGTGTTTTGGGAGAGATTTGTTTCTCACCAAAATATCTCATCAGTTATAAAGTGGAGGAATGCATCCATTCAGGGAGAGCTCGCCAATTTCTAGTTTTCATGATTTAGATTTAGTTTAGAGAGAGATTCTCTCTCTCTCTTTTAGGATTTAGGACTTCTTCTTGTTTTGAGAGTAACTCTGGATCCAGGTTTAATGTTCTTTTAGTATTACTTCTATTTCTTGATGATGATAGTCACAAGTCTAGTTCTCCTAGTGATGAACTTGCGTCCGCAAGTGAATTCTCTGAGATCGAAGAATTTTCCCCAAGTGAATATGAAGATGATGCGGAGGTAGATTTATCTCAACCTCCAATCTATGACTCGAGTGATGAGGAAGACATAGAAGACTTTGACCAGGATACAGATACAATTGAAGACCTTTGCAAGGAAGTGGAAGAATTCACAGAAGAGCACAAGGAAACGAAACTTGCAGAACCACCAAAAATACCTATCCCAAGGCCATTACCACCTAATACAAGCTTCAAGTGGGTACAATCCTTAACTTATAATTTTACTTATTCACTTGAATATGGTTTGCTTGAAACAGATGGCCAACTTAGAGCTCTCTACGGCTTTAAGAGTAAGAGGGAATTGGCTCGTACTCAGAACTGGTGCACCAGGTTCAATAAGGTTCCACGCTTCACCTCGAAGTACACGGATTGGTATCATGCTCAATTGCATGGATCATGGAGAACGTTTGGTCACCACGGTGAGATTCTACTTTTTAACCCGCCCGAATGGAAACTTACACATCAAAACGGAGGCGGATCTAAAAACACAGCTTGGGATCATGGATTATATTCTGACATTCGTCATCCCAGGAGGCTGAATATCTGTTTGAAGCTACTCAGAAGCTTTACATGCCTAGTTTGGGACCCCGGAGGCTATTGGCATTCCAAGCACTGGTGGAAATTTTTGGACGAATTTAAACATAAGCCACCATAACAGGATACTCTTCCAATGTCCAACTTAAGGACTTTAACTAAAAGTGCTAGGTGGGAGACAACCCACCATGGTATGGTCGCTTCTTTCTCAATCTATTTCTTGTTTATTGTTTTCAATTTGCCCTTTTTTTTATTTTAACATTAACCTGGAATCATGCATAGCATTCATGTTAATCACTGCATCCTGCATTTTTCAGTTAAAAAAAAAAGGGGGTTGCACGACGCGACCGCATGCCCCATGCGATCGCGTCATATCGCGAAAAACACCACCCATGCGACCGCGTGACCCACGCGGCCGCGTGATATATATATCGGCGTAAGGATCCAACGAACAGAAAGTTGGGATGGAATCGTGCGGCTCTTGTGCGTTTCGCACAAATTGGCCCACGCGATCGCATGCCCCATGCGATCGCGTCACTTACCCAATACCAATCCCACGCGACTGCGTAAGCGACGTAATCGCGTCGCATGGATTGCATATCACCCCAAATGGAGACAGAGAGTTGCGCTGAAACGGCGTTGGAGTCGTGCGTTTAGCACGAGTTCCAGCGACGCGATCGCGCGACCCACGCGATCGCGTCACCCCTCTTTTCACCCCAACCACGTGACCGCGTGCTCTCCCCCCAACCACACTAGCCAGCCACCACGCCACCACCCCGACGCCGCCGTCGCCCAGACGCCGCCGCCGTACCACCCCCTCCCCTTCTCTCTTCTTCTCTTCTTCCTCTTTCCAAACCGGTATTGTGAGTTGAAGTACTCGACTTTTGCAAACTCCAGAAATCTATACCTGGAACGTACCTTGAAGAATCCAGAAGCCCTCCAGCAATACACCACTGAGCAAATCAAGCAAAGGGGCTGGTTCTTTCTGGAGAGACCACTGACAGAGGTCAATGCATCTTGGGTACGGAAATTCTATTGCAACTACTACCTTACTACCCTAGATGCAGTGAACCTGAGGGGAAAGCAAATTCTGGTCACTGAGGAGGCCATAGAGACCATTCTCCAGCTCCCAGCCAAGTCCGATCAGCCATATGGTTATGCACAGGCTGAGGAGGACATGGGCCAGATGCGGTTTGATTGGGATGCTGTGAAGGCACGGATAGCTCTCGACCCTGCTGTTCCTTGGGAGATGGGTTAGGACACCACTATGCCTAGAGGGATCAAGAGAGTGTACTTGAATGATGAGGCTCAGCTATGGCATCAGATCTTGAGCAACTATGTGATGCCAAGTACTCATGAGACTGAGATCCCGGCTGCCATGATCACCCTCCTTTGGTGTGTGCTGGAGGGTAAGGACCTGTACTTGCCTCGTTTTATCCGGCATTATATGGCCAGGGTCCACGTCCGAGGCACCCTCCCCTTTCCTTATCTGGTTACACGGCTAGGCCGTCAGGCTGATGTGCCTTGGGAGGATGCCGATGAGCGACCACCAACAGCGAACTGCAGGAAGATCATCCCTCACAGCAGGAACTTCCTTGCTTTGGGCTACAGACCACCACCTGTCACTGCTACTAATGAGACAGCCCCTCCGTCTGCTGGATCCTCTTCATCCACAGCTGCCCCAGCTGCCCCTGCTGCCACCACTGCACCTCCACCCGCCTCTGAGCCGGTTTATCACCTCGTGCACCGTCTATTCCACCAGCTTGATCAGATGGAGCGCCGTAACAGGCGCCGGTATGAGAGATTGGAGCGCCGCAGCAGGCGACGCTATTCCCATCTGAAGCTGATGATCAGACAGGGCGCCGACATCCCCTCCGAGCCCGACACACCATCAGAGCCATCAGAGGAGGAGGAGGATGAGCACGAGGAGGAGCCTCATTCCCAGGCGGAGACTCATCAGCAGGCAGGCACAGAGCATGCTACACCACAGCAGGAGGCCCCACATCAGCTTGAGACTACAGATCCGGAGATCCCGCTCCAGTCAGTCCCCCCTCTACAGCAGCCAGACTCTCAGTCCACCACCACCACAAAGATGCCAGCTACCATCCCTACCAGTGATGACACTCCTTCACACCCGACTTGATTGAGCATCGGGAACGATGCTTCATTTTAAGTGTCGGGAGGTCGCCATCTCTGGCGTTTATTTTGGTGAACTACTACATGCTTTTTCTTTTATTTTGGATATTTTTTTGTATTTTTCTCTTTTTCTTTTATTGTTATTTTCTGAGTACTTATACATTGCTACTTGTGTATTTTACTCTATTTTCTGCATTTTGCATTTTTTTTGTTCATATTTTAGTTATTTAGCTCATTTTAGTTATTTAGTTTAGTTTGCAATTCTAACTTATTAGTGGATCAATTAGTATAGTTTACCCTTTTTACATAAGATAGCTTAGTTATAGCTTAGTTTAAATTGACAAATATAAAAAAGAGTAAGCTAGAAACTTGAACATAATAGATTTAGATCCATAAAACCTTGTATATATAGCATTACATGATGTAGTTAAACTGACAACATTTCATCAAGGAGAAACATTAAAACTTCAAAGGCTACCCTAAATTACTTTTTAAGAGAATAATGAGACTTAACTAAACCTGCATGACATACATAAGTGATAAATGATTTTTCAGCTAGAGAACACATAGCCTGTGAGTTTTGAGCTTAACTATATGGTTACATTCAAACCATAATTTTTATTCCTGTGTGTTCCAACCTTCTTTCTTATTCTGGTGTTCTTTACTTTGTTTTAGTCTATATGTCCGATTATAGAATATAGGTACATCTCAAAATAATGATTGAGGCCATCATTTGATTTTAGCTCACTTACCCCAAATTAGCCTACCTTTTACATCACCTTTGTTAGCCCCCTTTGAGCTTTTTAAAAACCTCCTTATTCTATTTTAGCCAAATTACTAGCCTTAAGCAGAAAAACAAGAGAAAATCCCAAGTGAATCCTTGGTTAGCTTAAGATAGAAAATTATAAATAGAGTAAAATGTGGGAAACTTATTGGGAACATAGTTGATAAAGACAAAAGGTAGAAAAATTAAAAAGAATAAAGCAACTCAAAATTTTGGGAAGCAGGCTCATGAAAATTCAAATTAATTAAAATTACTATGTGTATTCAAAAAAAAAAGTTAGTTTTCAAGCATGTAAATAAGGGGGTACAAAAAAGAACTCCCCCATGCAAAATAAAAAGCAATGCACATGGGATAAAAACAAGAATTGAAACATGAGCATGTGACATCAAAAGCAAGAAAATAGGGAGAATAGGTAAAGAAGCATTGTTTTACTAAGTATGTATGTTAGGTGAGATCTTAGTCTAATTAAGGATTCACTTATTAGCTCACTTAGCCTTATACATATATCCTTACCCTTTGCCTTGACCCCATTACAACCTTAATTAAAGACCTCATAAGTTTTGGTATGACTATGTTCTATAATTGTTGATTGGTTAGACGAAAAACAAGGTTATAGAAAGGAAGAATAAAAAGAAAAATAGAGTGGTTAACCCAATAAACACTGAGTGATTAGAGAGAAAATACAAAATCCAGTGAGGGTTCAAAAGCTCATTAACATTTATCTCTGATCGTTTTGCAAGTTTTTTTTTCTCTCTCATCTCATTTGCAAAAAAAGTGCTTTATTATTTGAGGGTTAGCTATATATGTATATATATCTCCTTGAGAATGTGAAATAATTTGACTACATGTAGGCTTTATATATGAGTGGATGAATTAGAATTGCATGACTCATTAGGTAGATGCATTTAGCATAGGTTGCATTTCATAACATTCCATCACTTTAACCTTAATTATTTACCTTGGATTTAGCATGAGGACATGCTAGTGTTTAAGTGTGGGGAGGTTGATAAACCCATATTTCATGAGTTCTTTTGTGCTTAATTAGAGTGATTTATTCAACTCTTCACCTACTTATTCACATTAATTGCATGGTTTTACTTTCCCTTCCTTATTATGTCATATTGTGAAAAACATGTTTCCTAAGCTTTAAAAAATTATTTATTTTAATTACCTTTATTTCCATTCGATGTCGTGATTAGTGTGTTGAGTAGCTTCAGGTTTTCTAAGGCTGAATGACTTAAAGGATGAAAAAAGAAACATACAAAAATGGAAGGAGAAGGCAAAACGGAGCTTTAAGGAAACTGGTATCCACGCGATCGCATGGACGACGCGATCGCGTGCCAAAAGCAAAGAAGCAGCGACGCGGCCGCATGACTGACGCGACCGCGCGCCTTGAGTAGAACACCCACGACGCGGACGCGTGACTGACGCGATCGCGTGGAAAGGAAAAGTTCCAGATGACGCGACCGCGTGACCCACGCGGACGCGTGACAGAGGCCACGTATCAGAATTTACAGAATACGCCCCCAGCGATTTCTAAAGCCCTTTTTTGGCCCAGATCCAAGTACAGAAAGCATAGATTAGAGATTATAAAGTGGAGGAATGCATCCATTCAGGGAGAGCTCGCCAATTTCTAGTTTTCATGATTTAGATTTAGTTTAGAGAGAGATTCTCTCTCTCTCTTTTAGGATTTAGGACTTAAACGTTTGTACGAAAGGGATTTTTGTCGGTTTAGAGACTATATCTACAACGCGACTATTTTTATGACATTCTTTACTGGCAGAAATCACGATCGTCAATTATCATGATTGTTTAATGTATAATAAAATAGAAAAATGAAAGCATGAATTCCCCACTTGGTCTAAAATCTAATTTATAGTTTAAGTGAACCAGTTGCTATAGCTTTTAACACATTGCAGCTTCATCAAAATGGTGGAGTTGCTTTGATTACCCTCTAGATAGATTTTCTAAAAGCTTCTTACTCGTTTATATGATTCTTGAATCGAGTATGTAGGAACTAACTACTTTTTATGTATTCATATATCGTATATTTGGCATGATTCTCAATATACATTGAGTGAATCATATATGGTGAGTTGCATACTGATTCGGGTGAGTTTTGTGAAAAATAGATTAAGTAAAAAATGGTTAAGATGAGAGATTCAGGGTAAGTAAACTTGTGAGGAAAACACTTCTATTAATGACAAATAGGCAATACAAGAACTAATGATGAGAAATAGAGGCGAAGAACAAGTGTTGAGACCCCCATTAATGTCGCAAGAGGATGAATGAGCTTTGTTTAAAGTGGATAGGGGTTGATTAATTGCTATCGGGTGTTCTGGTGGAACACCCGAATGCCAATTTTGCTTGTGAAGTTGATGAATAAAATGAAGAACTATGAGAGAAATTTGAGGAGAGGAAAAGATGAATTTTTTGGAGCTTCTCCGCTTCCGAAAAAAAAAAGTCCTCTTAAGAGGTGATTTGGGGTCATTTTATAGTGTAAAACCATTTTGAGGAGGGAGTCCATTGTCCAATGGTTATAGTGTGATATTTGGCCTACTCCTTTTACCCCAAAACTTGTTACTAAATAAGATAGTTGACAAAAAAATTTTTAGGTGTTTCCATCATTTCAAAACTTTTTAATTAGAAATAGAAGAAGTTGATTTCCACAAGTTAAACTAAAGTTCTACTGGGTGTCCATGATAGGGAGGTGTATGATGGGTAAAAGGAGTGTTCATGACATGTGACATTAGTGAAGGGACATCTAGTTTGGTTTTCTTTTAACTAGATGACACTCTTTACACTCCAAATCCAACCAATCCACTTCCACCAATTTAGTTCCCATTAAAGAGCAATTCAACTCCTCAAGGTGTTCTTTTGGGTTCCATCCTTTTATCTAACACCTTTAGGAGAAACTTAACTCTCTTTTGACCATATTTTGGATCATTTTAAAAATTATTTATGTACAAAAAAATTTATATTTTTAGTATACAATCACATACCAAGAATGCTTTTTGGTATGTTTCAAACTGCTTACACAAACTACATCATCTAATTCTACTTTAACTTCTATATCCATCATCCATCAAAACCCCAATTAGAAAACCTCTAATTTCAGACATTACTTAAAAAATCCATTGGATGATTAAAATTACAAGCAGAATGCACATATAATATTTATATATTGTTGTTATATGAGAAGCAGATGAATCAGAATCTATCCCAAACTCCCAAAATAAAATGACTAGCCCCAACTGAAGGATCTCTAGAAATAACCACACCAAATCCATCAAACCTTAAAGCAGAAATTGATAAATTAAAATCAAGTTATGGAGAGGAACTGCAACATACCAAGAGGAATTGTGGCCAAAGGGGGCCGAGACGACTGCGAGCGAAACAAAGGCTTGGGACTAACTACGAGACGGTAACAAGTTAGGGAGCACATAAGACAAATCCCAGGACCTACTGTGTCTGCCGCCAGCAACGACAAGGGCAGGAAAGGCGCACGATCATGACTAAGTGCTAGACCGGAGACAATGAGAGATAACCGAGCCAAGAGAGCAACGATGAGGTTTAGTGCGATAACGGAGACTGTGAGTGAGACCAGAGCCGAGAGATAGAGAGAGCTTAGGCGGGAGAGCACACAGTGAGCAACAGAGCTAGAGCTTGACATTGAGGGAGGAGATTTAGGATTGCTGAACAGCGTCGTTCTTGGAAGTTTTGAAAAAAAAAAAGAATGACCCAGTCCGATTATGTAAATGGACTGGATTGAACCGGATCTGATACTTTTGATATGGACAATTAGGTTCATGAAGTTTTTATAAGACCAATTTTTTCTGGTTTTTAATCTTTAAATCATTAAACCGGTTTATTAAATGCATCTAATCATAGTTTGACACCTAAGCATCCTTAAAAAAAGTGTTTTAGAACAACTTGATGGGAGTATCCGCCTTTATATATTGTATCCAAACATAATACATAAAGCTTAATTTTTAGTGTCTTTATTTTATTATCTCTATATTAGTGTCATATTCTGTCTCATCTACAAACATAAGCGCAGCTTTAGAAATTGAAGTTATACAAAATAGTTAGAAACTTTGAGAACAAATATTTATATCTGTGTAGACCTTTCAACGTCCATATGGATGTGTAAAATTTTTGCAGAAACTATCTTAGAGACTAGAACATTTTTTCGCCTCAGTGTGTAAACTTTGTGTAATGACCCGTATTTTTGAAAATATAAATATAAATAAGTTATGTTTTATCTTATTAACTAAAAGTATAAGAATAAAGCTTTAATAAAGTTAGTTTTTGTATAACAAAAATAGAAATATTAAATATTAATACTTCTTAATTATTATTGTAATTATACATATTTAATTAGTATATTTTTGTTAAATCCATTATTTTATTTTTTGTTAATTTTTATTTAATAAGAAAGAAAAGTAAAGTAATAAGACTTTTTAAAAGTATTAGAAACACAGAATATTATTAAAGAGCTGTATAATTCTCTTTTCATAAGACATTTAGGGAAATGCAAGAAAATAGTGCAAACATAATTCGATATTTTGAGATTTATAAAGTAAAAGACTAAAGAAAGAGAAAAGATAATTCGGCACGTGTGATTATAGGAAGGTCACGGGAGGGTGACAATAAGTATGGTTATAGTGCTAAAAGATAAATGTTAATAAGCTGTGGCTTTGTAAGCGAATGATTGTGTGGGAACGCCTGTAAATATAGAATGGCTTCCAAGAGAAAGGGTCACATGCTTCAGCTGGAGAATCAGTGCCTACAAGTACTTGCAAAGGTCATGTTCGACATACTTCAGTTGGAGAATCAGTGCCTGCAAGAAGTAGGAACTTGCAGAGGTTATGTTGCCGGAATGCCTTATCTGACTTGCGAGTTGGATTGTGTCGGGTGCAAGTCGAAACCGATAAATGAGCTCATTACCTGCGATAGGAATAGACATGCATCATCCTTGTCTGCACATTTTTCATTTGGTCCAGTGTTGTGAATTGTTTGTGATTGCTTGAGTATGTTTGTGATTTTTATTGACTGTTAAGCCAAATTTCTGTGACTGGTTATTGTTCTGGTTTCCTGTGTTTGGTTGTGATTGACTGAAACTATGATAATACGAACTTAATTATCTATCCCAACCCTACTAAGAACTCCCTAGTTCTTACCTCTTCCTTTCACTCCTTCAAATGGACACAGGAGTTTTGTTCTTTTTATATATTAGCCGCTGAGCCTAGGGTACGTATGTATGGGTTGTGTGATAATCCCTTCCGACATCCAATCAACACTCCGCTCTTTAACCCCGATATGCCTTACGAGTTTCTTCTAGCATGGCTTCACCCAGACGCTCCTCATCATCCATTCCACGATGGACCTGGACATCATCATCACCCTGTTCAGCCTAAGGATCATGTTGTTCCTGAGCTTGACCTGGAGAAGTATGTACCCGAGCCTATACCTGAACGGGATCTTCCTTTAGAGTTGATTTTCTCATCCTCATTTGGACTTTCAGTAGAGGATCAGCATACGACTTCTGTTAGTGGGCCTGTGTGCATAGATCAGAGTAATTATACTAGTGCTCGGATTTTCTATAAGATTATTGAGATCTTTGACGATGATAACGAGGAGTATCCTGATGTAATAGAGTTTTCTTCCTCTGATGATGTGATGAGCGGATATTTTATACGATTTTTGGCATAGTTTTCATATAGTTTTTAGTATGTTTCATTTAGTTTTTATTAAGTTTTAATAGGTTTTAGTGTTAAAATCATATTTTTGGATTCTACTATGAGTTTTTGTGTTTTTGTTCAATTTCAGGTAATTTATGGCTGAAATTGAGGAGCTGGAGCAGAAGTCTGATTCAAAGACAGAGAAAGCACTGCAGATGCTGTCTAGATCTAACCTCCTTCCACTCGAAAGATTTTTTCTGGAGCTATAGATATCCAAATAGAGTGTTCTCAACGGCTATGAAAATCTGACTACCAAAGCTTTCCAGAAATATATAATAGTCCATACTTTGTTTCGGATTAGAAAGCCCAAAACTGGCATCCAACGCCAGCTTCCTGCCCCCTTCCAAGTGTCCAGCGCCCACAGAGCAGAGTCCAGCATCCAAACGCCCAGAGAGGACCCCCTAGCCAGAGTTCAACGCCCTAGGAGACTCATAGCACGTGGATCGCATCAAAGCTCATCCCAAACACTCACTAAGTGGGCCCCATAAGTGAATTTTAGCACTAGATAGACTGTTTTACCTTTACTAGTCATTTGTTTAGTATTTAAGACTTATTTTACATCTCTCTAGGGGGAGACGCCTGTCATTCAAATATTTTCATTTTACACCATTGTATTTCCTTTCAGTATGAGTCTCTAAACCTCTTAGGTTGAGGGGAGGAGCCCTGCTGAGTCCTATGAATTAATAAAAGTATTACTGTTTCTTCTTCAATCCGTGTTTGATTTATTTCTAAGATGTACATTCGTTCTTCAACATGGTGAATAGGATGATCAGTGACAATCAGCTCTGTTCATCATACAAAGACAAACGTGCCTGACAAATACCCGCGTCTACTTGGGTTCGTGTGAATACTTGGCCAGAAAGCACGAACCAACATCTATGTTTATACATCTCTCAGATGGCTAATCCATGACTTCGTTGGGAACTTCTCGAGACACCAGTTCAGCCAATTTTTGGAGAGATTAGGGTCTTCGTGGTATAGACTAGAATTTAAAGAAGCAGCATTCTCTGATTCAGAAGATTCGACCTTGTCTATGGCGTTTTGAGTAGAATCGCCAGGAGAATGAACTGCTAGAGCTTCACCCTCCGTCAGATATGATGACCACGGGCAATGACATTTGATCTGGAGCTGAGGAGATCAATGACCACGGGCAATGGCTTTAATCACATATAGCCTGCCATAGAAAAGATCATTCACAATTAGAGAAGACAGTGATACCAGAGTTAATTCAGAAAGACAAAGCAACTCCAATCTTCAACTATATTCCTATTACTGATTCCAATAATACTAATACAACTCTGTAATCCAACAACCTTCTGATTTCGCCTAACTAAGACCTGCAAGATAACCATAGCTTGCTTCAAACCAACAATCCTCGTGGGATCGACCCTGACTCGCTCAGGTATTACTTGGACGACCCAGTGCACTTGCTGGTACAGCTGTACGAAAGTGTGGGGATTCGTGCACCAAGTTTTTGGCGCCATTGCCGGAGATTATTTGAGTTTGGACAAATTGAAGGATTGTCTTGCTCCCTAGATCAAGTACTTTATTTCTTGATAATTTTTAATTGAGTCTTTTGATTTTTGTTGAGTCTTTTATTTTATTTTCTTTTTCTCTATTTTTCGAAAACTTTAAAATTTTTTCCAAAAAATATTTTTCTTTTCTTTGTTTAATCTTAATTCTTGGTTTGAGTCTTTCCTGTTTTCTCTCTTTTAATTACAAAAATTTTAAAACTTCTTCAAAAACCTTTTTTCAAACAGTTTATTTTCAAGCATCCTTAGCTTTCTGTTTGAGTCTTTTATTCATGTTCTTGGTTAAATTTTCGTGTTCTTCGAGTCCTTCCTTCTAAAAATTTTTCAAAAATAGTTTCTTTGGTTAAATCTTGTATCAAGTTTCTAAGTTTGGTATTTTCTTGTTACTTTTCTTTTAATTTTCGAAAATTGTGTTTTGCTTTTCTAAAAATTTTATGTTTGGTGTTCTTCATATGTTCTTGTATTCTTTAAATTTCTTGAGTCTTGTTCTTGGTGTTCTTGTCAATCTTCAAAGTGTTCTTGTGTTTTCCTTTTGTTTTGATCTTAAAATTTTTATGTTTGGTGTTCCTTTGTGTTTCCCTCCAAAATTTTGAAAATAAAGTGCACTAGATCTAAAAATTTTAAGTTTTGTGTCTTTTACTTGTTTTTCTCTTTCATCATTAAATTCAAAAATAAAAAATATCTTTTCTATTTTTATTTTAACTATATTTTCGAAATTTCTAAATAAAAATTCAGATTTCAATTCAAAATTTTTATCTTATTTTATCTTAGTTTTCAAAATTTTAAAAATCAAATCTTTTCAAAATTAAAAATCTTATCTTTTTCAAAAATCTTATCTTATCTTTTTCAAATTTCAAAATTTAAAAACCCAAATTTCAAATTTCAAATTTCAAACTTTAAAATCATATCTTTTTCAAAATTAAATTTAAAATCTTATCTATTACATCATTTTCAAATCTTTTTTTTTTGTTTCTTAAGAATCTTATCTTTTCTAATCTCAATTTTTAAAATCAAATCTTTTTCAAATATTTTTAGTTTCTTATCTTATCTTTTTCTAATTTCAAATCTTTTTCTTATCTTACCTCTTATCTTATTTTAAATTCAAATATTTTCTTAACCACTTCTCTTCTCTCTCTTCTTTTTCAAAACTTCCTAACTAACTCTTCTTTCTTAATTTTCGAAAATTCTACTCCTTTTCTCTCTCTTCTATTTTCGAAAATCACTAAGAAATTTTCAAAAATAATAAATAAATAAAATAAAAACAAAAATATTTTTTATTCTTATTTATCTTATTTATTTACACCTCTTCTTCTATTTACTTCTATTTATTCGAATTACTCTCCCTCTCTCATCTTCCATCTTCACTTTTCTATCTTCTTCTTCTTTCTTCACATCTAACTGGAAGCTCTTTGATCCAAGTGGTACAAAAAACTTTCTTATTTTCTTTCTTTTCTTTTTCTTGTTTATGACCAGGAATAGGGATAATGAACCCCTCTTGACTCCTGATCCTGAACCTGAGAAAACTCTAAGGAGGCGTTTACAACTAGCTAAAGCACACCACTCTGGAAGAGATCTTTCAGAAAGTTTTGAACAAGAACTGGGAGACATAGCCAAACCTCAAGAGATGCCAAAAAGGTTCTTGGTGACTTCACCATGCCTACATCTGAATTTTATGGCAGAAGCATCTCTGTACCTACCATTGGAGCTAACAATTTTGAGCTTAAGCCTCAGTTAGTCTCTCTTCTACAGCAGAACTGCAAATTCCATGGACTTCCATTGGAAGATCCACATCAGTTCTTAGCTGAATTCTTATAGATCTGTGATACTGTAAAGACTAATAGAGTAAATCCTGAAGTCTAAAAGCTTATGCTCTTTCCTTTTGCTATAAGAGACAGAGCTAAGATATGGTTGGATTCCCAACCAAAAGAGAGCCTAGACTCTTGAGAAAAGCTGGTTAATACTTTTCTGGCTAAATTCTTTCCCCTCAAAGGATGAGCAAAATTAGAGTGGAAGTTCAAACTTTCAAACAAAGAGAAGGTGAATCCCTATATGAAGCTTGGAAAAGATACAAGCAATTGATCAGGAGGTGTCCTCCTGACATGCTCTCAGAGTGGTCTACCATAGGCGTGTTTTATGATGGTCTATTTGAGATGTCCAAAATTTCATTGGACAGCTCTGCAAGTGGATCACTCCACTTGAAGAAAACACCTGCAGAAGTAAGAGAACTCATTGAAATGGTTGTAAATAACCAATTTATGTACACTTCTGAAAGGAATCCTATAAACCATGGGATCTCTCAGAAGAAAGGAGTTCATGAAGTTGATACTCTGAATGCCATATTGGCTCAGAATAGGATCTTGACCCAACAGGTCAATATGATCTCCCAACATCTGACTGGAATGCAAACTGCAGCTGGCAGTACTCAGGAAGCTTCTTCTGAAATAGAAGCTTATGATCCTGATCAACCTACCATAGAGGAGGTGAATTACATGGGAGAACCCTATGGAAACACCTACAACCCTTCATGGAAGAACCATCTTAACCTCTCATGGAAGGTTCAACAGAAATCTCAGCAAGTTTTCAACAACAATCAAGGTGGAAGGAACCAGAATAGATTCAATAACAGACCATCATTTCCATCTTCTCAAGGGAACATAGAAACCTCTAAGCAGAGCCTTTTTGACTTAGTCACTCTGGTTTCCAGCCTCTCTAAGACTACTCATGGTTTCATGAATGAAACAAGGTCCTCCATTAGAAATTTGGAGGTGTAAGTTGGTCAATTGAGCAAGAGGATCCCTGAGATTCCTCCTAATACTCTTCCTAGTAACACTGAGGTGAATCCCAGAGAAGAATGCAAGGCCATAACCATGGAGGTAGAGGCCAAATCCGAGAAGATTGGGATGGCTTTGAATGCCAATGAAGAAGGCTTCAGTGGGCATTCAATGCCCTTAATGACAACAAGCCTGGCATTGAACGCCAGTGAGGAACCCCTCACTAGGCGTTCAACGTCCATCCTGGTAGTAGAGCTGACGTTGAACGCCAGCCAGGGAGCACTGGCTGGGGGTTCAATGCCCAAACATGTAGGCTTTCTGGTGCTCAACGCTAGTGAAGAACCCCTTACTGGGCGTTCAACGCCCATACACCCAGGGAAGCTGGCATTGAACGCTAGCAAGGACATCCCTACTGGACATCCAATGCCCAAAATGCTAGAGGGACTGGCATTTAACGCCAGTAAGGGTGCACTGCAAGGGCGTTCAACACCCAAAGATCTCACAAAGCTGGCGTTAAACGGCAGTGAAAACACACCATCTGAGTGCTTCAGTCCCATTCAAGAACCCTCTATCCCAGAACCAAAGGAAGCCATAAAGACCATAGAGGTTCCTTTGCATGCACTTCTGAAGTGCATGGGTTCTGATGACTACTCATCCTCGGATGAGGATGAAGATACTAGGAAAGAGCAAGTTGCTTGGTATCTAGGAGCTCTTATGAAGCTGAAATACCAAGGTTTTTGGTACAAATCCTCTGGAGGAAGAACCTCCACTATTTTTAAAGAACTCCATGCTTTGGTTTAACAGAGGCTACCTCAAAAGCTTCTAGATCCTGGACGCTTCCTGATCCCTTGCACCATAGGCACCATGACCTTTGACAAGGCTCTGTGTGACCTAGGGTCAAGTATAAACCTCATGCCACTCTCTGTAATGGAGAAGCTGGGAATCCTTGAGGTACAAGCTTCAAATATCTTATTAGAGATGGCAGACAAGACAATGAAGAAGCCATATGACTTAATAGAGGATGTCTTGGTGAAAGTTAAGAACCACTACATCCCTGCAAACTTCATAGTCTTGGTCATAGGAGAGGATGAGGATGACTCTGTCATCCTTGGAAGACCTTTCCTAACCATTGCCAATGCTATCATTGATGTGGCTAAGGGAGAACTAACTTTACAACTAGGGGAGGATCACATCTTGTTCAAGATGCCTCATCCCAATTCTCCCTCTAAAAGAGAGATAACTGTGCAACACCTAGTGTTCCAACCCTATCTTTCTGTGCAGAGCTTTACAGAACCCCGAGACATCAATTCTAAGTTTGGTGTTGGGCAACCATTAACAAGCTCTAAGCACAAAGGTACTAAGAAGAAAGTACCTAAAGGCTGGAGGGACAAGAGAGTCCCAACTGAAGGCCTCTCACCTGGCATGAGAGTTGTCTTCACCAAGAATCCAGTCTTACCACATACAGTGAGTCGTGTCCTGTCTCTAGAGCATGTAGAGCTCATTCATGAGAAGACAGGAAGAAAATTCACTGTAAGGGGCAAAAATCTGAGCCCATACTCACCTCCGTAAGGAGCTAACCATCAAGCTAGTGACGTTAAATGAGTGCTTTTTAGGAGGCAACCCAATCTTAATTAATTATTTATTTCCTTTTATTTTGTTTTGTTTTTCTTTTAGAGTCCCGATCATATGCAGTAGTTAGAATAGAGACAGAATTTCACAACAGTGAAAACAGAACACTCTGGATGGAGTGTTAAAGTTGAACGCCAGCCAGGGTATCCCTGTTGGGTGTTCAACGCCCCTCATGGGCAGCATTGCTGGCGTTAAACGCCAGCCAGGGAGCAGTCCCTGGGCATTCAAACGCCAATGCAGAGAAGCAGGAAATCTGGATTCCCTAGCCTCTCAGGACCAATGGGTCCCATAGCATCTTTCACCTACCCCACTTACTTTCACACTTTCCCACACACACTTCCCTATAAACCTTAGCCCAATCACATCCATACAACTTCCCCAAAACCATCATAACTCCCACCTACCCCCACCCACTTCAAAATAAAATTTTCCACCTAGAACCCACCCTATGGCCGAACCCTACCCATCCCCACTCCTATAAATACCCCTCTTCATAACCCTTCCTACACACACCTCTCATACACTCCTAACACCCCACATGGTCGAGCTCTCTATCTCCCTCTATTTTCTTCTTCTTCTACTCCATTCTTCTCTTTTCTTTCTTTTTGCTCGAGGACGAGCAAAGTTTAAAGTTTGGTGTTGTAAAAGCATAGCTTTTATTTTTCTTTCCATTACCATTCATGGCACCCAAGGTTGGAGACTCCTCTAAAAAGAGGAAAGAAAAGGTAGTATCCACCTCCTCTGAATCTTGGGAGATGGAGAGATTCATTACCAAAGCTCATCAAGACCACTTCTATGAAGTAGTGACAGAGAAAAAACTGATCCCTGAGGTCCCTTTCATGCTCAAGAAGAATGAGTATCCGAAATCCGAAGAGAGATCCGGAGAAGAGGTTGTTAAGTCCTAACCATTCCCATTTAGTAGTGTGAGGTTGGCGTTCAACTTGCCTCTAATGCATGGATTACTAAAAACAATGACACTAGTGTGAACCCAAATCCAAGGAATTGGATCACCATGGTTCGAGGAAAAATCTTAGATTTCAGCCCGGAAAGTGTGAGGTTGGCGTTCAACTTGCCTCTAATGCAAGGAGATCCTCACCCTTACACTAGGAGAGTCAACTTTGATAAGAGATTGGATCAAGTGCTCTCAGATATCTGTGTGGACGGAGCACAGTGGAAAAGAGATTCTTAAGGCAAGCCCATTCAATTAAGAAGGGTTGACCTAAAGCCCATAGCTAGAGGATGGTTGTAATTCATCCAACGTTCCATCATCCCCACTAGTAACCGGTCATAAGTGACCATTGACAGAGCCATCATGATTCATTGCATCATTATTGGAAGTGAGGTGGAAGCACATGAGGTGATCCCTCAAGAATTGTACAAGGTAGCTGAGAAGCCTCACACTAATACAAGGTTGGCATTCCCACACCTCATCTGTCATCTATGCAATTTAGTTGGAATTGTCATAGAAGGAGATATCTCCATTGGGGAGGACAAACCCATCACTAAGAAGAGGATGGAGCAAACTAGAGAGCATGCACAAGAGCCTGTGCAGCTGCCTCAGTATGAGATCCCTGAGATGTCTCAAGGGATGTACTTTCCTCCTCAAAGCTATTGGGATCAATGGTAAACTTCTCTTGGAGAATTGAGCAATAACATGGAGCAATTGAGGGTGGGGCATCAAGAGCATTCCATCACCCTCAATGAAATAAGAGAAGATCAAAGAGCCATAAGGGAAGACCAAAAGGCTATGAGGGAAGAGGAACAAAGGCAAAGGAGTGATATAGAAGAGATCAAGCACCACATTGGATCCTCAAGGAGGAGCACTAGCCGCCACCATTAAAGGTGGACTCGTTCTCTTTTACTTTCTTTTTTTTTCTGTTTTCTGTTATGTTTCATTTGAGTTGCATGATCATTTGAATTGATGTCTTAAAGTTGTAAAATGTTCCATATATCTCTCACCTTGCTTAAAAGAAAATTTTATTTGAAAAGAATTGAGAGATACATGAATTTCAAGTTTAAAATAAGAATAGTTTAATTATGTTGATGTGGTGGCATTGCTTTTTTTTTCTGAATGTATGATTAAACAGTGCATATTTGAAGTTGAAATTTTAGAATGTTGCCTCTTGAAAGAATAAGGAAAAAGGAAAAGTATTATTGATGATCTAAAAAAATCTAAATAAATTGATTCTTGAAGCAAGAAAAAGCAGCAAAAACAAAAAGAAAAAGCTTGCAAGCAAAAAAAAAGAGAAAAAAAGTGGCAAAAAATAAATAAAGAGAAAAAAATAGAAAAATCAAGCAGAAAAAGCCAATAGCTCTTTAAACCAAAAGGCAAGGGCAAAAAGCCAGTAACCCTTTAAACCAAAAGGCAAGGGTAAAAGGATCCAAGGCTTTGAGCATTAATGGATAGGAGGGCCTAAAGGAAAAAAATCCTGGCCTAAGTGGCTCAACCAAGCTGTCTCTAACCATGTGCTTGTGGCGTGAAGGTGTCAAGTGAAAAGCTTGAGACTGAGCGGTTAAAGTCGTGGTCCAAAGCAAAAAGAGTGTGCTTAAGAACTCTGGATACCTCTATCTGGGGACTCTAGCAAAGCTGAGTCACAATCTGAAAAGGTTCACCAGTTAAAGTGTCTGTGGCATTATTGTATCCGATGGTAATACTGGAACACAAGGTGCTTAGAGTCACGGCCAAGACTCTGAAAGCTGTGTTCAAGAATAAAAAAGAACTAAACTAGGAGATTCAATAATATCATTTGGATTCTAAGTTCCCAAAAGATGCCAACTATTCTGAGTTTCAATGGATAGTGAGATGCCAAAACTATTCAGAAGCAAAAAGCTACTAAGCCCCGCTCATCTAATTGTAACTGAGCTTCATTGGAAACTTTGAAATTTATTGTATCTTAATTTTCTTTTTATCCTACTGTGTTTTATTGTATCTTAATTTTCTTTTTATCCTACTGTGTTTTTAGTTGCTTAGGGACAAGCAACAGTTTAAGTTTGGTGTTGTGATGAGCAGATATTTTATACACTTTTTGGCATAGTTTTCATATAGTTTTTAGTATGTTTCGTTTAGTTTTTATTAAGTTTTTATAGGTTTTAGTGTTAAAATAACTTTTTTGGATTTTACTATGAGTTTTTGTGTTTTTTTTTTTTTTGCAATTTCAGGTAATTTCTGGCTGAAATTAGGGAGCTGGAGCAGAAGTCTGATTTAGAGACAGAGAAAGCACTGCACATGCTCTCTGGATCTGACCTCCTTGCACTCAGAAAAATGTTTCTGGAGCTATAGAAGTCCAATTAGAGCTTTCTCAATGGCTATGGAAAGCCGAATTTCAGAGCTTTCCAGCAATATATAATTGTTTATACTTTGTTTCGGATTAAAAGGCCCAAAACTGGCATCCAACGCTAGCTTCCTGCCCCCTTCCAGGCATCCAACGCCTACAGAGCAGAGTACAGCGTCCAAACACCCAGAGAGGACCCCCTAGCCAGAGTTCAACACCCTAGGAGCCTCATAGCATGTAGATCTCATCAAAGCTTAGCCCAAACACTTACCAAGTTGGCCCCAGAAGTGAATTTTAGCACTAGATAGACTATTTTACCGTTACTAGTCATATGTATGTTTAGTATTTAAGACTTATTTTACATCTCTCTAGGGGGAGACGCCTATCATTCAGATATTTTCGTTTTACACCATTGTATTTCCTTTCAGTGTGAGTCTCTAAATCTCTAGGTTGAGGGGAGGAGCCTTGCTGAGTCCTATGAATTAATAAAAGTATTACTGTTTCTTCTTTGATCCGTGTTTGATTTATTTCTAAGATGTATATTCGTTCTTCAACATGGTGAATAGGATGATCAGTGATAATCAGCTCTGTTCATCATACTAAGATGAATTTGCCTGACAAATATCCGCGTCTACTTGGGTTCGTGTGAATACGTGGCCGGAAAGCACGAACCAACAGCTATGTTTATACATCTCTCAGACGGCTAATCCACGACTTTGTTGGGGACTTCTCGAGACACCAGTTCAGCCAATTTCTGGGGAGATTAGGGTGTCCACGGTATAGGCTAGAATTCAAAGAAGCACCATTCTCTGATCCGGAAGATTCGACCTTGTCTGTGGCATTTTGAGTAGGATCGCCAAGAGAATGAACTGCTAGAGCTTCACCCTCGGTCAGATTGGATGACCACGGGCAATGGCGTTTGATCTAGAGCAGAGGAGATCAATGACCACGGGCAATGGCTTTGATCACATACAGCTTACCATAGAAGAGATCATTCATAAGCAGAGAAGACAGTGATACCAGAGTTAATTCAGAAAGACAAAGCAACTCTAATCTTCAACTATATTCCTATTACTGATTCCAATAATCCTAATACAACTCCTTAACCCAACAACCTTCTGATTTCGCCTGACTAAGACCTGCAAGATAACCATAGCTTGCTTCAAACCAACAATCCTTGTGGGATCGACCCTAACTCGCTCAGGTATTACTTGGACGACCCAGTGCACTTGCTGGTACAACTATACGAAAGCGTGGGGATTCGTGCACCATGATGATAGATGATGATTAGAGTTAACGGTGTGATTTTGGAAATTTTCTATGTTAGCATAGATTTTGTATTTAGTCTCTCACTTTTAATTAGACTCATCGAGAGAGTAAGCTATGAATAGTTTGACTAGGCTAGTTTTGGGAACCAGCTTAGGGACTTCCTATATGAACCAAGGCCTGGAGTATTGGTTGTGTCTATAGTAATAATTTGTGAAGAGTTGTACACTAACT
This sequence comes from Arachis ipaensis, assembly GCF_000816755.2. NCBI lineage: Eukaryota > Viridiplantae > Streptophyta > Magnoliopsida > Fabales > Fabaceae > Arachis > Arachis ipaensis. Next base: position 100,408,923 of record NC_029787.2, on the reverse strand, counting down.
GATGTTTTTCTATGACAGTATATTATGCTTATCCTTGATGTTCACATAATTGTTTTTCTTATTTAATTTTACATCACTGTTTGTCTACGCGTAATTGGTTCTCTTGCGACCCTTTTTTTTGTTAAAAGAAAAATGTTTTTCTAAAATATGAATTCGTACTAACACGATTATAGGCTTAATAATAAATATTAATTAAGTTTTAGGGTGACAAGTTAGTAACACTCGGTTTTCAGTATGATCATGACGTACTGAAAATTGGATCGTTACAAAATGCAATTAACATGTTCATTTAGAATTTAAATTAGAAATAATTATTTGAACTCATTAGTACGTTGATGAATAAATTTTTTACGCTTTTAAAGTAATTTTACGGTATTATATTTCAATACTAAATTATTATATTATCTCGAAGATTTTGTAATATTACTCATGTATATTTTACTCTAATACTAACCATAAGTTCCCTATTTTTAACATACCGCTATTATCTAACACGAATACCCCTTAAACCACACACGCCAACACAACACATACCCCTCACACTTATCTCTCACTCACGCACCCACGTTCACTCACTCTTCACCATTCACTCATGCACAAAATGCTCACCAAACAAACACAGAGACTAATCAAGAAGAGAAGAAATAGAAAGGGAGAGTACAAGAGAGACAGAGGGAGAACAACATGAGAAAGGGAGAAGAACAAGAAGGCAGCAATGGCCAAGGGGGAGGCCGCCATTGCTATCATTCAACGTAGAGGAAGAGAGAACGGCGTGATAGACAAAGGCAGGAGGGGTCGTTCTTGTCCCCACCAAGCTGCAACACCACCACTGCTTTTGAAGCCACCTCCAGAAGGGGATCCTGTCATTGACATCGCATGCACAGGAGAAGAAAATGAGAACCTTGGTGCACGAATTGTGAATCACACTTTTCACAACTCGTACCACTAACCAGCAAGTGCACTGGGTCGTCCAAGTAATACCTTACGTGAGTAAGGGTCGAATCCCACGGAGATTGTTGGTTTGAAGCAATCTATGGTTATCTTGTAAATCTTATTCAGGAAGTTAATTATGTTATCAATTGAATTGTGAGTAATCAGTAGAGCATAAATTAAAAGTTACTTGTTGTGCAGTAATGGAGAATATGTTGGAGTTTTGGAGATGCTTTGTCTTCTGAATCTCTGCAGTTTTTGTGCCAGTTTGGGCGTTCAACTCCAGTTTTTTATCCTTTTCTGGCGCTGGACGCCAGAATTGGGCAGAGGACTAGCGTTGAATGCCAGTTTACGTCGTCTATTCTCGTGCAAAGTATGGACTATTATACATTGCTGGAAAGCCCTGGATGTCTACTTTCTAACGCAATTGGAAGCACGCCATTTCGATTTCTGTAGCTCCAGAAAATCCACTTTGAGTGTAGGGAGGTCAGAATCCAACAGCATTGTTCTTGAGCTCTTCTATGTCTCTTCCTTGCCTTTATGGTTTGATTCCTAGTGATTTTTGGTATTTCTATCCTCAGTTGCTTCCAATAACTATGTGGAGCGAAGTGCATCCCCTGAGGTATTTCAGGGATCTCTTGATTTGTAGCCACATGTTCTACCACTGAGCTATAGATCCTTTACATAATTGTTTTACCACACCAAACTTAGAATGTTGCTCGCCCTCGAGCAAAAGAAGAGGGAATTGCACACAACTCTGGGCGTTCAGCGCCAGGTTGGTGCCCATTCTGGGCGTTCAACGCCCATTTACTAGCCATTTCTGGCGTTTGAACGCCAGAACCATGCTCTGTTCTGGCGTTGAACGCCAGACAGGTGCTTCCTCCAGGGAAAATTGTGCCAGAAACTCTGTAGGTTCTTCCTGTGGAAGACCGGAATACTGACAACTTTGCTGCACCATGATAATGAGCTAAGGATTCAACTCAAAACTACTAACTCCAATGGAGGGTATGCAGATGCTACTCCCATATGAAGCAGTAGAGGGGTTAGAATATGACCCCAAAGTCCTCCTGGACTGTCCATCTCCACTTATGTCCATGATGGATGTATGGATATAACTTGGACTGATTTATCTTTTTATTTATTTTATTTTATAAGAAGTAAACACTTAAATAAAATAAAATAACTAAAAAGAATTTGAATT
>NC_029787.2:100403018-100404971 GCF_000816755.2 Arachis ipaensis | reverse complement strand
TGTCACAGATCATCACCTCCATCACAGTTAAGCGCGAATGAACATCTTAGATAGGAACAAGCGTGTTTGAAGAAATACTTGCAATACTTGCATTAATTCATCGAGACACAGCAGAGCTCCTCACCCCCAACAATGGGGTTTAGAGACTCATGCCGTCAGAGATTTTGATCTGGTTTAGAGACTCATGCCGTCAAAGAGTACAAAATTTAGATCTAAAATGTCATGAGATACAAAATAAGTCTCTAAAAGTTGTTTAAATACTAAACTAGTAGCCTAGGGTTACAAAATATGAGTGGACTATGATGGATGATGCAGAGATCTACTTCTGGGGCCCACTTGGTGTGTGTTGGGCTGAGACTTAAGCAATTCACGTGCAGAGGCCGTTTGTGGAGTTGAACGCCAGTTTTTGTGCCAGTTTGGGCGTTCAACTCCAGTTTTTGATCCTTTTCTGGCGCTGGACGCCAGAATTGGGTAGAGAACTGGCGTTGAACGCCAGTTTACGTCATCTATTCTCGTGTAAAGTATGAACTATTATACATTGCTGGAAAGCCCTGGATGTCTACTTTCCAACGCAATTGGAAGCACGCCATTTCGAGTTCTGTAGCTCCAGAAAATCCACTTTGAGTGCAGGGAGGTCAGAATCCAACAGCATCAGCAGTCCTTTTTCAGCCTAAATCAGATTTTTGCTCAGCTCCTTCAATTTCAGCCAGAAAAATACCTGAAATTACAGAAAAACACACAACTCATAGTAAAGTCCAGAAATATGAATTTTTCCTAAAAACTACTGGAAATAAACTAAAAACTAACTAAAACATACTCTAAACTATATGAAATTATCCCCAAAAAGCGTATAAAATATCCGCTCATCAAACGTGATGGAAAGAAAGGGAGAACGTGAACGGCCAAAGAGAGGGGAGAAGAAGAACACGGTGGAGGAACTTGCCAAAGGAGGTCCACTGAGAGTGCCACCATTCCGTCATATCCGTTGCCATCATTGTTGCCAAAAAGGGCCACCGGAGCTGTTTTTGCTCCGTTTCCATGTTCCTCCTTAGTTGCTGTAAGTTATTCTTGTTCTGGAATTCTTACCGTTAGTGTTCTATTATACGTTTATTGAGAATTTTAAGATATTAATATCTCAGGGCTAAGCCACTGTAACTGCAAGCTGTGTTTGATGGTGTCACTGCTGCAGGAAGTCGTCAGTGTTGTTGTGGTTGCTGCTGCGGCGAGTTGGGACAAGAGTGTCGTGTTTAATAATTCCTATGGGTTTGACTAATTGAGGTAGGAGATATGTTTTCGAAATTGCAGATTTTATTTTAGGGATGCCTAAAAAGTATAGTAAATAATTGCAAATGAATTAGAAATGTTTTGTGTAATTAGTTGATGAAATTTGAGTTGGATTGGTGGCTATGAATTGTAATTGGTTGGTATTTTTGTGATGATTGCCTAATAGTGTGATTAGTTCTTGAGTCTTGATTAGTTTATTGATTGTGGCTATGTTGTATTGAATGGGTCGGATGAATTGATTTGATTGTTTGGAAATAAATTATGTTAGAAATATAATTAGGAACCTAATATTGCTAAGAGATTTAAATAAGTATATTAGGAAGTGTTTAAGGAGTTGAATTGACAATTGTATAAGTGATGGTGATTTAATAATTGGAGCAACTTTTAATTTTATGATTAATAAACTACGTTTGATCTTTTGAAAGAGGTTAAAATAAATTGAGTATGAAGTTCATATTTTTACCCAAAGCTAGTTATGCAGAAAATTACGCAGAAAATCAGTAACTTGATCGAGTTGCTGCTCTTAGTTCAAAATATTTTTTTGGTTGGAACCAATTTTAAATGAAACTTTAGCCTTTCTACTTTATTGTCGATCAGTTTTTAATCAAATTCTAGCTGCTTCTTTTCTTATTTACTTTGATATATTTTATTTTTTATTATTGAACTTTA
>NC_029787.2:100395579-100397525 GCF_000816755.2 Arachis ipaensis | reverse complement strand
GAAATCTGAAATCTGACATGTTATGTAGTAAAAACCAGATTTTTAGTTTTGAATCAGTAACTTTGTACGTCCATAACTCCTAATTCTAAATAGATATTGAGTTGAAACCAATTCGAAATGAAATCTGGGTATGCCTAGAGTTTAAACTTATGAAATTTTGAAATCTGACATGTTATGTAGTAAAAACCAGATTTTTAGTTTTGAATCAGTAACTTTGTACGTCCATAACTCCTAATTCTAAATAGATATTGAGTTGAAACCAATTCGAAATGAAATCTGGGTATGCCTAGTATATTTAGTTTAAACTTGAAGTTTATCCAAATTTTAATGAGTAAATTATGACACTTGGGAGGAGTTGTGTTTATCTACTACTTGATCTAATTGATGTATCTGCTTTCATTACTTGTGTATTCTTTGTATGCTTTGTATGTATTTGAAAATTGAGAGATCTCTCATGCTAGCAGTGGTGACGCTGAGAATTGTTTCTGTTGTGGTGGGGGAGGTTGAGGCATATTAGGCTAGGTATTTCTTTATTTCTCTAGTTTATGTATTGGATGGATAGGAATGAGCAATGTAAGTTTGTTGGATAGGAATCCCTTAGGCGCATTTTCGGTTCTTTCCCTTTTTAAACACTTTACGGAATTGTAAACTAAACGAGTTTTTTTACGACCTTCCAAAGTAAGTCTTCCCACAAAACTTTTTCAAAAGGTTATTTCAAAGATAAAATATTTTTTTATAACAAAATTCTTTTTATTTGCAAGTATTTTTTTGCTTTGATGGTATTTTCTTCCCTATTGAGAACCTGAAAGGACGATATTCTCAACCCCTACAAATTTTCTTTTTCTATGATAGGTTCAGAAATCCTTGGCATAAAGATCGAACTACAGAGCTTTATATATATATATATATTTGGTTTAGTCTTATATTTTTTTCCCTCGTCGTTTATTGTTTTGGTTTTTAGAGGGGTAGGACTTGTATTTGAGAATTTTGAAATAAGTCTATATATATATATATTGCTATGTGAGTATATATATTTTTGTGATTAAGATTTTTAAAGAAAAGACCTTTCATTTTCTTAATTAGAGTTTCGGTTTGTATTCGCGAAGGCTCAATATTAAATAAACGTAGTATATAAATAAAGGAATAGAGGTAAGTAACGCTTGGACTTTTAGTGTGATCATGATGTGTTAAAAGTTACGGTGTTACATTATGGTATCAGAGCAGTTTGTTCCTGTTAGAGCCTTGGGAATGGACTGACTACGCTTCATTGCATACTCTAAGTGTCTTTTATGCAGTAGGACTTGTCCTAATGACAAGAGTTTGAGTTTCACATGCATGATTATCTATTGATTAATGCTGTTAGTCGACCTTTGCATTTCTCATGGTATTAGGTCTAGCCAACTTAATACTAATGATTTATGTATATGGGAATACTAATGGGTTGTCATGAATGAAATAGAAGCAATAGGTAATGTGAATTATGGGGTTTGGAAACGTTAGAGGTTACAAAGATAGCTCAGTTTCGAAGTATAATCTTTATTCGTGCTACACGAACTCGTGCCATCTCTTCTGTCATTATCTTCATTGGAATTCTTGCCTTGGATTTTCTCAGAATTCGATCTGATTATTTCCCGACCAAACCTTATTGTCCTCATGTACCTTTGTTTGCCTGCAGACCTAGTTGTCTACCTGACTTCTTTCAAACATTATCTTTGATATTTTTGTATGTCTCTTCGTGGATCTTATTTTCTTTAGTTTGAGTTTAAACTTTTTTCAATATAACAATTTTTTAGGACAAAAATTTTTGTAAGGTGGGTGAAATATAACACCCAAAATTTTTGAAAATTAATTAATGAGTTAATTATGATTTATTATTTTATTTAAAAAAATATTTTTTTTAAAATAATTAAATTAAATTTTATGATATTTTAAATTTAATATTTATT
>NC_029787.2:100391161-100393499 GCF_000816755.2 Arachis ipaensis | reverse complement strand
TAAGATTATGTATATAATGCTATGTGAATATACTTATGTGATTAAGTGGTTCAAAATAAAGGCTTTTCGCATTTTCTTAATTAAAAATCCGGTTTGTATTTATGAAGGCTCAATATTAAATAAATGTAGTATAAAATTAAAGGAATAGAGGTAGGTAACGCCTGGACTTTTAGTGCGATCATGAGGTGTTAAAAGTTAGGGTGTTACACAAACAGACAAAAATTGACATTTCAAGAAATTTTGGATAGTCGTACATACGCATACCCCATGTGTATGCACAATTTCATTACGGGATGCACATCATGCGTACGCACGCTTCGTGGGCGTGCGTACGCGTGAGTCCCCAATTCTACAGAATTTCAGTTTTAAAGCCTAGTTTTTAAACTTTTGTAACTTTCGCTACAAAACTCATTTTTCTTTCATTTTTTGACAGTTTTAATTCAAGATATATTTTACTCAAATTCAAACTCCGTGTGCTAAGTTATGTCCCGTCAAAGTTGGTCAAAAACCACAATTTACACAATTTTCTACATAATCCACTTTTACTAATTCTCAAATTTGCTTCTTTTAAGACCAAGATAAACCAATCTTTAGGAACCCTTTTTACTCAATTATCAATCCCTGATCTTATTTTAGTCATTCAAAGCCTAACCAACTAATTCCAATAAAATTAGCCATGTCCAAAATCACCCCATCAACAATAAAAAAACCAACAATCAATCATCCAACCAAATTTCATTATTTCAATAACACATCAATACCATCAACTTACCATAACTTGCCCCCTTATGATCTCCGGCCCAATTTATCATATTAACCATCAACGGTCAATCAATAGCACAATCATACTCACTTATCCATAATAAAACAACTACAAATTCATTCAATCAACCATCATTCAACATAAATATTCACACTAAATAATTTTCATCTACAATATAATTATTCCAATTAACACTATCTTAGGGCAAGGTTACATAACCTTACATAATGTCTACCTAAAACCAATACCGGTACCTTAATTGATAGCGGTTTCCCCAAATCCTTGAATCCTTTTCCTTCCGGCCAATCCAAGCTTCGCCCAACGTCAATCAAGCCTCAACAAATGCTCAGCAACCAAACCATGCATCCAATCTTGCACCAAATCAACCAAGCAATTCTAGCAACTCTAATTTCACCAAATTTCACACATAGTTCAAACTAAGATTCGCACATATAGAAAAAAATCGAAGAAAAAGAGTTTTCTTACTTTGTATCACATGTTTATGGGTCAAAATCGTGCTAGAACTCGAGATTAAGTTTTTTCTAAACAACAAAATCACAATATTTCAACACCCCAATACCAAAACGTGAAATCAGAGAAGAAATAGAAAATGGGACAAGGATTTCAAGAGACCAACGCGTAGACACAAACGGGTCATTAATCGGAGCTCCAAATTGAAAGAAAAGTGGAATTGAGTGATGAAGTGAATAGTGTCAAAGATTTCTCTTCAATTTCTTCTTCTCCTGTATCTCTCTCAAAATTCGGAAAATAACTTGGATTTTTTGTGATAAGAGGATTTATGAGTCATGGACTTGAGCCTTAATGTGAGTTTGTTGTGACAAAATCTTTAAGATAAGTATTCGAATTTTCATTCTAAATATATTTCTTGTCATTTTTATAATTTTAATTTTCTCACACGCAGTATCAGATATATTTAGATTTATACAATAAATATTAATATTGGTATACATTTTTCTGCAATTAATTATATTTTTATACTCAATTTATTTTTTAAGTTAAACTTTTCACTAGTAAATTTTCAAATGATAAAATTTTAATTTCTCAATACTTTTTATTCACTTTTAATTTATTAACTAATTATTTATTAATTATCCAAATTTTACAGTTTCTATATGTATGATCTATTTTGTTAATTGCTACTACTAACTGGACTTTGACTTTTCTACCAGTCCAAAACATATAGCACAGAAACATGATTTTTATTACAAAGATGCATAAACTATATTCACTGATGGAATAATTATAAACTTAGATCATGCATCTAATTACATTGTTAAAAGCTCACTACAAATTCCAGAGGCGATGACTTGACCTTTTATATCGAGATATTATCATTTATCAATGAATTTAAAAACCAAACCATTACTCAACATATATTTTCCATTGTCTCCGTTGTCTTACTTAATTTTTTGTTGTGTCAACTAATTTTTTCGAAAAAAAGTTACCTCAATAAGAACAATAACTTTAATTAAATTAATTTGTAACCAAATCAAAAATTTATTTAATATACAAATTATTTACTAAACATGAACTTTAAAAAGCAGGCTATAAAAA
>NC_029787.2:100387842-100388128 GCF_000816755.2 Arachis ipaensis | reverse complement strand
AGCTAATTATTTATTAATTATCCAAATTTTACAGTTTCTATATGTATGATCTATTTTGTTAATTGCTACTACTAACTGGACTTTGACTTTTCTACCAGTCCAAAACATATAGCACAGAAACATGATTTTTATTACAAAGATGCATAAACTATATTCACTGATGGAATAATTATAAACTTAGATCATGCTACATTGTACATTGTTAAAAGCTCACTACAAATTCCAGAGGCGATGACTTGACCTTTTATATCGAGATATTATCATTTATCAATGAAACCAAACCATT
>NC_029787.2:100359943-100387775 GCF_000816755.2 Arachis ipaensis | reverse complement strand
AATCAATTATTTCAAAAATTCAATTCATATATAGAATTTCTAATTGATGTGACAGCACATAAGTGATGCATATGATACAAAAATATTGTGTTAAACTAGGAATTTTTTTACTTTTTATTTTAAATTAAAATATATAAATATACTGTAAAAAGAAAGTTAGGAAAAACTACAAAAATTTGTTACCAGACACTAGTCAACATACTTTTGCCTTATATAGATGAAAAGTGAAGTACTTTTTAATACTTCAACTAACAAAAAATTTTTAGACAATAACTTTTACTCTGAAAAAAATATTTTTTTTTTCAAAAATCTAAACCAAATTTTTTCTAAAATCTAAATATCCTTTAAATTTTATTTTATTTACCGAAATGACTATATACCACGGAAGGGTGTAAGTCAAGTACTTGAGTCCCAAAGTAATAGTTACAACTTTGTGGTTTACTAGAAATGTGAAAGGTTTTTACTACTACATTTATTAACCGTGGGAGAAAAATTATTGCTTCAGTGAGAAGGTCTCGATCATCACCATTAAATGTTAACATAACAAGAGAAGGGGCATGTTTGAACTAGCCATAAATGGAACCCTCAACTAGGTATGTATCTTAATATACCAACTTTTTTACTCTACAATGATGATTCGAAGTTTAAGAAAACACGAGTTTTTGTATAGGGTTTCTACCATGTTTTTTTTTTTCTCACGCCCACAATAATTTTCTTCCTTTTCAACCCCATGAAATAAATTAAATTTACTATTTTTGAAATAAAAAATTGTGAGCATGAACAAAATTTACAATGTTAAATGGAAACTAAAATTTCTAATCTAGAGTTATCACGATTGTCACCGAACTAAGAAACTAAAAATAATAGTAGTCTAAGAATAAGTACAGACCTCACAGAGCACTAAGTGAAAAATTCTGAACACTCGTAATAAACCAGGAATAAAAATGGATTCTATGACAGTAAGAAGTTTTAAATAGTTAACATGCAAAATGAAAAAACATCCTAAAATACTAATTTTGCAAACTGTTTTCCTAAATTCTACTCATTATTGTTGTAACGTGTTTGTTTCAAAGTGGCCGAGATATATAGACGAAATTCGACCTTGGACAAAAAGATTTGAGTAATGTCCTTTACTTTTTTACACACATATGAATCCATCATTGTTGAGGAGCTTCAAAAAACCACTAACATTTTAATGCCATTTGGATACACAGGAGGATATTCAACTGCCATACCATATAGTTAGGAAATTTGAATACTTTACTACTACTGATCTTTGGCTCATTGATAATGGAGACAACTGCCTTTACATAAATTTCAAGATAAAAAATTGTCAATACTAGATTAAGACATCTGACATAGCCAAAATAAGAACCCTATACAAACCATCTAGAAGGTAGACTATGGAAAACAGATTGGTTAGTTGGGGTATCTTCTCATACATCGTATGGAATTGTAATCAAAAGAAGGAAAGGGTTATGGTGGTGGTCGTGGACGCTACGTAAGCTGGAAACGTTTTGAAACATCTGCTAGAATTAGTGGAAAACAAAGTAGGAGTTAGGTTCAACAAAGAAGCTCAACAGAGATGTGCCCAGGACGAAAGAATAGCGACGACCCTGCATCACAGAAGACAAATAATTGAACCTCAAACATCTAGGTAAAACCTACTAATACATAGCTGTAGTAAAGAATATTTATTGAGTTTTAATAGAGTCCAATAAGATAGTTGTAATCATAGGATTAGCAACCATCCAGAAGCAGTTGGGCCAAGTCACACAGGTGCCAATACAGGGTCATTAAACATACTGAACAAAGGGCAAGAGTGTGTTTAGAAAGCATCAAACTGAGAAAGTAATTCTATTTCTGATAAGAAGTGAATTCTAATTCTATTTCAAATTCAAATTTATGATTTCGAACAATTAATTGCATGAAGAAAATGAATTTTGTGTTCTTTACTGTTTTATCCTTCTAGTTTCTTTATTTGTCTTTTTTTTTTAATTTTTTTATTAGAAACAATTTTGACATTTCAATTTTTAGTAATAATAGAATTGCAAATCAAACCTTCTTTGGTCTGATTTAGTTTGAACATTAATGTGAGAATCGGAATTCTCTTGAGAATTGAAATTATTGTCTTCCACGCCGAAGAAAAGAATTATTTTAATCAGAATTCTATTATTGCACCACCACCCTCTCTGCCCTAAGGTCTTAACTTAATTATTGCAAAAAAAAACTTACAATAACATGAATCATACTTCAATATATATAATAATGTATCGAATTCAATTATTGAAAAGAAAAAATCTCGATGGAGCAGCATATGTTGAAAATAATAGGCAGAACACAACAAATGACCAAAGAGCAAGGTACTGCACAAATTTTAATGTGTATTTATTAGTTTCAATAGAATATTTGTGTTTATTATAACTGTTTAACACTCTTAAACATACCTGTATCCTTCTAATCTTTATTAGAATATAGACTAAACTACCATTTCTACCCACGAAAATTGAAAACACTGACATATCTACCCATAAAAAAAAAAAAGGAAATTACCATTTGTACCTATAAAAAAATGGTTTTTACAAGCAAAATTATCCAAACCCTAAAAAATTAAATAAAATTCCTAAATTACCCTTCCCTCCAACACTACCACTATCATCTCCTCCCCCCTCTCCTCTCTCTCAATGTTCTCATCTTTTCCCCACCACTGCCACCACCACCAGTAACCCATCCTCTCTCTCTCCTTCCATTTTCTGAGCTCGTCGCCGCCGCCATAATTCGTCAACTCTGCCAACTCCTTCCTCTTTCTCTTTCTCTCTCTCTCGCTTTCCTTCTGTGTTTTTCTTTTCTCTTTCTCTTCTGCTTCTTCGAATTCTCAACCCAGAAAAAGGGCTTCACCATCATCAACAACAACAGAACTGTTCCGAGGGTTACCTGAAACTGTAGGCCGATCTCGGATGAGATCTTCTGTACTGGTCGGAGATGACGTGTCCGGCTGGTTGGTGGCGGCTGGAGTTGTTGTATCCGACTTGTTGGACTGGCTGCCCTGCTGATCCTTCCTCACCGGAGGGTGGGGGGTACCTGCAAGAGACTCCGATGCTTAAGTTAGCATGGGTATTAAACATGTTTTTAGTAGAATCAGAGTATGAGTTATACCTGGGTGCTCCAGTGTATTTATAGTAGTATGGGCTAACCTTTCCGATAAGATAAGTTAGTTATCTTATCTTATCTTATTTTAAGTGAAGTCAGCTTATCTTCAAGGGAACCGCCTTTATCTCTATAGGCTTGGGTTGCCTTTGGATTTGGGTTGTGTTCCTCTATTTGGGTCCTTTATTGGGCTTTCCTGTCGATTTGGCCGACCTCTTTGAGAAGAGGTCGGGTAGCCTGACCTGAAGAGGTCGGTCGCTTTGTCGCCAATCATCCCAGGTCGGATATCTCGACCCAGGGTATGAATAGTGCCCCTGTTTGAGCTCGGTCTTCTTTGTTTTGGGGGCGAGTCTTCGACTTTGGTCCTTCTCTAATGAAGCCGAACTCAAGCATTTCGTCAATTCCTTTGTAGCAGCTTTTGAAAGTAGAACATTTTCTTCTAAAAGCGCACGCTTGAATATCAGCGCTATTGGGAACGTGTGATGGTTTAATACTTTCATTAATTAGTATTAATTACCCCGTTTTCCGTTGGCTCTTTATTTTGATTTTCGAAAGCCCAGGAACGGTTTCCCTTCTTCGCTCTTTTTGTAACTTCTTCGCAATTTCTTCCTTTGTTCTCTCGCTCTCTGTCTTTCGCCCACATTTCTGCTTTTCTTGTGTTGCGGCGTCGCTTGGCGATTTTCTGGGCAGCTTTCATTTTTACGTCTCCTTTTTTCCTTTGAAGCTTCTTCCTTCTCCAGGTGACTTCCATCCGTATTTTCTTTTTCTTTTGTTGCTTTGGCTTTGTGATGAAGTTTTGATTTTGCTTTAGAGAAAATTTGGATCTTTCTGTTTTTATCGCGCCTAATTGTTGTTGAAATGTGTGTTCTAGGAGTTTCTTTATCTTCTGCATGATCCTTTTTGCCTTTCCTGTTGCTTGATGCTTTTTAGGGCTTTTGCATGTTCTGTTGCTTCTGTCTGATACCAATACCCAGAAAATCTGCATCTTTTCCTCGCTTTGTTTGAAGATTGCTTTTTGTCTGATTCTGAAAACGGTTGCGCCTTTGATGGTTTCTACTTGGCGTGCCTTGATATTTTGGGGATGCATGCTTTTTTGCTGGTAGACCGTGAGGCAAAAGTATTTTGATGACTTTTTGTGTTTTGCTTTGATGAAAAATTTCATCTATTTGCAGTCTTCTTTTCTTGCTTGAGAGGTGCTGGGGTGCAAGCTATAAATTTTTCCTGAAAACCTTGCTTTGTTACTGCCTCCAAAGGATGCCCCGAGAGTTTGGTTTGAGTCTTGGGGTTTTCCTTTTCTGTTTGTTCGCCTGTATCGTTTTGCTCGAGTTGTTTTATCCCTTGTCCGAGATATTTTTAGTAATCCCATCTCTTTTTCTTATTGTAGGATTAGTTGGCCTCATGTCTTCTCGCAATAACATTGTAGATATGTCTTCCAGAGTTCCCGAGGGGATGTCCGATTGGCTGGACTCCCTTGTCTTGATGTGTGTTTCTGTTGTGGATGCTGAATTTTGCATAGAGCTGAGGAAGCGTCATAAGATTTGTGGTAACAGTGCCTGGGAGAGGGATTATGAGCTTGTTGCTCCTGATTCTGATGAGAGGGTTTGTTTTCCGACCTCCATCGAGGGGGAGCGTCCCTTATTCTATGCCTACGAATATTTCTTCAGTCAACTGGACATTATTTTTCCTTTTACTGCTTTTGAGACCGACCTGTTGTGGTCGTGTAATATTGCCCCATCCCAGCTTCACCCGAATTCCTGGGATTTTATCAAAATTTTTCAGCTACTTTGCCAAGAGTTAGGTGTAACACCTTCTCAGGATCTCTTCCTTTATCTATTTGTTTCCGCCAAGCCTAGTGGCTCTTCGAAAAAGAAAGCTTCCTGGGTTTCTTTCAGATCTGCCCAGGGCCATAAAGTGTTTGCTATGTATGATGAGTCCTTTAAGGATTTCAAGAATTACTTCTTTAAAGTTCGTGCTGTCGAGGGGGCCCGCCCCTTTTTTCTTGATGAAAATGATGAGCCTTCTTTCCCTCTAGAGTGGCAGAAGGATGTGAGAGTGTCTCGCTATTCTTGGGTTATGCTTGACAATGTTGAGCGTGCCTTTGTTGTTGTTCTTGAGGGTTTATAGGGAACACCACAGCATCTTGATACAAAAAGGTTTTTGAATAACCCATCCCTGGTCCGGGCTGTTTTGGGTATTTGCTTGACTTGTTTCTATACTTGTTTCTTAGTTTGGCTTCCTCATCTTGTGATTGTAACCCTTTACTGTGGTTGATTTTGTATTTGCAGAGATGTCAAAAAATAATGATTCCATGAAGGCTTTCAAAAGGGCAAAGAAGGCGACTGCTGCTCAGAACATCTCGGCCAAGGCGGCCGGGGAGGGATCTTCCCAAGTGCAAGTAAAGCCACCTGTGCCAAGTTCTCCTGGACCGAGGAAGGTGATCCCTACTCCTCGGGTTCGTCTGGCTGACCCACCACCGACTTCTGCCTCTAGTTCTGGTGCTCCTCCCAACAAGAAACAAAAAACAGCTGAGCCTTTCAACCTTGATGCTCCTGACTTTAATGCAATTGAATTTGTGGATCAACAAATCGGTCCCTACGGTGCCCTTCCTATGGACGATGTGTCGCTCCTTCGCCATCTGGACTTTATAACTCGAAGTAGTGTTAGAATGGCGTATACGGGGGCTGCCCTATACCGGACTGCTCAAAATCTTCCTCTCCACGCCACCAAAGCCTTTATGGAGGAGGCTAAACAGGAGTTTGATCGGATGAAAGGCCTGAAGGAGGAGCTTGAAGTAAAGGTAGCCAAGTTAGAGAAGGATCTGGAGAACGAGAAGGTGAGTTCACTTTCTCTGGCGGCTTCTGTGAGGCTGGCCGAGGACACGGCACTGAGGCATAAAGACAGCTATGTTACATCCTATCGGGAGGGAATGCGTCTGAAGGCGGAGTTGGAGAATGCCCGAGCTGATTACTCCGAGCTCCAGGGTCATCTTGTTGGCAGTGTAACTGCTGCCTATGAGAACCTGAAAGAGCAAGTTCGGATTATTGCTCCCAAGGCCGACCTTACTCTCTTCAGCCTAGATAATGTTGTTAGGGATGGTAAGATTGTCCCTGATGATGAGGATGATGATGATGTTGATCCCCTCCCTGTGTCTTCTGCCAAGGTGTCAGCTCCTGCTGTTCCTCCTGCCGAGGTCGGCCCTCCCGCTTCTGATCTTGACTGCCAGATCTTAAACTAGGACGATAGTACTGTGGATGCTGTTCCTCTCCAGGCTCGCCCTCCCTCTCCTCAGACTGATGCTGCTAAAAAGTCTTCTAATCCTTAGGTGATTTATTTTGGATATTTGTGTAGTTGGCCCGGCTTGTGAGCTTTAAAACTCTTTATTTCGTGGTTGGTTTATTTTGCTGACACTCTTTTTACTCTTTCTGGTTGCTTGTTTAGCAACCCATTATGTTGAAAAACACAACGAGTAGCTTCTAAGCTTTTGGGTCTGATCCTGAAGCTTTGTTATTTTATGTCATGCTTGCTTGCACATGTCTTAGCTTCTTTATATGTTTCGAGAATGTTGAAGCCTTGTTGCTCAGCCTCTTTGAACTGCTTTGTACTTGGAGGTCGTATGACCGACTTTTTTGTCCTTATCCAAGTAGTTTCGTAGTTGTCCGACGTCGTCATGTCGATCTTTTCTTAGTTATTTTGTAATCCTCTTTCTTGGATCTTTGTCAGATCTCTTTCAGGGATTACTTTTTATAACTTGTTTGTTGTAGGAGACCGACTTCGCTATGTCGATCTCTTCTAAGTTATTTTTGTAATCCTCTTTCTTGTATCTTTGTCAGATCTCTTTCAGAGATTACTTTTATAACTTGTTTGTAGGAGGTCGACTTCTTTGCGTCGTCCTCTTTCTAAGTTATTTTTGTAGTCCTCTTTTTTGGACCTTTGTCAGGTCTCTTTCAGGGATTACTTTTATAACTTGTTTGTAGATATACATGTGGGAATTTTTCATCCCTTTAAGTCGGATAGTGTCTGAGTCTCAACTTGGTGCCTCATTAAAAAACCTTTTCAGGAAAAAGAGTGCATCCAATAGTGAGATCTTTTACTTTTTCTAGCTGTAATACCTTCTTAGGTTGCAGGCGTGCCATGATCTGGGAAGCTCTCGTCCATCGAGTTCGGACAGTCTGTAGTAGCCCTTCCCAAGTACTTCTACAACTCGGCAGGGTCCTTTCCAGTTTGCTGCCAACTTTCCTTCTCTTGGTCGAGTTGTTCCAATATCATTTCGGATTAGGATGAGATCATTCTCTGTAAAACTTCTCGGCACTACCCTTTGATTATATCTGGAAGCCATTCGACGTTTTAGTGCTTCTTCCCTGATCCGAGCTCTTTCTTGGATTTCAGGTAGTAGGTCGAGCTCTTCCCTCTGAAGTTGGGAGTTTGCTCCCTCATTTTAATGAACCACTCTAGGTGATCCTTCCTAAATCTCTACTGGGATCATTGTCTCTATTCCGTATGCTAACCGGAAGGGGGATTCCTTTGTGGTGGAGTGTGGCGTCGTTCGATACGCCCATAGAACTTGTGGAAGCTCTTCTGCCCAAGCTCCCTTTGTGAAATAGTCTACCCCTACTATGAGAAATTTAACTTGTCCTGATCCCTGGGGGAAGGGTCTGAGAAGATCAAGTCCCCATTTTGCAAACGGCCAAGGCGAAGTTACGCTGATGAGCTCTTCTGGCGGGGCGATGTGAAAGTTGGCATGTTTCTGACATGGTGGACATGTCTTCACAAATTCTGTAGCTTCTTTCTGTAGAGTTGGCCAATAAAATCCTGCCCGGAGTACTTTTTTGGCGAGAGCTCGTGCTCTGAGATGATTGCTGCAAATGCCGCTGTATACTTCTTCTAGCACTTCCTTTGTGTTGAAGATCGGCAAACATTTTAGTAATAGTATTGAGATCCCTCTTTGTACAGGATGTTGTTTATGATAGTGTAGTACTGTGCCTCCCTTTTTAACCTCTTTGCCTCCTTTTCTTCTATGGGGAGTGTTTCTGCTTTGAGGTAGTTAATTATGGGAGTCATCCATCCTTGGTCCTGATTTGTTATGGCTAGGACTTTTTCCTCTTCCGAGATTGACGGGTTCTGTAGCATTTCCTTTGAGTGTTTGGTGCTGGCTAGTTTCGAGAGTGCGTTAGCTCGGGCATTTTGTTCGCGGGGTATATGGCAGATCTTATATTCCCCGAGTTGTCCGAGCCGTTCCTTGGTTTTATCCAAATACTTTTTCATGGTGGGATCTTTGGCTTGGTAGCTCCCTGTTATCTATGAGGTGACTACTTGTGAATCGCTGTAAATGTTGAGTTTTGAGCTCCAACCTCTTTAGCCAGCTTCAAACCAGCTAATAACGCTTCATATTCCGCCTGATTGTTTGAGGCCGGGAACCCAAACTTGAGGGAGAGCTCAACTTGGGTTCCTTGGTTGCTTTCTATTATCACACCTGCGCCGCTTCCAGTCTTATTTGAAGAACCGTCCACATAGAGATTCCATTCTGTGGGGATTTCCAGGGCATCTGTGAATTTTGTGATGAAGTCGGCCAGATACTGTGATTTGATGGCCGTCTGAGCTTCATATTGGAGGTCGAACTCGGATAACTCGACTGCCCATTGTAAAATTCTGCCTACTAAATCTGTTTTCTGCAATATTCCTTTTATGGGCTGGTTAGTTCGAACCTTAATTGTGTGAGCCTGGAAGTACGGGTGAAGTCGTCGAGATGTTAGAATGAGAGTATAGGCAAACTTTTCTATTTTCTAGTAGTTCAACTGGGATCCCTGTAGCGCTTTACTAATGAAGTAGACGGGTTGTTGCCCACTTTCGTCTTCTCTGACTAGTGCTGAGGCTATTGCCCGGCTTCCTACTGTGAGATATAATATGAGCGGTTTTCCTTTTCGTGGCCGAGATAGGATAGATGGCCGTCCTAAGAATTCCTTGAAGTCTTGAAAGGCTTGTTCACATTCTGTTGTCCATTCGAACTGCTTTTCCTTCCTTAAAGTAGCATAGAAGGGGAGAGATCTTATTGCTGATCCTGCTAAGAACCTAGATATGGCGGCCAATCTCCCGTTGAGTTGCTGTACTTCTTTGACACAGGTTAGGCTTTTCATGTTGAGTATGGCTTGACATTTATCCGGATTTGCTTCAATTCCTCTTTGTGTGAGCATGAAACCTAAAAATTTGCCTTCTTCTACTGCAAAGGTGCATTTTGCGGGATTGAGTCGCATGTCATGCTTCGTTATAGTGTCAAACACTTGAGCCAGGTCAGACAATAATGTCTCTTCACTTTGTGTCTTTATCAACATGTCGTCCACATAGACTTCCATGATTTCCCGATGTGATCTGAGAAGACTTTATTCATTAGCCTTTGATAAGTAGCTCCCGCATTCTTGAGACCGAAAGACATCACAATGTAGCAGTAGTTCACTTTCGGCATTAAAAACGAGGTCTTTTCTTGATCTGGTGGATACATGGGGATTTGGTTGTATCCTGAGTATGCGTCTATAAACGAGAGGTATCTATATCCGGAGGAAGCATCTACCAGAGCGTCGATACTTGGGAGTGTGTAAGGATCTTTTGGGCAGGCTTTGTTGAGATCGGTGTAATCGGTGCACATTCGCCACTTCCCATTTGATTTTCTCACCAAGACGACATTGGCTAGCCATAGTGGGTACTTGAGTTCTCTTATGAATCCTGCCTCCAGTAATGCTTGTACCTGTTCTTCCACAGCTTGGGATCGCTCTGGCCCAAGTTTTCTTCGTCTTTGCTGTACCGGCCGAGATCCTGGATAGACCGCCAACTTGTGGCACATTAGCTTGGGGTCTATGCCTGGCATGTCTGCGGCTTTCCATGCGAAGAGATCGACATTATCTCGTAAGAATTGTACCAGTAATTCTTTTGAGTCTTCTCTCTGGATCGTGCCGATATTAGTTGTTTTGTCTGAGGTGTCTCCGATCTGAACCTTCTCTATCTCACCTTCTGGCTGCGGATGGAGTTCTTCTCGTCTCTGAACTCTGCTAAGCTCAATTGTATGAAACTCTTCTCCTCTGCCTCTGAGGTTTAGACTTTCGTTATAACAGCAGCGTGCCATCTTTTGATCTACTTTTATTGTGGCTATCCCCTCTATAGTTGGGAATTTCATGCATAGATATGGAGTCAAGACTATTGCACCGAGTTGATTTAGTGTTGTCCGACCTATTAGAGCATTGTAGGCTGAACTCACGTCGACCACAATATAGTCTATTTTGAGTGTCCTGGATTGGTTCCCTTTTCCGAAGGTTGTATGTAGTGATACGTATCCCAGTGGTTGTACCGGGGTATCTCCCAGTCCGAACAGACTGTTCGGGTATGCCCTAAGCTCCTTGTCTTCTAGGC
Source organism: Arachis ipaensis (assembly GCF_000816755.2). NCBI lineage: Eukaryota > Viridiplantae > Streptophyta > Magnoliopsida > Fabales > Fabaceae > Arachis > Arachis ipaensis. Next base: position 100,377,233 of record NC_029787.2, on the reverse strand, counting down.
CAAGCTTGTCGAAGGCAGTTTTGAATAAGATGTCGGCGGAGCTCCCTTGGTCTATTAATGTGTGGTGGAGATTGGCGTTTGCCAGTATGATAGTGATGACCATGGGGTCATCGTGTCCCGAGATGATACCGGATGCGTCCTCTTTAGTGAATGTGATTGCAAGGATGTCGGGTGCTTCCTCCTTTCCCTCGACATGATATACTTCTTTGAGATATCTTTTGCGAGATGATTTGGAGATTCCTCCCACTGCAAATCCGCCGTGTATCATGTGGACGTGTCTTTCCGGTGTACGAGGTGATCACGCGGTTCATCCGATATCTTCGTCCCTTCATCTCTTTCTTTGGTCATCATCTCGGGTGGCTAGAAACCGATCTAATTTTCCTTCCCTCACCAATTTTTCTATGATGTTCTTTAGATCGAAGCAATCATTGGTGGAGTGCCCTCGCACTCGATGATATTCGCAATATTCATTCCAGTTTCCTCCTCCTCTTTTGCCTTTGAGTGGCCGAGCTAGGGGAATTTTCTCCGTATGGCAGACTTCTTTGTATACGTCGGCTAGGGATGCCCTGAGAGGAGTGTAATTGTGGTATTTTTTGATTTTCTCCCCTTGTCGATCTTATTTCCTTTTGGATTCCTTGTCTTTATCTCGGCAGGGGACCCCGGATTTTGAGGTTTCTCCCAACCGAGCATTTTCTTCCATGTTGATGTATTTTTCTGCTTGCTCCTGCACTTCGTCTAAGGAGGTAGGCTACTTCTTTGATATGGATTGGCTAAAAGGTCCTTCTCGTAGGCCATTGATGAGTCCCATGATGGCGGCCTCTGTTGGTAAGCTTTGTATGTCCATGCATGTTTTGTTGAATCTTTTCAAGTAGTTGCGGAGGCTCTCCCGATCTCCTTGCTTGATCCCCAATAAACTGGGGGCGTGCTTGGCCTTATCTTTCTGGATGGAGAATCTGGCTAGGAATTTTTTGGCCAGGTTGTCAAAGTTTGAGATGGACTTTGGAGGTAGGTTGTCGAACCATCTGATTGCTTTCTTCATGAGTTATTGGAAAAGCTTTGCAGCGAATGGCATCTGAGGCGTCGGTGAGGTACATTCTACTTCTGAAATTGCTGAGATGATGGTTGGGATTTATGGTGCCATCATACAGAATCATATCCGGGAGTTTGAAGTCTTTTAGAATTTTGGTTTTCATGATTTCCCTGGTGAATGGATCTTGTTCTTTGCGTGAATTTTCCTCAGGAATGGTCCAAGGAGCTTTTGATTTGAGATCGGTTTCTAATTGCAGTAGTTTATTTTCCAATTCTCGACGCCGCCGTACCTCTCTTTGTAGATCCTTCCTGACCTATCGTTGTTGTTGGGTTTCTTTTTCAAGTTGCTTTAAGTGGTCTTGAAGTGCTTCTATTACCCCCGGATTTGATGAGTTTTTGTCCCCATTGGATTCCGGAGTATCCTTTAGCGTAGTGTCCGCGTTCTTGTGCGGAGTTCTGTTTTCCAGATCTAAATCATGGTCGTTGTCATGACCGTCCGCCATGGTGTTGGGATGACTTCCAGGTTCTCCGGTAACGGCGCCAATGTTTCGAGGGTTACCTGAAACTGTAGGCCGATCTCGGATGAGATCTTCTGTACTGGTCGGAGATGACGTGTCCGGCTGGTTGGTGGTGGCCGGAGCTGTTGTATCCGACTTGTTGGACTGGCTGCCCTGCTGATCCTTCGTCACCGGAGGGTGGGGGGTACCTGCAAGAGACTCCGATGCTTAAGTTAGCATGGGTATTAAACAGGTTTTTAGTAGAATCAGAGTATGAGTTATACCTGGGTGCTCCAGTGTATTTATAGTAGTGTGGGCTGACCTTTCCGATAAGATAAGTTAGTTATCTTATCTTATTTTATCTTATTTTAAGTGAAGTTAGCTTATCTTCAAGGGAACCACCTTTATCTCTATAGGCTTGGGTTGCCTTTGGATTTGGGTCGTGTTCCTCTATTTGGGCCCTTTATTGGGCTTTCCTGTCGATTTGGCCGACCTCTTTGAGAAGAGGTCGGGTAGCCTGACCTGAAGAAGTCGGTCGCTTTGTCGCCAATCATCCCAGGTCGGATATCTCGACCCAGGGTATGAACAAGAACCATCTTCAGATTCTTTGCCCCCAAACTCTCTCTTACCTGCAAAATCCCTTATCTTCACCACCACACCACCTCCTTCACCCAATCACCTTTCTACCCCTAACCCTCTTCACCCAGCCACCACCCTCCTTTCCCTTTCTAATCTCAAATCCCACCACCACTCCCTTCACCCAGCCACCACCCCCTTTTCCTCCAAAACACACACACGGAGACATTACACACACACCCCCACCTGAGGAAGAAGAAGAGAAGAGGAGGGGGAGCGAGACTACACTGGCAACGTGGGAACTCGCTGCCACTATCGCATCATCGTCGCCATTGTTGAGGGAGCCCAAAGAGGAGATGCGACCCAGAACCAAGGAAGGGGAACTATCGCCGCCGTCGCGCCTGCTACTGCCGGCTTCGTCACATCTGTCGCCGCCATTGATTGAGTCCGTCGTTGTCGTTGTCGCTGGTTTGGAAGGAAGAGAGCGCGCAAGAGATCAAAGAAGGAGGAGAGAGCGACAGCGCCGGTGGGTGTCACTGCCACCATCGTCGTCGACGCTGTTCAGTGAAGAAGATGATGATGGAGGTATAATGGTGGTGGTGGTGATGGTAGTGATAAAGGAAATGAGATGGTGGTGTGATTTGAGATTAGAAAGGAAAAAGGGGGTGGTAGCTGGGTGAAGAGGGTTAGGGTTAGAAAGGTGATTGGGTGAAGGAGGTGGTGTAGTGGTGAAGATAAGGGTAATTTAGGGGTTTTAGGTAATTTTTTAGGGTTTGGATAATTTTTCTTGTAAAAATCATTTTTTATGGGTACAAATGGTAATTTCCTTTTTTTATGGGTAGATATGTCAGCATTTTCAACTTTTGTGGGTAGAAATGGTAGTTTACTCTAGAATATACAAGGGTATTCTAACAGAATTCAAGTTTATTATTGTTTTATAAGAACTTCAACAATAGAATAGGTGAAGTTACCCATCATTGCTCTGTTGAATTTCAAACTACCCAGATGGATACAGAACATAATATTCTGTAAGTTCCGCTTTGTTGATTTCATAAAAGAAAGATTAAGTCTTTTGCTAAACCCAGATGAATTCAACTCTAAATCTAGGTATATTGTTATAGTCAAAATGCACAGCAAAATTCAACATACACAAAGACACTGACCAAATCTCAGATCAAGGCCGCACAACTGGTAAGCATATTTATATAATAAACAAGGTTAAATTTCACAAATAATTATTTCAGTATATAACACAAATTTGATATGTTGATGCCAATTACTTTGCTCAGTATATACCTATGTGTTACTCACAGCTCATGGCGAGATTAGGGAACCATACTGAATGGATTGTTTCCAAACTACCAATGGAGGGGGAGATAGAATTCATCTTCAGATTTAACGAAATCTCTAATAAACGAGGTGAATTCAAGTTGGGAGGATTGTGGAAATGGCTTTGCATTGTTTATAAACTGAAGGAGGGGGATATTATCTATTTGGTCATCAAATCTATTAAACAAAGAACCCTAGAGATCAACATCACAAGGAAGAATAACATAAATTAACTTTGATGGTACATGTTAAAACTAAAGCTGATTTCTGGTGGATTTGTGTTGTAAAATCTTCACTTAAGAATTTTTTTTCCTTGGTTCAAAAATTTGTGTAAGTGACAATGATATCCAGGAGTACACTTTTTAATATTCCAAACTCTGTACAAAAGACAAAAATTGTATAGTGATAAACCATAATTTGGTTTATTTTGGATTGAAATGAGTGAGTTTTATCAATTATCTTGCATTTATTCACCGAAATAACATAGTTTTGTGAATTTCTCCTAATTGTGCTTAATGGTTAAAAACATGCTTTTTGTACTTTAAAATTGCTAAATTTAATTCACTTATATTCCATTCGATGCCTTGATGTATTTGTTGAGTGATTTCAGGCTTAGAAGGTAAAGGTAGCTTGAAGAAGTGAAGAAAAGCATGCAAAATGGGAGAATTAATGAAGAAATGAAGTTTAGAGATTCTAATGATCATGCGTACGCATGAATATCAAGTTGTGCGTACACATGCCTCGTGCGTACGCATCTTTTGGAAATTCACCAATTTGCGGTACGCATCCCTCATGCGTATGCATGACTATCAGCACGTGATTTTACTTAAGTGAACACGTGGGTTGCGATTTTAGAGCTTTCTTGGTCCCAATCCAACTCATTTCTGAAGTATTTGATGCAATTTTCAAGGGGAGAGCAATTAGTATAGTTTTGGGCCATATTTTAGGTTAGAATTCTAGAGAGAGAAGCTCTCTCTTCTCTTTAAAAACTAGGGTTTTAGGTTTAGTTTTCTCCTTAGTTTAGGTTTTAATGCTTGCTTTGATTTAGTTATCTTTATTTTTTATTGTTCTAGTATCTTAATTCTTGTAGTTTTACTTGCTATTTTCTTTATTTTGTTACTGTTATTTTTATGAACTCTTGTTAATTTTGATTTTCTTTAATGAAATTTATGTTTTCATGCTTATTATTGCTCCTTTTAATTGTTGTTTTGCTTTCTTGCATTTGGTAGTTATAGGTTTTATTATTCTTGCAATTTTACTATGTTTTACTTTTATGCCTTGCAAGTATTTGTGAAAATGCTTCTCTTAGTTTTAGGGTAGATTCTTACACTCTTGGCTAGGAATTGAGTATTTGAGATGACATTGAGTCGCTAATGTCCAAATTGATTGATAATTTGGAGATTTTAATTGATCTCGTTTTCATTAACGAGTAAGACCTATGGATTAAGATTGATTAAACCTGGTTGATTTATCTCACCAATAGAGGTTGACTAATTGGGTTTGCTCTTGTAATTATCATATCGTGGTTAGTGACACGAGAGTTGTTGATGTCCAATATTGATTGGTGATTTAGGGTTGTTAGTTGTTCTTGTTTCCATTGACAAGTAAGACCTATGGATTAAGACTGACTATGCCTATTTGACTTTTTTCCGATCTTGGAGATGACGAAATAGGATTAACTCTAGGTAATCGTCATGTTTGTGGTCGATGACTTGGGTAGGAAGCCTTGATTCTCAATCCTTGCCAGGAGTGTCTTTTAGCATTTACATCCCTTTAGTTGTTAGCTTTACTTTCTTATCATTTAATTCCTTGTCTTTTTGCCTTCAAACCCCTTATTCTCATAACCGATAATGTGCACATATCACTGCAATTTCTTTGAGAGATGTCCTAAGATCTAATACTCTCAGTTTTTATTGGGTTGCATTTGTGACAAACAAATTAAACATTGATTAGGATCATTTGTTGGTTTAGAAATATACTTGTAATGCAATTCTATTGAGAAAATTCTGAACTGACATTCAGCCCTCGTCACAGTTATTTTATAAATATTATATATGGACTTTGATGTATAAATTAAATTTTCAGCCATAAAGACTTAATTCTCTCTACGCGTATGTGCGGGTCCATGATGAGCGGATCATTTATATGCTTTTTGGCATTGTTTTTAGGTAGTTTTTAGTATGTTTTAATTACTTTTTATTATATTTTTATTAGTTTTTATGCAAAAATCACATTTTTGGACTTTACTATGAGTTTATGTGTTTTTTTATAATTTTAGGTATTATCTGGCTGAAATTTAGGGACCTGAGGAAAAGTTGATCCAGAGGCCGAGAAAAGACTGCAGATGTTGTTGGATTCTGATCCTCCTCCACTCGAAGTAGATTTTCTGGAGCTACAAAGACCCAATTGGTGCGCTCTTAATTGCGTTGGAAAGTAGACATCTTGGGCTTTCCAGAAATATATAATAGTCCATACTTTTCCCAAGATTTGATGACCCAAAATGGCGTTTAAACGCCAGCCAGAGACCCCTTTCTGGCGTAAAATGCCAGAACTGGCACCAGAACTGGAGTTAAATGCCCAAACTGGCATCCAAGCTGGCATTTAACTCTAAAAAAGGCCTATGCACGTGTAAATCTCAATGCTCAGCCCAAGCACACACCAAGTGGGTCTCAGAAGTGGATTTCTACACTATCTGCACTTAGTTACTTATTTTCTGTAATCCTTAGTAACTAGTTTAGTATAAATAGCACTTTTTACTATTGTATTCGCAACGATCTGATCATCTTTGGACTTTTAGGCTTATGCCATTTTTCACATTTGGAAGGCTGGCCATTCAGCCATGCCTAGACCTTTTTCTCTTATGTATTTTCCAACGGTGGAGTTTCTACACCTCATAGATTAAGGTGCGGAGCTCTGCTGTTCTTCATGAATTAATGCAAGTACTATTGTTTCTCTTTCAATTCACGCTTACTTCTTCTCCAAGATATACTCTCATACTTAATTTAGTTAAGTCAGAATGAAGGGGTGACCCGTGACAATCACCCACTATCTTCGTTACTCGCTTAGCCAAGAATCGCGTGGCTGACAACCGCAAGCGGTCTACATGATATTCAACGTAGTCATTGGACGATAGCCGGAGTATAGTCTCTTGGGGCTCTGATCCATGGATTTGACTCGCCTCTCCTGACAACAGAGCATTCGAATCCATGAGATTAGGACCTTCGTGGTAGAGGCTAGAACCAATTGGCAGCATTCCTGAGATCCGAAAAGTCTAAACCTTGTCTGTGATATTCCGAGTAGGATCTGGGAAGTGATGACTGTGACGAGCTTCAAACTCACTAATGTTGGGCGCATAGTGACAGTGTGCAAAAGGATAGAGAGATCCTATTACAGGATGACTATAGCTTGCTTCAAGCCGACAATCTCCGTGGGATCGACCCTTACTCGCGTAAGGTTTTATTACTTGGACAACCCAGTGCACTTGTTGGTTAGTTGTACCGGAGTTGTGAAAAATGTGATCACATTCCGTGCACCAAGTTTTTGGTGCCGTTTCCGGGGATTGTTGAGTTTGAACAACTGACGGTTCATCTTGTTGCTTAGATTAGGTAACCTTCTTTCTTGTTTCAACCTTTATTTTCTTTTCAAAAAGTTTTTAAAAATATTTCAAAATTTTTTTTTTTAGTTTTCGAAAAATTCATAAAAATTTTTAAGAATGAATTCTAGAGCTTCATGAGATATGTTAAAGCCTGGCTGGCTGTTAAGCCATGTCTAATCTTTTGGACTGAAGTTTCCACATTCCATTGTAGAAAGGACATGTCTGTATTTGTTATGCTAAAGCTTGGCTGGCCATTTGGCCATCTCTAATTCTTTTGGACCAAAGCTTTAGCCTAACATTGCATGAATCCTGGAATTCTTATTAAAAATTATGAATTTTTTTATTTTCTTTTTCCAAAATAATTTCAAAAAAAATACAAAAAATTTAATAAAATCATAAAAACGAAAAAAAATTTTGTGTTTCTTGTTTGAGTCTTGTGTCAAATTTTAAGTTTGGTGTCAATTGCATTTTTTTTAATTTTCTTAAAATTTTTTAAAATTCATGCATTGTGTTCTTCTTTGATCTTCAAGTTTTTCTTGATGATTTTCCTTGTTTGATCTTTACATTTTCTTATTTTGTGTCTTTTCTTGTTTTTCATATGCATTTTCGAATTATTAGTGTCTAAAGTTTAAAAAATTTTTAAGTTTGGTGTCTTGCATGACTTTCTTTTCTTAAAAATTTTCAAAAATATGTTCTTGATGTTCATCTTGATCTTCAAAGTGTTCTTGGTGTTCATCTTGACATTCAAAGTGTTCTTGCATGCATTATTTGTTTTGATCATAAATTTTTATGTTTTGTTTCATTTTGTTGTTTTTCTCTCTCCTCATTAAAAATTCAAAAGTAAAAAAAATATCTTTTCCTTATTCTTCTCATAATTTTTGAAATTTTGAGTTGACTTGGTAAAAAAATTTTAAAATTTAGTTGTTTCTTGTTAGTCAAGTCAAAATTTCAATCTAAAAAAATTTTATCTCTTCAAATCTTTTTCAAAAATCAAATCTTTTTCATTTTTCTTCTTAATATTTTCGAATTTCTTGAATAAATTTTCAAAATCGTTTTCTTATTTTTATTTCATCTTTTCGAAAACTTTACTAAGAATTAATGTTTTGATTCAAAAATTTCAAGTTTGTTACTTTCTTGTTAAGAAAGGTTCAATCTTTAAATTCTAGAATCATATCTTTTAGTTTCTTTTTAGTCAAGTCATCAACTTTAATTTTAAAAATCAAATCTTTTTAATTTCTGTTTCAATTCTTTTTCAAAATAAATTTCAATCATATCTTTTTAAAAAAAAATTTTAATTTCAAAATATTTTTCTAACTTCTTATCTTTTCAAAATTTATTTTCAAATATTTTTTTTCAATTAACTACTTGACTTGTTTATTTTAATTTTAAAAAGTTTACTATTTCTTATCTTTTTCAAAACCACCTAACTACTTTTCTCTCTCATTAATTTCGAAAACTAACTAACATAATTTTCAAAATTCTTTTTAATTAATTAATTTATTTAGTTTTCAATTTATTTTTATTTCTTTTCTTAAATTTCGAATTCTAACTTATAATTAAAATAAAAACAAAAATATTTTTCTTTTCTTTTAATTAATATTTGAATACTCTCTCTCTCTCTCTCTTTCTCATCTCTTTCTATTTATTTTATTTATTTACTAACACTTCTCTTCTACTCATCTAATAATTCGAACTCTCTCTCTCTCTCTCTCTCTCTCTCTCTCTCTCTCTGTTTTCGAATTTCTTCTTCTTCCTTCTTCATTCTATTCTTCTTTTCCTCTGACACATAAAGGAATCTCTATACTGTGACATAGAGGATTCCTCTTCTCTCTTTGTTATCTTCTTTTTTATATGAGCAGGAATAGGGATAAAGACATTCTTGTTGAAGCTGATCCTGAACCTGAAAGGACTCTGAAGAGGAAGTTAAGAGAAGTTAAAGCACAACACTCCGGAGAGGACCTTACAGAAAATTTTGAAAAAGAAGCAGACATGGCAGCCGAACCCAACAACAATGCTAGAGATGCAAGGAAGATGCTTGGTGACTTTAGTGCACCAACTTTTGACTTCTATGGAAGAAGCATCTCAATTCCTTCAATTGGAGCAAACAACTTTGAGCTTAAGCCTCAATTAGTTTCTCTAATGCAGAAGAATTGCAAGTTTCATGGACTTTCATTAGAAGATCCTCATCAGTTCTTAGCTGAATTCTTGCAAATCTGTGACACTGTTAAGACCAATGGGATTAATCCCGAGATCTACAGACTTATGCTTTTCCCCTTTGTTGTAAGAGACAGAGTTAGGATATGGTTGGACTCACAACCTAAAGAAAGCCTGAACTCTTGGGAAAAGTTAGTCAATACTTTCTTGGCCAAATTCTTTCCACCTCAAAAGATGAGCAAGCTTAGAGTGGAAGTCCAAACCTTCAGACAGAAGGAAGGTGACCTTCAAACAGAAGGAAGGTGAATCCATCTATGAAGCCTGGGAAAGATACAAGCAATTGATCAGGAGGTGTCCTTCTGACATGCTTTCAGAATGGAGCATCTTATGTATATTCTATGATGGTCTGTCTGTATTGTCCAAGATGTCATTGGATCACTCTGCTGGTGGATCTCTTCATCTGAAGAAAACACCTGCAGAAGCCTAGGAACTCATTAAAATGGTTGCAAATAACCACTTCATGTATACTTCTGAAAGAAATCCTGTGAATAATGGGATGACTCATAAGAAAGGAGTTCTTGAGATTGATACTATGAATGCCATATTAGCTCAGAATAAAATATTGACTCAGCAAGTCAATATGATTTTTCAGAATCTGACTGGATTGCAAGCTGCATCCGGCAGTACTAAAAAAGCCTCCTCTGAAGGAGAAGCTTATGATCCTGAGAGTCCTGGAATGGAAGAAGTGAATTACATGGGAGAATCCTACGGAAACACTTACAATCTCTCATGGAGGAATCATCCAAATTTCTCATGGAAGGATCAGCAGAAGTCTAATCAAGGCTTCAACAATAATAATGGTGGGAGAAATAGGTTTGGCAATAGTAAGCCTTTTCCATCATCTTCTCAGCAACAGACAGAGAATTCTAAGCAGAGCCTCTCTGACTTAGCAACCATAGTCTCTGATCTATCTAAAACCACTCTCAGTTTCATGACTGAAACAAGATCCTCCATTAGTAATATGGAGACACAAGTGGGTCAGCTGAGTAAAAGAGTTACTGAAACTTCTCCTAGTACTCTCCCAAGCAATACAGAAGAGAATCCCAAAAGAGAGTGGAAGGCCATAACTATATCCAAAGTGGCCGAACATGGAGAGAGTAAAAAGGCAGTGATTTCCAGTGAGAAAGACCTTACTGTACGTCCACTGACCAATAAGGAGTTCCCTATTGAGGAACCGAGGAATCTATGGCTCATATAGAGACCATAGAGATTCCATGGAACTTAATGCTGCAGTTCATGAGCTCTGATGAAGATTCTTCCTCTGATGAGGATGAAGATATTATTGAAGAGCAAGTAGCTCGGTATCTAGGAGCAATCATGAAACTGAATGCCTTGGTTCAACAGAAATTACCTCAGAAGAAATCGGATCCCGGAAAGTTCTTAATACCTTGCACCATAGGCACCATGACCTTTGAGAAGGCTCTGTGTGACCTGGGATCAGGAATAAATCTCATGCCACTCTCTGTATTGGAGAAACTAGGGATCTCTGAGGTACAAGCTGCAAGAATCTCACTAGAGATGGCAGACAAATCAATAAAACAGGCTTATGGACTTGTAGAGGATGTCTTAGTGAAGGTTGAAGGCCTTTACATCCCTGCTGACTTCATAATCCTAGACACTGGGAAGGATGAGGATGAATTCATCATCCTTGGAAGACCTTTCCTAGCCACAGCAAGGGCTGTGATTGATGTGGACAGAGGAGAGTTAGTTCTTCAATTGAATGAGGACTACCTTGTGTTTAAAGCTCAAGGATCGTCCTCTGTAACCATGGAGAGGAAGCATGAAAAGCTTCTCTCAATAAAGAGTCGAGCAGAGCCCCCATATTCAAACTCTAAGTTTGGTGTCGGGAGGCCACCATCATGCTCTGAGTGTCTATGAAGCTCTCTAAGAGCTCACTGTCAAGCTATTGACATTAAAGAAGCGCTTATTGGGAGGCAACCAAATGTTATTTAATTATATTTATTTTAGACATTTGTTTTCCATTGCCATGTTATGTTTTCTTTAGGTTGATGATCAGGTGGGATCATAAAAACAGCTGCAGAATTAAAGTGGAATAAAAAATAGCATAAAAAACAGCACACCATGGAGGACAGGCTTACTGGCGTTTAAACACCAGTAAGGATAGCAGAATGGGCGTTTAACGCCCATGTAGGCAGAATTCTGGACGTTAAACGCCAAAATGGGCAGCATTCTGGGCATTTAACGCCAGAAATGGAAGCATTCTGGGCATTTAGAAAAATGCAGTAGAGAAGGATTCCTGGCGTTTAACGCCAGCCAGGGTATCTGGCTGGCGTTAAACGCCCAAAGAGGCAGTCAAGTGGGTGTTAAACGCCCAGAATGGATAGCATTCTGGGCGTTTAACGCCAGGATGACATAAGGGAGGTAATTTTGTTTCCCATTTGATTTTTTTTTAATTTTCATGTTTTAATTCATAATTTTTTTGCATCAAACATATTTTAAACGTTCATCTTTCAATTTCTATTTTCAAATATTAATAACCTTTCCAATTCTTTTTAATTATTTTTTTTCAATTCTTTTCAATTCCTTCCAAAACATTTTCAAAATTTACATATCTTTTCAAATTCTTTTCAACTCTTTTTAATTTTTCTTGTATACGGTAATAAGTTTTCAAAATTAATTGCATCATTCTTCTTCTACTCCCTTCTATCTTATTTTGCTCGAGGACGAGCAAACCTTTTAAGTTTGGTGTGGAAAAGCTCAGATTTTTTGCTTTCCATAACCACTAATGACACCTAAGGCCGGAGAAACCTCTAGGAAGAGGAATGGGAAGGTAGTTGCTTCCAACTCCGAGTCATGGGAGATGGAGAGATTCATCTCAAAATCCCATCACTAGAAAGAGGATGGAGCAAACAAGAGAGCCCACTCATGGACCTCAACAAAGGCAAGGAAGAGATATAGAGGAGCTCAAGCACTCCATAGGATCTTCAAGAGGAAGAAGAAGCCACCATCACTAAGGTGGACCCGTTCTTTAATTTCCTTGTTTATTTTCTTTTCTGTTTTTGTTTTTATGCTTTATGTTTTGACTATGTTTGTGTCTTCATTACATGATCATTAGTGTTTAATGTCTATGTCTTAAAGCTATAAATGTTCCATGAATCTTTCACCTTTCTTAAATGAAAAATGTTTTCTGAAAAAAGAAAAAGAAGTACATGAATTTCGAATTCTATCTTGAAAATAGTTTAATTATTTTGATGTGGTGGCAATGCTTTTTGTTTTCTGAATGAATGCTTGAACAGTGCATATTTTTTATAGTGAAGTTTATGAATGTTAAAATTATTGGCTCTTGAAGGAATAAAGAAAAAAAGAGAAATGTTATTGATAATCTAAAAAATCATAAAATTGAATCTTGAAGCAAGAAAAAGCAGTGAAAAGCAAAAGCTTGCAAAAAAAATGGTGAAAAATAAAGAAAAAGAAAAAGCAAGCAGAAAAAGCCAATAACCCTTTAAACCAAAAGGCAAGGGTAAAAAGGATCCAAGGCTTTGAGCATTAATGGATAGGAGGGCCCAAAGGAATAAAATCCTGGCCTAAGCGGCTAAATCAAGCTATCCCTAACCATGTGCTTGTGGCGTGAAGGTGTCAAGTGAAAAGCTTGACACTGAGTGGTTAAAGTCGTGATCCAAAGTAAAAGAGTGTGCTTAAGACTTCTGGGCACCTCTAACTGGGGACTCTGGCAAAGATGAGTCACAATCTGAAAAGGTTCACCCAGTTATGTGTTCGTGGCATTTATGTATCCGGTGGTAATACGGGAAAACAAAATGCTTAGGGCCATGGTCAAGACTCAAAAAGTAGCTGTGTTCAAGAATCAACATACTAAACTAGGAGAATCAATAACACTATCTGAATTCTAATTTCCTATAGATGCCAAAACTATTCAGAAGCAAAAAGCTACTAGTCCCGCTCATCTAATTGGAACTAACCTTCATTGATATTTTGAAATTTATTGTATTTTCTCTTCTTTTTATCCTATTTTGTTTTTAGTTGCTTGGGAACAACCAACAATTTAAGTTTGGTGTTGTGATGAGCGGATAATTTATACGCTTTTTGGCATTGTTTTTAGGTAGTTTTTAGTATGTTTTAGTTACTTTTTATTATATTTTTATTAGTTTTTATGCAAAAATTACATTTCTGGACTTTACTATGAGTTTGTGTGTTTTTCTATAATTTCAGGTATTTTCTGGCTAAAATTGGGGGACCTGAGCAAAAGTCTGATCCAGAGGCTGAGAAAGGACTGCAGATGCTGTTGGATTCTGACCCTCCTGCACTCGAAGTGGATTTTTTAGAGCTACAGAAGTCCAATTAGCACGCTCTTAATTGTGTTGGAAAGTAGACATCTTGGGCTTTCTAGAAATATATAATAGTCCATACTTTTCTCGAGATTTGATGGCCCAAAATGGCGTTAAAACGCCAGCCAGAGACCCCTTTCTGGCGTAAAACACCAGAACTGGCACCAGAACTGGAGTTAAATGCTCAAACTGGCATCCAAGCTGACATTTAACTCTAGAAAAGGCCTATGCACGTGTAAAGCTCAATACTTAGCCCAAGCACACACCAAGTAGGCCCCGGAAGTGGATTTCTGCACTATCTGCACTTAGTTACTTATTTTCTGTAATCCTTAGTAACTAGTTTAGTATAAATAGCACTTTTTACTATTGTATTCGCAACGATCTGATCATCTTTGGACTTTTAGGCTTATGCCATTTTTCACATTTGGAAGGCTGGCCATTCAGCCATGCCTATACTTTTTTCTCTTATGTATTTTCCAACGGTGGAGTTTCTACACCTCATAGATTAAGGTGTGGAGCTCTGATGTTCTTCATGAATTAATGCTAGTACTATTGTTTCTCTTTCAATTTACGCTTACTTCTTATCTAAGATATACTCTCGTACTTAATTCAGTTAAGTCAGAATGAAGGGGTGACCCGTGACAATCACCCACTATCTTCGTTACTCGCTTAGCCAAGATCCGCGTGCCTGACAACCACAAGCGGTCTACATGATGTTCAACGTAGTCATTGGACGACAACTAGAGTATAGTCTCTTGGGTCTTTGATCTATGGATTTGACTTGCCTCTCCTGACAACAGAGCATTCGAATCCGTGAAATTAGAACCTTCGTGGTAGAGGCTAGAACCAATTGGCAGCATTCCTGAGATCCAAAAAGTCTAAACCTTGTCTGTGGTATTATGAGTAGGATTTGGGAAGGGATGGCTGTGACGAGCTTCAAACTCATGAATGTTGGGCACAATGACAGTGTGCAAAAGGATAGAGAGATCCTATTCCGACATAAGTGAGAACCGACAGATGATTAGCCATGCGGTAGCTGTGCCTGGTATTTTTCATCCGACAGAAAGATCCGATAGTTGATTAGCCGTATAGAAACCGTACCTGGACCATTTTCACTGAGAGGATGGATGGTAGCCATTGACAACGGTGATCCACCAACATACAGCTTGCCATGGAAGGGAGCACGCATGATTGGATGTAGACAATAGGAAAGCAGAGGTTCAGAAGCAACAAAGCATCTCCAAACGCTTATCTGAAATTCCCACCAATGAAGTACATAAGTATCTTATTTTATTTTATGTTTTATTTATCTTTCAATTATCAAAACTCATAACCAATTGAATCCGCCTGACTAAGATTTACAGGATGACTATAGCTTGCTTCAAGCCGGCAATCTCCGTGGGATCGACCCTTACTCGCGTAAGGTTTTATTACTTGGACGACCCAGTGCACTTGCTGGTTAGTTGTACCGGAGTTGTGAAAAGTGTGATCACATTCCGTGCACCAGTCCACCACTAGTTTTTTTAAAGAATAAGTTTAACAAAACAACGTAGAGCATAGTTCAAGCAAAAATAAATAAAATAAAACAAACTAAATCTAAAAAGTACAAAAACTTATTTCAACCACCACAACTACAAATATAAACAGGAAAAAAAATCAAAATCATAAAAATTTGCAACTCTACTATCATATTTGGCATTGTTACTCTTGATCAAAAAGCTAGTTCTTTACCATTGTATTCCTCGTAGTTCACTACGAAGCATACACATTATTTTACTTTCATTCAATCTATGAATTAGTCATAAGTATCAATTTAGTCTACATCACTCCAATATTAATTCTTAGAGATAATAATCTTCGAAACCTTAGTATAACTGTAGCTCGCCACACATTCAATTCAATTACGGTGTATTTTTACTTTCAAAACATTCCGACCTATAAATTAGTCATAAGTATCAACTTAGCCTGCATCACCCTAATTTCAACTCTTGGAGATTCTAATCCCCTCCGAAAAATCTTAGTATAACTATAACTCATACCACATTTAATCAAATCCCGATATATTTCTACTTTCAAAACACTCAGCCTATGAATTAGTCATAAGTATCAACTCAGCTTGCATATATATATATATATATATACTATTAAACTAATGGCTTAATTTTTTTATTCATACACTTCATTAAAGTCATCCATGTAGTAAACAAGAACTAACCTAGCACAAACCACTTACAAAGCTCAATTCTTCCTAAATTGTTAATTTCTCTTCTTCACATGTTCGTATACCAATCAAAAGCACAATGATAATTGCTTTTCACCAATATAACTTCAACACACAACAATTTCACACCTCTATAACAATTGATCTTCTTAAAACCATACTCATCCCATATAAATACTTGCCCTGTTGATGCACCATCTAATCCTACAAACTCCTATCCAACATTGTCATTATTCTCCCATATATTCATCGTATCAAATCATGAGAATAACTTGTAACAACCTAATTACCCTAAACCTTACCTCATACCGTAAAGCAAAGGTTAATCAGATATCAGGATAATTCTAAGGCTTATACATACATACATACATACATACATACATACATACATACATACATACATACATACATACATATATATATATATAGGAAATAATAATTCTAGAAGCCCGATGAAGAAATAAGCTAAAAAACAGAGTTTCAAAAGTGTAAAACATTCACACAAAATTAAAAGCATAAGGTACAAGGTATAGGTACAAGATAATAGAACATATATAGGTAAAAGAGTATAATAGTCATAAGATACTAGCCTCAGCCCGACTAGTTATATACAGATGATGAGCGGATAATTTATACGCTTTTTGGCATTATTTTTAGTATGTTTTTAGTAGAATCTAGTTACTTTTAGGGATGTTTTCATTAGTTTTTATGTTAAATTCACATTTCTGGACTTTACTATGAGTTTGTGTGTTTTTCTGTGATTTCAGGTATTTTCTGGCTGAAATTGAGGGACTTGAGCAAAAATCAGATTCAGAGGTAGAAGAAGGACTGCTGATGCTGTTGGATTCTGACCTCTCTGAACTCAAAATGGATTTTCTGAAGCTACAGAACTCAAAATGGCGCGCTTCTAATTGAGTTGGAAAGTAGACATCCAGGGCTTTCCAGCAATACATAATAGTTTATACTTTGGCCGAGTTTAGACGACACAAATGGGCGTTGAACGCCAGTTCTACACTGCTGTCTAGAGTTAAACGCCAGAAACACGTCACAAACCAGAGTTGAACGCCAGAAACACGTTACAACCTGGCGTTCAACTCCAGAAAGAGCCTCTGCACGTGTAACATTCAAGCTCAGCCCAAGCACACACCAAGTGGACCCCGGAAGTGGATTTATGCATCAATTACTTACTTATGTAAACCCTAGTAGCTAGTTTATTATAAATAGAACTTTTCACTATTGTATTAGACATCTTGGGACGTCTGGTTCTTAGATCAGAGGGGCTGGCCATTCGGCCATGCCTGGACCTTTCACTTATGTATTTTCAACAGTAGAGTTTCTACACTCCATAGATTAAGGTGTGGAGCTCTGCTATTCCTCATGGATTAATGCAAAGTACTACTATTTTTCTATTCAATTCAACTTATTCCGCTTCTAAGATATTCATTCGCACTTCAACATGAATGTGATGAACATGACAATCATCATCATTCCCCCACAAACGCGTGCCTGACAACCACTTCCGTTC
>NC_029787.2:100354052-100358225 GCF_000816755.2 Arachis ipaensis | reverse complement strand
ATAGATTAAGGTGTGGAGCTCTGCTGTTCCTCAAAGATTAATGCAAAGTACTACTGTTTTTCTATTCAATTCAACTTATTCCGCTTCTAAGATATTCATTCGCACTTCAACATGAATGTGATGAACATGACAATCATCATCATTCCCCCACAAACGCGTGCCTGACAACCACTTCCGTTCCACCTTAGATTGAATGATTATCTCTTGGATCTCTTAATCAGAATCTTCGTGGTGTAAGCTAGATTGATGGCGGCATTCATGAGAATCCGGAAAGTCTAAACCTTGTCTGTGGTATTCCGAGTAGGATTCTGGGATTGAATGACTGTGACGAACTTCAAACTCGCGAGTGCTGGGCATAGTGACAGACGCAAAAGGAGGGTGAATCCTATTCCAGTATGATCGAGAACCTCAGATGATTAGCCATACCGTGACAGAGCATTTGGACCATTTTCACAAGAGGATGGGATGTAGCCATTAACGACGGTGATGCCTCCAGACGATTAGCCATGCAGTGACAGCCCATCGGACCATTTTCCAGAGAGGATAAAAAGTAGCCATTGATAACGGTGATACCCTTAAATAAAGCCAGCCATAGAAAGGAGTAAGATTGATTGGATGAAGACAGCGGGAAAGCAGAGATTCAGAGGAACAAAAGCATCTCTATACGCTTATATGAAATTCTCACCAGTGATATACATAAGTATTTCTATCCTTATTTTCTATCTATTCATTATCTATTTTCGAAAACTCCATAACTATTTTATATCCGCCTGACTGAGATTTACAAGGTGACCATAGCTTGCTTCATACCAACAATCTCCGTGAGATCGACCCTTACTCACGTAAGGTTTATTACTTGGATGACCCAGTGTACTTGCTGGTTAGTTGTATCGAAGTAGTGAATGAAAAACAATTTATTAAGACGTGTGTACAGAGTTTTTGGCGCCGTTGCCTGAGATCACAATTTCGTGCACCAACAGACATACAAAATTTTGAAAGTTAAAAATAGTTTATACAATATCTCTCTCAAAGTAAGCCTCTCAGACAAATATAAATACAAAAGTGAGAGAAACTAAGCAAAATGTCCAAAATGACTCCAAAATAGGATAAATATCCTCCGCTCTGTCACCATCATATAACTCACCAAGGTGAGTTACGACCTGCATCTGAAAAACAACAACAAAGAATGGAATGAGAACCAGAGGTTCTCAGTATGGTAACAGTGTCCAGTAATGTAAGATATAAGATTCTGGGATGCTAGAGACAATCCTAGAACTTCATATCAATCATTAGATTCAACTTAAAGCATAACTAAATTTAAAACCATCACTTTAAAACCATAATGAAATAAGGGAATCTAGCTTAGGGATTTTCTAATCTAACATTCACACCGCTGTCCCACAGCCTTCGCCAGCCAAACCTCCATGCGATCTGATAAACCCCAATTTTGTGGGTTATCTTGTGCTTAATTTGGGAGATTTTATCAACTTTTCTCATATTTATTCAATAAAATAGCATGGTTTTGTAATTCTCCCTTAATTTGTGCTTAAGTGTGAAAACATGCTTTTTAGGCCTTAAAATAGCTAAATTTAATTCACTTTAATTCCATTCGATGTCTTGATATGTTTGTTAAGTGATTTCAGGTTTAGAAGACAAAGATTGCATTGAAGGAATGAAGAAAAAAGCATGCAAAGTGGGAGAACTCATGAAGAAATGAAGGAATCGCAAAGTTGTCAAGTCTGACCTCTTCCTACTCAATCGATCATAACTTGAGCTACAAAGGTCCAAATGAGGCAGTTCTAATTGCGTTGGAAAGCTAACATCTGGGGCTTCAAAATGATATAAAATTTTCTATAGTTTCCTGGCGTTTAGAGATGCGTACGCGTGCATCACGCGTACGCGTGCGAAGCTGCACGTGACTCACTAAAGGCAACTCGTGGCCAGAAATTTCTGAAGCATTTTGGGCCCAATCCAACTCATTTCTGATGCTATTGAACCCAAGGATTGAAGGGAGATGAACCAAGTAGCCATAGTTTAGTTTTTGGCATCATGTTGTAGGTAGAATTCTAGAGAGAGAAGCTCTCCATTCTCTCTAGAATTTAGGGTAGTTTAGGTCAAATTCTCTTGGATCCAACTTTTGATTCTTGTTTTGATTTAGCTTTCCCTCTTAATTTCTTGTTATTACATCTTTGATCTTCTAGTTTTACTTGTTAATTTCTTATTTTGCTCTCTTTTATGTTGATGAACCATTGTTAAATCTTGATTTCTTTGAATGCAATTTTATATTTCCATGTTTCTTTTATGTTGATCTTGATTATTATTGTTGAATTGTTGCTTATGTTAGTTATGGGTTTCGTTAATTCTTACAATTTGTGATGTTTACTTTTCTTGCATACTAGGTATTTGATAAAATGTTTCCACTAGTTTTTGAGCAGTTTTCTTTACTCTTGACCTAGGCTAAGGAAATTGGGTGACCTTGAGTCATTGGATCTCAATGAATTGGTGATTTGAGAGCCCTATGTGGTCAATTTGATGTTCATTGACACTAACCTACTATTGAGCTAATTAATAGCTAGGTTGGGACTTATGGTTGATGTTGATCAAGCCTATTTGACGTACTTAAAGCTTAGGAGTAGACATTAAATGTACTTAAAGCTTTTAGAAGTAGACTTAATGGGTTGGTCCCTCATAATTATAAATATATGGTTTGTTGACAAGGATGGTGATCTCAATTTCCCATGTCTTAGCCAAGAGTTCTTTCCTTTATTTTATTAGTTCTTGTTGTTTACTTTCTTGCTTTTATATTTCCTTGCCAATTACAAATCAAACCCCCTTGTTCCTTCATATCCAATAATTGATCACTTCATTGCAATTCCTTGTGAGACGACCCGAAATTTAAATACTTTGGTTAATTTTTATTGGGGTTTGTACTTGTGACAACTCAAATTTTTTATGTGAGAATTGTTTGTTGGTTTGGAGCTATGCTTCCAACGATATTTCATTTATGAAATTCTAAACCATACAAAAATCCAAACATCAAAATGGCGCCATTGCTAGGGAATTGCAATGGTGCTATGTTATTGGCTATTGTATATATTGTGAATATGTTTGCCCTTTTGCTTTTTTGTTAGTTGTTGCTAGTTGTAGGACTTTGTTTTCTTTATTTCTTGTTAGTTTTTGTTTTTATTCTCTCTTTCACCATGAATTCTCACCCATTTGGCTTTGAGTTTAGTTCAAACTATGTTGTAGGAGATGGAATTTACAATGATAACATGCATCAAGGATTTGGAGATCAAAGGTGGGAGGAGCCCCAAGCTTATGGACAACCTTCTTGGCAACAACCTCCTTCCGAATTAAGTTTGACAAGAGTGCTTGGGGATATGACTACTCTCCTCACGGAGATGCGCAAGGACCAAAAGGCATTTTATTCCATCCAAGCCGTTCAAGCGTCACCCTAACATGACTACTCTCCGGATTCTTATGGGTATAATCCTAATCCTAATGCATACCAATTTAATATATGTGATGACCCTTATTGTGATTGTCAACCACAACCACCACATACATATAACCCCTTCCCCTAACATAGTTTTGAACCACCATACTCACAAGCCTCATACCACCAAACACCTCCATATGATCCTAATCCATATCTACCATACCAACCACCTTGTGAACCATATGAACCATATGAGGAACCACCCCAATTCAACCCCCAATACCCTCAAGAGCCACCACCTCCATATTATTATCAAGATGAGTGATGCGCATAAACTTGTTATGCTACGAATTAGGAAATTGCACGATCGGCAAAATTCCTTCCGGCAAGTGCACCGGTTATCGTCAAGTAAAAACTCACAATAGAGTGAGGTCGAATCCCACAAGGATTGGTTGAGTGAGCAATTCGAATTAGAAGTGTGTTCTAGTTGAGCGGAATCAAGATTTAGATGAGAATTGCGGAATGTAAAATTGGCGGGAAGAGTAAATGACAAGAAATTTAAATGGCGGAATCTTAAATTGCATGAAGTAAAGAGCAGAAGCTAAAATGCTGAAATTAAAAGGGAATGGGGGTGATTGCATGAATGTAATTGCAGAATGTAAAGAGAAGGTGGAAATCAGAAATGGGGAATTCATTGGGTGTTAGGAGATATTGAGATCTCCGAATCAAAACAT
>NC_029787.2:100352298-100353430 GCF_000816755.2 Arachis ipaensis | reverse complement strand
TTTTTCAGTGGCTTTTTCTTCTTCTTTTTCTTTCTTTTTCATGGCCAAAGACATTTATTCATCAAGATCCATAGACAATGTTCACTTTCTACATGAAAAATGATAATTCTACACTCTAATTTTAGTGATCTGACTAAACAGTCAAGCATGCATACCACCACTTAATTCTACTTGATTTGTCACTAATTGAGCCAAGTTACTTTTGTTCAAACTTTTCTTTTATTTTTGGAAACAGAACAAGCATGGCAAGCACTTGTTTAAGAAGGTGAAGTTATATCCAAACATCTAGGCATTCACTTTATTCAAAGCAATAACAGACACTCATATACTAAAAACTTCACCTTCCAGAAAGATTCAACATTTACAGTTTAAACCAGAACAAGCATGCTTTTGTTTGCCCTTTTTAAAGAATTATCAAGGAACAATACCACCTTGTGAAATTCCTTGTTTTCTCTTTGTTGCCAGGAAACACTTTGATTTCTCCTTCTTCTCCTTCTTGTTCTGCTTCTTGCTCTGCTTCCGCTTGTTGCCCTTCTTCATTTCTTCTTCTTGTATGTCTTGGAGTATGAGAAACGCTTGTCCCAGGGGTTTGCTTAGACAAATACAAAATTTGATTTTCTAGCTTCTGGATGGCAGCTCCTTGGTTTTGCAGGTTAGAATTTACTTCTTCCTTAAAAGCTTTCAATTCGGTTATGTCTTGTCTCATGGTTGCAAGCATTCCTTCTATCCTGTTTAATTCAAGTTGATGTTGATTTTAGTGATTGGCTTAGTCAGGAGCTCCCACTTCCTCTTTTTGATCTTCTCCCAAACACCTGGGAATTCATCCTTTTCAAGGTCAAAGGGAACCTCAGCTAGTACCCTTTTAGGTTTCATCCATTCGGCTTGAATCTAATGGAAAACTAATTTGTATCTCCTTGCATCGAATTCCCTGTTCTCCTCCATTGGTTGCTTGTCTTTTCTTCTTTTGTGGCTAGATGAGGCTGCCATTGGTTCTTTAGTTTTGGTAAGTGACAAGCTAAAGTTGACAAGGTAAAGCAAGAAGTGTTGTTGGAAGTGTGGTAAGGTTGTTTTCGGCAAGAGATAGTTATGCTATGATGAAGGAAAATGTGTATGAAGGAGAATTGGTGGTGTG
>NC_029787.2:100344600-100351681 GCF_000816755.2 Arachis ipaensis | reverse complement strand
AATGACAAAGTCTGTGGGGAAGTAATAATCCCCCACTTTCACCAGCACATTTTCAACTACCCCTTCAGCTTGCTTCTGAGTTTTGTCAGCCAGTTGTATGATTACATCAGTGGATCTCACCTCATTCAGTTGTAGCCTCTTCATAAGAGTTAGAGGCATCACATTTATGCTAGCTCCTAGATCACAGAATCCTCTGTCAATTTTTGTTTCTCCTATGATGCAAGGAATATGAAAACTTCCTGGGTCTGTTTTCTTAGAGACTGTGTCTTTCTTGATCAGAGCACTGCATTCTTTGTTCATTGTTACCGTTTGTCCTCCCTTCAAAACTCTTTTCTTGCTCAACAATTCCTTTAAATACTTGATGTGTGAAGGCATTTGATGGAGAATCTCAAGAAAGGGAATATTGATATGGAGAGACTTAAATGTCTCTAAAAACCTTGAATAGGTTTTCCCTTTTTCACCTTCTCCTAACCTCTAATATTATTTTTTTTTTTAATTTTTTGTATAACCATAGCTACTCTATATAAGTGTAGCCTTAGGTCCTTCATTGTTTTTTTTTTCTATATGTATATAATATTCTAATAATTTTTTATACAACATAATATTTAATAATATTATTACATATATAATTTTATATTTTTAATTAAATGAGTTAAATATTATAAAATAAAATTAAATACATAATTATACTAAATAATTTTTTAAATAATAAAAATTATCCTTATACAATTCAAAGACAATCTTAAGAAACAATTAACAATCAAAATATAACTTAAGATAATTTAAGTCACATGAAACTTGTATCACATATCAATTAAAATACAAAGTTTGCACTCTATATCCGAAATATAGAAAAGAACTTAACAAACAGAAAATTGTTAATCTTCTAATCTTGGCATAATGATTAAAAAATATTCTGAAGCGCCTTCAAATTCTTCTCAAACACATCTTTTTTATGCTGATCTTCATCACCATCAAAAAAACTCTTGGTCTTAACAATTGTATCAGTGTTCATTCCCTTGTTCATTCCCAGCAAGAACTAATTTCCAAGCAGTTACTGCCCTGTTTACAACTGCAGATTATCATAATTCAAAAAGAGAAGCATGTAAGGATTTTGCATACTGATTCACCACCATACGCAATCAATACAAGATTATGTTGAAGGAAATGAGCGGGCTACTTACAAATATTCTTTTGACCATTCTCGTGACACATGAAGAAAACAAAATCATAGAACCAAATGAATTCTAAAAAGTATGCCTGGCAAGGTCAAAAAATGAAGCATATGTTCTAATTGCAAATATCAGATTAAAGATTAAAAATACAAGAAAACAAACTTGTTACTTTTTTATTATTCTCATTAAAGCTGAATGCTAAATTTACAAAATCATGCAAATCAACTTAATTTCAAGTGCAAAAGGGGAAAACGGTTTTGTTTCAAAGAGTAAAGTGAGAATCATCAACCTAAATTGTAAAATTAAAAATGAATTGAGATAGATATATCAATTTTGCACCAATATCCCAAATGCAAAAGGAAAAACCATAAAGTAAATAAAACTGTGCTCTTTCCACTGTTATTTAATCATGTCACTCAATCAAACACAACACAACAAAACAAAACAAAACAAAAAAATTTTGGGGGTACCAATAATGGTAGGAAAAACCATGGAAGCTGGAAAACAACATAACTAAGGGTAAATCAAATAAACAAAGAAAGAAAAGAAAAGAACATTGCTCACAAAAGCTAAACAGAATTGAAGCCATGTGAAAAAATTGGTCAATTACCTTGATAAAGGACATCATCATCAACATCATCATCTGCTTGAAAGTTATCAGTTTTGTACATGATATTCAACCACTTATTGACCAATGTCTTGGGCCGTGAAAGCTTCACTAAATAAAGGAGAGTAAGCAATGGCTATGAAAAAATGCAATTGCAAATGAAGCTTGGAAGCACAAATGTCATTTATTTTAAATCGAACCTTGCTTTTCTTGGAAGCACAAATGCCATTTAACAAATCCTGTTAGTCACATTGATCACTTAAATTTTATAATTCAACACATACAAATCAAGAATACACACTATAACAAATAACAAGTATTGTAGTAGGAAGTAGTCAAATGTAACATATTTCAAGTCTTAATTTAGTACTAATTAAAAAGAATGCAATGTTGGATGAGAAACGAACCACGTGTCTGTGTTGCTCGAACCTTTCGCAGAGGTTAGCTGCCTGAAAAAGATGAATAAGAACAAGAAAAATGGTTAAATAATTAAAGTTAGGGACCCAAAGTAAAAAAAAATTAATCTGAAGGGTGAATGACCAGGTGATATCAATGCATATCAATTTAGCTTAGCTTGTGAAGGTGGGAAGTGTGAAAATTCATCATCAAACAGAAAATTATTTAATAAAAGGAAATGTCAAGAATAATACATAAAATCATAATTAGTTTTCTATTTCAAAATTCAAAACAAAACTGAATACAATGCTATAAGGGAATCACAGATACAGGGGGAATTTTACACATGTATCAGAACACTGGATTAGTGATGGCAACATCAGGAACAGAAGCTAGCACCAGTTGGGGTTAAACTATTTGTGATGACCTAGCTAACTTAGAATTTTAGGAACATAAAGCACAAATCAAAATACATGGAATTAGTTAACAGATAGAGTGAAGAGGAGGTACCTATCACAAATTTGAACCTATTCCATCATGGATGCCATTCTTTGCTAATCAGCTTCTAGAAGTGATTCAAAACCAGCTAACACGCTCTTATCCATGATTCAACCAGGGATTTTGGAGAAGAAACTCAAACCCAAGGAACGAAATTGAAACCAGTTAACTAATAATAATATAGGATGAAACTAAAGACCAAAAAGAAATAGAAAGCAAACAAATTAGCAAGGAAAGGAAACTAAAGATGATAATAACATAAAAATTAGCAATTTTTTCTACTGAACTTTCACCATTTATAATGTTGAAATAATAACATTCGTTCAAATTTTGCAAGTAATAAAATTAAGAAAACAGCAATAACAAAGGTAGTTTCAAAAACAGCACTAGAAAAACTAGCAGTACTATGTAAGAAACAAGACTAGCAACATTGCAACAAAATTTGTAAATATATTCTATAATTTCTGTTCCCTATCGAATAAACACATAATCCCATAGAAAGATAATGAAGTACAGGAGTAGCAACATTGACTCTGCTACATGAATAAATGTCTCTCTACAACTTCTGGAACAGATTAAAATGTTAGTCTACATGTTTATTTTATAGGTAAATCAAGCATTATTAATTTAAATGATTGAAACAATTGCGTGGACTGTCAGTTTCTTAACAAATTCATAGAAAATCAGAACCGGTTTTCATGATGAGCACAAAACAATCAAACACAGCTTAGCATAATGGAAGCAGGAAATGAATTCTTAAATTACAAAAGGTTAAAGAAACTGGGATCAAAGAACTTCAAAATCAAGAGGAGTAACATATTAAACCTTTTTTTCTCAACCTTGTGCCTGCCATTCATAGCACTTTCCTGAAACAAAGATCACAAAAATACAACAAGAGAATTTCAAGTCAGAGAAAATCGAGTAATCCAATGTCAATCATATAACACACGTTGAAGTGCCGAAGCAAATCCTTGGCCTGTTCCGCATTATGTTCGTCGGCCAGTTCACTACAGAAATAAAAAAAATCAAAGTGACATCAGATTAAACCGAATAACAAATATTATTCTCCAAACAAACAAAACATACGCTTTAACTTTAAAATATTAATAAATTCACAGCTACAAGACCCCACTTTTAATAAAACAAAATTAAAAGAAAGAAATTTGCAAACAAAGTTTAATAATCTTGTCCTACTAGGTGCAGATAGCTTACAAAGATTAGACAATACACAAAACAACAAAGACAATAACAATAACTAGAGTTAGATACATGAAACAACCAATGCTATTGTGCCCTGTCATAAGTCATCTTTGTGTTTATCCCATTCATTTTTAAATCTCTTCTAATAATTTTTGCTAAATTTTTCTTTGTTCTTCCTCTCCTCTAAAATACACCATTTGTAACTAACTCAAGCAATCTCCCCTAACCTCTCTGAAGCTCAGGAAGCTGTAGGACAATTAACGGACGGAAAGGAATCAAGAAATGCAACAAAAATGTAAGTAGTGCACGAAACAACAATAGAAATCAATAATTTCAGGAAATCAGAATAGTCCATAAACCAATAACCCCTTAACCCAGCTGCCACAGTACTTGAAAACCTGAAAATAATTGGGAAACATCAAAACCAAAAATAAATTAAAAATAGAACATGATGCTTCTTAATTAAAAAAAATCGCAGAATCTCCCCTAATCAGAACAATAATCAAAACCCATAATCAGAAGTTCCAATCATCAAAATCCCTAATCAGAATAATAATTATTTACCTGAGCTTGAGCAGAGGTCAAAGAAGAGAAGAAAAAGAAGACTAGCGGCAGAGAAGAAGAGGACGACTGAGGACAACACCGTCGTGACCGAGACAGGAAAACTAGTCGTCGTTATTGAGGGTTAGAGAAGCGCCGTCGCACTTCGCGTTCGTTGTCGCTGAGGGTCATCAACTCGTCCTCACCGAGAGGCAAGAAGCAACGCAGCACCGTCGTGACTCTGAGGCTGGTGAGTGGTGACAGAAGCCGTGACGGTAGCTGGTGAGAGACAAATAGAGACCGTTCGTGCGCCGTGAGGGGGACCGAGGGTGCATGGCTGCGTCTTGTGGTGCTGAGAGAAGAGGGCTGTGTGCAGACCCTAGAGTGTATGGTAGTATGTGATTTGGTGAAAAGGAAACAAAAAATTACTAAGTGTTTGTGAGTTGTGTCAAATTTTTTTGCTCTAGATACATTAGGCATCACTTTTAAAATGCACCCAAAATTTAACAAATAGGCTACCCTCTAAAAGCGTCTCCTTTGATATGAAAAGTGAACCTATAGATATCAACCTACGGCTACACTTTATAAGTGATTTCTATAATACCTAAGGCTACACTTTTTAAATGATGCCACAATTGTGTATCATTTTCTCTTATAAAAAAAGCAACACGGAGAAAAGCATAGAATAGGCTACGCTTTTCAAATGTAGCTTAAAAAAGTGTGGCTAAATGGGTATTTTTCTTGTAGTGATGTGTGGAAAAAGTTGGTGGGCAAGGAATTGAAGTTGAAGAAGTTTGCCAAGAGGTGGAGGTAGTCAAAGAAGAGCACAAGGGAGTGGAACTTGCAAGATTATTAGGACCACCCCTTCCTAAGTCACCATCCAACACAACATTCAAGTGGGTAAAATTCTTATCCCTAAGCCTTACTTTCTCACTTGAATATGGTTTGATTGAAAATGATGGTCAACTTAGAGCTCTTTGTGGGGTCAAGAGTAGGAGAGAGATGGTTAGTGGTTGGAAACATCATTTTAGGTTCATTATGGTTGCATGTTCAAAGTTTGATTGCAAGGTTTGGTGTGGAGCTAAATTGTATCGGTCTAGGAAGTTGTTTAGAGGTTTCTTTGAGAATTCCAAGGCTAAACCACCCAATTAGAGCTATGATAATCAACTTGAAAATGGATGTTAAAACAAGATTTGGGATCTTGGATCACAACATGAAGACCAATTTTGGGAGCTCATATCTTAGGAAGAACTTCACCCAAGCTTGGTGAAGACAGTTGGAAATTCTGACAATCGTTTGGGGAGCAAACATCCTTGGAGGTTCAAGGATGAATACAAGCATAAGCCACCATGACAAGGGGCTTCCCAAATGTCTAACTTAAGGACTTAAACTAAAAGTGCTAGGTGGGAGGCACCCCACCATGGTAACCTCTTTCCATTCTCTTGTAGATATATTCAATGAATGAATTGAGTTGCCATTGTAGGTAGTTTTTCTTATTTTCTATACTCTTATACATTTTGCTTTTATTGATAGATTGTTTGTTAAATTCATGTCATGATTAGAATAGTTGTTGTTAATTTGTATTTTGCTTGAAGTGTAAGTTTTGTGTGTTTTGTATGTGAAAAATATTTCAAAATAAAAAAATATTTGTTGTTAAATTTGAATTTTGATTGTTTTAGAATACTTGTAGATTAGGAGAGTGCCCTGTTTCTATTTTCATATGTAAAAAAAAAGGGAGCCAGGCACACGTACGCGTGCTCGACACTTACGCGTCGATGCGTCAACATGGCTCCATACATGGCACCTGAGAGTTGCGCGAACACCACGCGTACACTGTGCGACACGCACAGCTGCACCCACGTGTACGCGCACATCACACATACGCGTCGATTTACACTCTCACCATCCACGCTCAAGTGTACAGGACGCTTACGCGTCACTTCCGCGCCCTGTTTCTTCCCCTTTCTTTTTCTTTCTTTCTTCTTTCTTCTCTCCTTCTTCTTTCTTTATACCTTCTTTCTTCTCTCATCTTCCTTTCTTACTTTCTTCCTCTCCTTTCAAAATTCTATTTTTATCAATTTTATTTTTTCTTATTTTTCATTTTCTTTTATTTATTGCATATGCATATTTTTATTCATTGCATTTTAATTTCGTTCTTATAGCTTGTTCTTACTTTCTTTTCTAAGTCTCTTATTCTAATAATAGTCTTGAATTCTCTTACTTAATTGTTGATAATTTCTTGCATTGTTTTGGTGCTTCGTGACTTGTTTAGCATTAATGGTCATATTTACTCCACACACAAGATTAGTGCTTTAGTCCTTCCTAATTCATTATTCTTTGTTTTTGTACCTCATCATCATTGAGTTAGGATGGGACCAAATACTCTCATACTTATCACTAATCTTATTTGTGTCAATTGTTGATTAAGCTTGATGCAACATGCTCTTCATGTCATGTACCTATGCTTTGACTTTACTCTTGCATCAAGTATTAGTTGATATGCCCTTTGCCTATATTGCTCTCTCACTTACATGCGTAGCTAACATGTAGTGAGAACCTTACTCTTATTTGGTATTAGCCCATGCCTATGTTCTATTTGGTTTGATATCTTTATTATGGGCTTAATTTTCTTTCTTTTTCTTTCCTTTTAGGTTGGCCACCAAGA
>NC_029787.2:100326287-100336473 GCF_000816755.2 Arachis ipaensis | reverse complement strand
CTTAACATGATGGAAGCAGGAAATGAAGGCTTAAAATACAAAAAGTTGAAGAAACTGGGATCAAAGAACTTCAAAATCAAGAGGAGTAACATATTAAACCTTTTTGCTCATCCTTTTGCCTGCCATTCATGCCACTTTCCTGAAACAAAGATCACAAAAATACCAACAAGAGAATTTCAAGTAAGAAAATCGAGTTATCCAATGTCAATCATATAACACACGTTGAAGCGCCGAAGCAAATCCTTGGCCTGTTCCGCATCATGATCCTCGGCCAGTTCACCACAAAAACAAAAAAATCAAAGTGACATAAGATTAAACCGAATAACAAAAATTATTCTCCAAACAAACAATACATACGCTTTAACTTTTAAAATATTAATAGATTCACAGCTACAAGAACCCACTTTTAAAAAAACAAAATTAAAAGAAAGAAATTTGCAAACAAAGTTTAATAATCTTGTCCCACTAGGTGCAGATAGCTTACAAAGATTAGACAATACACAAAACAACAAAGACAATAACAATAACTAGAGTTAGATACATGAAACAACCAATGCTATTGTGCCCTGTCATAAGTCATCTTTGTGTTTATCCCATTCATTTTTAAATCTCTTCTAATAATTTCTGGTAAAGTTTTCTTTGTTCTTCCTCTCCTCTAAAATACACCATTTGTAACTAACTCAAGCAATCTTCCCTAACCTCTCTGAAGCTCAGGAAGCTGTAGGACAATTAACGGACGGAAAGAAATCAAGAAATGCAACAACAATGTAAGTAGTGCACCAAGCAACAATAGAAATCAACAATTTCAGAAAATCAGAGTAGTCCATAAACCAACAACCCCTTAACCCAGCAGCCATAGTACCTGAAAACCTGAAAATAATTAGGAAACATCAAAACCAAAAACAAATTAAAAAGAAAACATGATGCTTCTTAATTAAAAAACAAATAATCGCAGAACCTCCCCTAATCAGAACAATAATCAAAACCCTAATCAGAAGTTCCAATCATCAAAATCCCTAATCAAAACAATAATTATTTACCTGAGCTTGAGTAGAGGTTAAAGAAGAGAAGAAGAAGAAGACTAGCGGCAGAGAAGAAGAGGACGACTGGGGACAACACCGTCGTGACCGAGACAGGAAAACTAGTCATCGTTGTTGAGGGTTAGAGAAGCGCCATCGCACTTCGCATTTGTTGTAGCTGAGGGTCGCCAACTCGTCATCACCGAGAGGCGAGAAGCAGCGCAGCACCGTCATGACTCTGAGGCGAGTGAGTGGTGACAGAAGCCGTGACGGTGGCTGGTGAGAGACAAATAGAGGGTTGAGAAGGAAAGGATGATGGCAGATGGTGAGAGGCGCGGCAGAGAGAGGGCTGAGAGAGGAAAGGTGGCGACACCGTTCGTGCGCCGTGAGGGGGACCGAGGGTGCATGGCTGCGTCTTGTGGTGCTGAGAGAAGAGGGCTGTGTGCAGACCCTAGAGTGTATGGTAGTATGTGATTTGGTGAAAAGGAAACAAAAAATTACTAAGTGTTTGTGAGTTGTGTCAAATTTTTTTGCTCTAGATACATTAGGCATCACTTTTAAAATGCACCCAAAATTTAACAAATAGGCTACCCTCTAAAAGCGTCTCCTTTGATATGAAAAGTGAACCTATAGATATCAACCTACGGCTACACTTTATAAGTGATTTCTATAATACCTAAGGCTACACTTTTTAAATGATGCCACAATTGTGTATCATTTTCTCTTATAAAAAAAGCAACACGGAGAAAAGCATAGAATAGGCTACGCTTTTCAAATGTAGCTTAAAAAAGTGTGGCTAAATGGGTATTTTTCTTGTAGTGATGTGTGGAAAAAGTTGGTGGGCAAGGAATTGAAGTTGAAGAAGTTTGCCAAGAGGTGGAGGTAGTCAAAGAAGAGCACAAGGGAGTGGAACTTGCAAGATTATTAGGACCACCCCTTCCTAAGTCACCATCCAACACAACATTCAAGTGGGTAAAATTCTTATCCCTAAGCCTTACTTTCTCACTTGAATATGGTTTGATTGAAAATGATGGTCAACTTAGAGCTCTTTGTGGGGTCAAGAGTAGGAGAGAGATGGTTAGTGGTTGGAAACATCATTTTAGGTTCATTATGGTTGCATGTTCAAAGTTTGATTGCAAGGTTTGGTGTGGAGCTAAATTGTATCGGTCTAGGAAGTTGTTTAGAGGTTTCTTTGAGAATTCCAAGGCTAAACCACCCAATTAGAGCTATGATAATCAACTTGAAAATGGATGTTAAAACAAGATTTGGGATCTTGGATCACAACATGAAGACCAATTTTGGGAGCTCATATCTTAGGAAGAACTTCACCCAAGCTTGGTGAAGACAGTTGGAAATTCTGACAATCGTTTGGGGAGCAAACATCCTTGGAGGTTCAAGGATGAATACAAGCATAAGCCACCATGACAAGGGGCTTCCCAAATGTCTAACTTAAGGACTTAAACTAAAAGTGCTAGGTGGGAGGCACCCCACCATGGTAACCTCTTTCCATTCTCTTGTAGATATATTCAATGAATGAATTGAGTTGCCATTGTAGGTAGTTTTTCTTATTTTCTATACTCTTATACATTTTGCTTTTATTGATAGATTGTTTGTTAAATTCATGTCATGATTAGAATAGTTGTTGTTAATTTGTATTTTGCTTGAAGTGTAAGTTTTGTGTGTTTTGTATGTGAAAAATATTTCAAAATAAAAAAATATTTGTTGTTAAATTTGAATTTTGATTGTTTTAGAATACTTGTAGATTAGGAGAGTGCCCTGTTTCTATTTTCATATGTAAAAAAAAAGGGAGCCAGGCACACGTACGCGTGCTCGACACTTACGCGTCGATGCGTCAACATGGCTCCATACATGGCACCTGAGAGTTGCGCGAACACCACGCGTACACTGTGCGACACGCACAGCTGCACCCACGTGTACGCGCACATCACACATACGCGTCGATTTACACTCTCACCATCCACGCTCAAGTGTACAGGACGCTTACGCGTCACTTCCGCGCCCTGTTTCTTCCCCTTTCTTTTTCTTTCTTTCTTCTTTCTTCTCTCCTTCTTCTTTCTTTATACCTTCTTTCTTCTCTCATCTTCCTTTCTTACTTTCTTCCTCTCCTTTCAAAATTCTATTTTTATCAATTTTATTTTTTCTTATTTTTCATTTTCTTTTATTTATTGCATATGCATATTTTTATTCATTGCATTTTAATTTCGTTCTTATAGCTTGTTCTTACTTTCTTTTCTAAGTCTCTTATTCTAATAATAGTCTTGAATTCTCTTACTTAATTGTTGATAATTTCTTGCATTGTTTTGGTGCTTCGTGACTTGTTTAGCATTAATGGTCATATTTACTCCACACACAAGATTAGTGCTTTAGTCCTTCCTAATTCATTATTCTTTGTTTTTGTACCTCATCATCATTGAGTTAGGATGGGACCAAATACTCTCATACTTATCACTAATCTTATTTGTGTCAATTGTTGATTAAGCTTGATGCAACATGCTCTTCATGTCATGTACCTATGCTTTGACTTTACTCTTGCATCAAGTATTAGTTGATATGCCCTTTGCCTATATTGCTCTCTCACTTACATGCGTAGCTAACATGTAGTGAGAACCTTACTCTTATTTGGTATTAGCCCATGCCTATGTTCTATTTGGTTTGATATCTTTATTATGGGCTTAATTTTCTTTCTTTTTCTTTCCTTTTAGGTTGGCCACCAAGAAGGAAAGGATTGAAAAGGCTTCTAAATGGGGCAACAAACAAGTCTACCCGCACAATCCTTTGAGGAAGCTCATCAGTTGTAGCAACCCGTCCACCTTGCTCTTCTTTGTATGCACCGAAGACGGTGCAATCTTCAAGTGTGGGGAGGTCGTTTGACCGATCTCCGTGGGTAACAATTTTCTTTTTCAACACCAATTCTTGATTTTCTTTGTTAGTTAGTTGTTGCATTGCATGATAGGTCACATGTTAGTTAGAATTTGTACATATTTTACCACTTCTTTTTATGTTAGGATTACTTGGTTAGGGTGATGATTTCTTTTCCAAGAAAATTATTTTAGGGCACCCTAACAATTTGAAATTTTTTTTTTGTTGAACTTGATTGAAGAATTTATTTTGGAACATGATTTTTGAGCTAAGAACACAAGCTTGTGAGTTTTGAGCCCAATTGCGTGGTTACATCATATAACCACTTATTTTCATTCTTGTGTGTATTATTCTCTTTCTATGATTGTAATTTTTAGTTTGTTTGATTATTTATGTCCATTATTTTATGTATACATGCATTTATATTATTAAGGCCATCATTTTATTTAGCTCACTTACCCAAATAGCCTACCTTTCATCAACCATTGTTAGCCAATTTTAAGCCTATTTAATCATTTTGTTCTTAATTGTAGCACATCACTACCCCTAAGTGAAAAATAATAAATATTCCTTAATTTGGATCTTTGATTAGTTTAGGCTAGTGAGGGTGTGTATCATTTAGGTATGGGAAACTTGGGACATTGGTTGAGGTAAAAGTGCATTTTATATTTTTGTTAAAAATCATGGAATTGGGTACATGTTTATGCATTAAATATATAAAACCATATGTATTGATACATTGTATATACTTTTGAAAAAAATGTGTGAAAAAAATGTAGAAAAAAAATAGAAAAAAATAAAAGAAATAAAAATATAAAAAAATACAATAAAAATGGGACAAAAATTTCCCAAAGTAAAATAGCAATAACAATGCATATGGAATGTGAATTAAAGAGAATGCATGAGTATGTGAAAAAGTGAGAATCATGGGTAACTAGGTATTGTATTAGAATTGTATAGGTTGTCATATGTGTTTGGTGAGAGCTTAAGTTAATCAAAGAGTCAAATTTCAAGCTCACTTGACCATATACATCCCTACCTTTACCTCAGCCCCATTACAACCTATGAATAAGTCCTCATGATGAATGTATGCATGCATTGAATAATTGTTGATTGTTATATGAAAAACAAATCATGGAAAGCATGATTAGAAGAGAATCGAGTGATTGACCCTATACACTTGAGCGACTAGAGCGGATACACTTCCGGTGAGGGTTCGATGCTCAATTCCTTGTTCCTGGCTTTCATGAGCTTTTCTTCTTGCAAGTCTACTTGTACTTTATTTTGATATTCAAATTGGTAGGATTCATGAATCATCATACTACTTGGCCCTACATGTGCATATGTGTTCTTGGGAATTGATTTACTTTTAACCAAGTAAGTAGAATCATCTTGCATTTAGTGCATTCATATAGATAGGTGCATATAATTTATCTGTATTGAATAAATGCTCATACCCCTTTTCTTGCCCTTCTTTATTCTTAGCATGAGGACATGCTTGGTTTAAGTGTGGGAAGGTTTGATAAACCCCAATTTTGTGGTTTATCTTGTGCTTAATTTGGGGAATTTTATCAACTTTTTTCACATTTATTCAATAAAATAGCATAGTTTTGTAATTCTCCATTAATTTGTACTTAAGTGTGAAAACATGCTTTTTGGGCCTTAAAATAGCTAAATTTAATTCACTTTAATTCCATTCAATGCCTTGATATGTTTGTTAAGTGATTTCAGGTTTAGAAAACAAAGATTCCATTGAAGGAATGAAGAAAAAAGCATGCAAAGTGGGAGAACTCATGAAGAAATGAAGGAATCGCAAAGCTGTCAAGCCTGACCTCTTCCTACTCAATCGATCATAACTTGAGCTACAGAGGTCCAAATGAGGCGGTTCCAGTTGCGTTGGAAAGCTAACATCTGGGATTTTAAAATGATATAAAATTTGCCATAGTTTCTTAGCATTTATGAATGCGTACGTGTGCATCACACGTACACATGGGAAGTTGCACGTGACTCACTAAAGGCAACTCGTGGCCATCAATTTTTGAAGCATTTTGAGCCCAATCCAACTCATTTCTGATGCTATTGAACCCAAGGATTGAAGGGGGATGAACCAAGTAGCCATAGTTTAGTTTTTGGCAGTTTAGGTCAAATTCTCTTGGATCCAACTTTTGATTGTTGTTTAGATTTAGCTTTCCCTCTTAATTTCTTGTTATTATATCTTTGATCTTCTAGTTTTACTTGTTAATTTCTTATTTTTCTCTCTTTTATGTTGATGAACTATTGTTAAATCTTGATTTCTTTGAATGTAATTTTATGTTTCCATGTTTCTTTTTTGTTGATCTTGATTGTTATTGTTGAATTCTTGCTTATGTTAGTTATGGGTTTCGTTAACTCTTACAATTTGTGATGTTTACTTTTCTTGCATACTAGGTGTTTGATAAAATGTTTTCACTAGTTTTTGAGTAGTTTTCTTTACTCTTGGCCTAGGCTAAGGAAATTGGATGACCTTGAGTCATTGGGTCTCAATGAATTGGTGATTTGAGAGCCCTATGTGGTCAATTTGATGTCCATTGACACTAACCTACTATTGAGCTAATTAAAAGCTAGGTTGGGACTTATGGTTGATGTTGATCAAGCCTATTTGACATACTTAAAGCTTAGGAGTAGACATTAAACGTACTTAAAGCTTTTAAAAGTAGACTTAATGGGTTGGTCCCTCATAATTATCAATATTTGGTCTGTAGACAAAGGATGGTGATCTCAATTTTCCATGTCTTAGCTAAGAGTTCTTCCTCTTATTTTATTAGTACTTGTTATTTACTTTCTTACTTTTATATTTTCTTGCCCTTTTATCAATCAAACCCCTTGGTTCTTCATAGCCAATAATTGATCACTTCATTGTAATTCCTTGTGAGATGACCCGAGGTTTAAATACTTCGGTTAATTCTTATTGGGGTTTGTACTTGTGACAACCAATATTTTTGCATGTAAGGATTCTTTGTTGGTTTAGAACTATACTTGCAACGAGATTTCATTTGTGAAATTCTAAACAATACAAAAATCCAAACGTCACGATCCCATCACCACCGCCTTCCGAACCACCTCAATCCCAGCAGAAAACACAAGTAATAGCAATACAAGTACAGCACAAGTATAAACATGTATATCAATAAATTCAAGAAGCAAATAATCATGTTATATAATTAGGCAAACAATTCAAGTCGGCAAAGCAAGCAAATAGATAGAATATGCACAAGATGAATGCCTGTCCTATTTGGCTGTGATATCACATTATCGGTTCAACTGCCAACCCAACATGTCTCCATGGAGATGTCACCTTTCGATCACGAATATAGATATGGGAACCCCCCACGGCTATAGTGTCAGACACATTCTTGTTATCTGAAAGGATGCGAGCGAGATACTCTGCCACAGACCTCACATCTCAACGTAAGCGGGATAAACCAACAGTCCTTACGCCGCCGCCGTGACCTCGACAAGCAGGATTAACCAACCGTCCTTCCAAGTGCATAGCATCTCAACAATCTCAGTATAAAACAGTGTATCAGTGGTTTTCAGAAATTATTTTCAATACTCAGTCCACTCCGAGTCCTAGACTTGTCTCAACATCATTTATTAGAACTTCATAAATTCATCATTTCAATCGTCAGTACAGTATTCCGCCATCTCACTCAACTAATCCATCCTCAGTACTCCAGAAGCCTAAGTCTCCATCTTCTAATTCATGTAGAATTTCACTAAAATAAGTCACTAACTCATCTTTAATAATATTAGAACTTAAACAGCATTTGAAGGAAGTTTAAAAAGTTAGAGAACCTTTGAAAATAAAGAAAAATCATTTTTTGAGCAAAACAGGGTCTATGCGTACGCATACTTAAAATTTTGCCCATCCCGTGTACGCATACAAGAAGTCGCGTATGCATGGGTGCTGAACAGAAAGCATCGTTCGCGTACCAGATCATGTGGTCGCGTACGCATACTCAAGTTTTGCACATTCCGCGTATGCATGCAAGACGCCGCATACGCATAGGTGCCAAATAGAATCGCACACTCCCACATGAGGGACCTGCGTATGCATACCCCTCCAGATTTGCAAAATTTTGTAATGTTGCAGGAACTCAGTTTTAAACAGCAAACTTTAAACATTCATAACTTCCTCTATAAAAATCTATTTTCTCAAACTTTATATCAATTTAAAGCTCTCAAAATAACCTTTAAATAAAACAAAGTTCATCCAATTTCAAGCTTTGAGGCTCAAGTTATGATCCGTCAAAATTCACCAAAAATTTACTTTTATCAAAAGTAACTAGGTTCTCAAACTTCCAAAATTCACAATCAAAACCAATATTATATAACCAAAATAGTTCCAATGGACCTAAATGATATTTATATACCTTCCAATTTATTCCACAACCTATCCACATGCAATTTCACCAATTTCATCCAAAAATTCTTACTTACCTTCCTCAAATTCTCAATTATTACACTCAAAGCATCATTTCACCAATCCCAACATTTATTAATATCAACAAGTTTCATAATTCTCTATCAACACTCAAAATCATCATTTTCACCCTTCATTTCAATAATGAACAACATCACAATTCATCAAATCAACAACATCATCATACATTATCAAATTCAACAATTTCCAACAATCAATTCAATCCTATCCTAAGGTCCGCTAGTCTAAGTGTCCAATAATATTACATATTACATAGAGGAAACCGAAACCATATCTTAGCTGATTCCCAATATGTGTTATACACCAAATTTGTGTCCAAAACAAGCCTCCAATCACCAACAATTAATCCAAAGCTCCAATAATTCACAATCAAGCTAGACATACATAATTTATCATAAATCAATACCTAGGGTTCCTAAATACACAAATTCACAAGGGATAAGAGCAAGCTTAGCTTACCCAACAGTTTTGGGAGCAAAATGTAACACCCTAACTTTTAGAACCTCATGATCGTATTAAAAGTTTGAGCGCTACTTACTTCTATTCCTTTAATTATATACTATGTTTATTTAATATTGAGCCTTCGTGAATACGAACATAAACTCTTATTAGGAAAAAAAAAGGAGACTTTATTTTAAACCACTTAATCACAAAAGTATATATATCCATATAAATTTATATACATAGACTTATTTCAAAGAGCCTCAATAATAAGTCCTGCCCCTCTAAAAACCAAAATAATAAACGACGAGGGGAAAATAAATTCTAACAACTCAACATGTGAAAATAATCTTCTTTGCTCCTGTAACTCCGCACTAAACCTTCGCACCTGTAGCTGAAAGGGGTGGGGATAGGGGGTAAGAACTGGGGAGTTCTTAGTAGGGTCGGGGTAGTTAGTTAAGTTTGTTTGATTATGTTCTCAATAAATAACAACAGTCAACAAAGTACAATCCAACTCAGCAATTACATAACATAGAATCCAATCACAAGCACACACAATCATCAAAAACACAATTACAAACAAATAAGGATAATGCATGTCTAGTCCTATCGAGACCATGAGCTCATGTGTCAGTTGCCTACCCGCTGTCGACATTACCCGGGTACCAGTCCCAGATATGGCTTTCCTGATGCATACTGTGTGCTTATAAGTCTTACAGCTAGGCCGCATACTGTGTGACTTTCAATGTGCTTACATCTGAAAAAAGTTCTCAGTGTGTGGGTGTCCCACTATACATTTGGCGCTAAGGCCCAAACAAGGTTGCATCTGCTCTCCTGTGGCAGATAGTCTTTTAAAGCTTTATCTTTGCCTTCTGCTCTCCTATGACAGATATCCCTTTAGTTAATAAATTCTTTTCTTTTCTGTGCTCTGCTCTCCTGTGGTAGAGATTCCTTTAATTAATACATTCCTTTTTCTTATGTTCTTTGCTCTCCTGTGGCAGAGGTTCTTTAGATTCTTTTAATATTTTCTCTCTACTCTTCTGTAGTAGAGGTTCTTTAATATGTTTCTTTCATTTTCTTTTCTTTCTTCTTCTTTTCTTTCCTATCATTTCATAATAAAATTTATCTTCGCATTATTCCCTCGCATCTCCCTAAGTGTCTTATGGAAAAGAATTATAAAGTACTTTAAATGAGTCTACGTTCTCTAAAGCTTTTAGGATCACTCTGTTTGCTCTTCTCTAACTTATAATAATATTAATAATATCTTTACTAGATAATATTCTCAATAAAATAATAATAACAATAACATAAATAAGAAATTTTAAATAGTAAATAAATAATATATATCTTTTCTTAAAACATA
>NC_029787.2:100309864-100322982 GCF_000816755.2 Arachis ipaensis | reverse complement strand
TTATTTTTAAACTTTTATTAATTACTTTCTAAATCACGAACTTTTTAATATTCTATTTTTAACCTTCATATTTTATAAAATTATATTCAAACTCTCACTTATTTTTATACTTATAAAAATAACCCTGAAATTTTATAAAATACCTGAACACTTATATAATTACAATTTGTACCTCGATTTTTATATACAAATAAAATGTTACCCATTAAAGATAAAGTTTAAATATTAATCTTTCTCTTAAACCCAAAACCGAAACCCTTAGCGTTTCCTTTTCAAAATATTACTTGTATTTTAATCCGTTTTCGAGTTTTTCGGTTACCGATTTTTCTCAATTTTTAATTTAATCTTTCAACCACCAAATCTTATCAATTTCCTCAAAATACCATTTCACAACAGTCCCAAAACTACTAAAACAACCACAGCTGAACTGTACCTCATAGTCAAACCAACAAATCACAAGCAACAATAATAATTCAACATAAACTCATTCAAACTCAAACAATAATCAGCCAAATTAACATTCACTTATCAAATTCACATTTAATTATTATAAAGTTACCAAAACCTTACCTCTATACGAAATTAAAATACTCGAAGCTCTGAAGAAGCTTTCTGGCTGAGCTACCAAAGAAGAAAACGTCAGAAATCGTCTGTGCCTCCTAGAACTCCAATTGGCCGAACTCAAAGGGAAGAGGCGCTACGTCACTGTCAGCTTTCACCGAACAAAAATAATGCCAACGTGTAGAAAAGAAAGATACAAACACCTTAAACGGATTAGATTTTTTATTGGAGTTATGAATCTCAAAAAATCGAACTCAGAAGGAGGTTGGTCATGGTTTCACGTTCTCTCTCTCTTGGTTCTTTCTTTTCTTTTCTAAGTTTCATTCGGGGACAAGAAGAAATGATTAAAGCAAAAATTGATGATGGTGTTTAATGGATAACATAATATGTGTCACGTTTACAAATATATATGTGTGCATATTAAGCCACCTTGGTGGCTTTCTTCCTTTTATTTCTTTAGTTTCATTTCTTCCTTTCTTAGACATTCTGCCAAGGGATACAATGGAAGTTATGATGATGATGATGATGATGATGATGATGATGATGATGATGATGATGATGATGATGATCTTTTACTCTTTTGTTTGATGCAAGTTACTTTTCTTTGTTTAATTTCTGCAAATCCAATCCCCAATTCCCTTTACAATTCCAGCCGTTTACATTTCTTGCACTTTAAGATTCCGCAATTTACTTTTCTTGCATTCTAAGTTTCTGCTATTTAATTTCTTGTTCTTTAAGATTCAGCACTTTAATTCCCTGTTCTCTTTACTTCCATGCAATTTAATTTCTGCAAAGTACAAAACACTCAACCAAATCTTGATTCGCTTGACTAAATTAACCACTAAGCTAAAATTGCTCAATCCTTCAATCCTTGTGGGATCGACCTCACTCCCGTGAGTTTTTATTACTTGATACGACCCGGTACACTTGCCGGTTAGATTTGTGTGTTTTGGGAGAAATTTATTTTTCACCAAAATACTCATCAGTTACACAAAATCCAATAACAACTAAGTGCTAGAGTGTATTTAAACACCCAAAATCACAAAAATCTTTTAAAAACAAACCTAAAAATTTGAAATTCTTCAAATAGCAGAATGTGGAGTGAAATTCGAAATATTACCAACAAAGGTTAGATAGAACTAACGGGCTTGGCGAGAGCTTCGTATAGCCGCATCTTGCAAATCCTAGACATTGTGGGAGCAGCATCTTGGCTCCAAATGTCAATGCTAACAATTTTGAACTCAAGCCACAACTCATCACTTTGGTTCAGAACAATTGCTCTTTTGGTGGAGGACCACTTGAAGACCCACACCAACACTTATCCACTTTCTTGAGGATATGCAACACTGTCAAAACTAATGGAGTGCCTCCTGACAGTTACAAACTGATGCTATTCCCATTTTCTCTCAGGGACAAGGCCACTCGATGGTTGGAATCTTTTCCAAAGGACAGCATCCATAACTGGGATGATTTGGTAACCAAGTTTCTTGCCAAGTTTTACCCACCTCAGAGGATTATAAGGTTGAAGGCTGAGGTACAAACATTTACACAAATGGAGGCTGAACCCATCTATGAGGCATGGGAGAGGTATAAAGCTCTAATCAAAAGGAGAAATGATCTTCAGGGTCCATAATGAACAAATGGTCATAAATGTGTTCAAATCAATGCAACACGTTCCTGAGCAAGAGGATTACGTAAGAGTGGATATGATAGACCATTTGGTGGAAGAAATATTGGAAGAAAATTTTCAAGAGCAAGAAGGAAATCAAGGGGCAACAGAGGAACAAGTGACTGAGATCACTACTGAGCCAGATAAAAGACAAGACAAGAAGGAAGATGTACGAAAACAAGAACTGAAACCTTTACCAACCCATCTCAAATATGCATTCCTTGGCACATCAGAAAGCTTCCCAGTGATCATAAATTCATCCCTGACAAAGAAGGAAGAGGGAGAACTTCTTGATGTACTCAAAGCCCATAAAGATGCTTTGGGATGGACCATTGATGACCTGAAAGGTATCAGCCCTGCGGTATGTATGCATAAAATCCTCTTGGAAGACAATTCCAAACCAGTGGTTCAACCTCAAAGGAGACTAAATCCCACAATGAAGGAAGTTGTCAAAAAGGAAGTAATGAAGTTGTGGAATGCAGGGATAATCTTCCCAATATCTGACAGCCCATGGGTGAGCCCAGTTCAAGTTGTACCAACAAAAGAAGGAATGACGGTCATCACTAATGAGAAGAATGAGTTGATTCCTACTAGAACAGTGACTAGATGGAGGATGTGCATAGACTATAGAAGGTTGAATGATGCGACCAGAAAGGATCACTTCCCTCTCCCGTTCATTGATCAAATGCTGGAAAGGTTGGCCGGCCATGCGTATTATTGCTTTTTGGATGGATATTCTGGGTATAATCAAATCGTGGTGGACCCCAAGGATCAAGAGAAGACTGCCTTTACATGTCCATTTGGAGTCTTTGCATACCGAAGGATGCCCTTTGGGCTTTGCAACGCCCCTGCCACATTTCAAA
Source organism: Arachis ipaensis (assembly GCF_000816755.2). NCBI lineage: Eukaryota > Viridiplantae > Streptophyta > Magnoliopsida > Fabales > Fabaceae > Arachis > Arachis ipaensis. The sequence goes on along the minus strand of NC_029787.2, from coordinate 100,319,889 downwards.
GGTGTATGCTATCCATCTTCTCTGATATGGTCGAAAAGTTTTTACAGGTCTTCATGGATGACTTCTCTGTTTTTGGTGATAATTTCAATGCTTGCCTAAACCATTTAACCCTTGTCTTGAAACGGTGCCAAGAAACTAATTTGGTTTTAAACTGGGAGAAATGCCATTTCATGGTACCCGAAGGGATTGTTCTTGGCCATAAAGTTTTTTTCACTAGGTATGGAGTGCCCAAGGGTCTTGTTAGTGATGGTGGTAGTCACTTTTGCAACAAACAGATGGAGAAACTCCTCCACAAATATGGAGTAATTCACAAAGTAGCCACACCTTACCATCCTCAGACTAACGGCCAAGCTGAACTTGCAAATAGGGAATTAAAGAAGATCCTAGAAAAAACAGTGGGAATCACAAGAAAAGATTGGGCTAGAAAGCTAGAAGATGCATTGTGGGCGTATAGGATAGCTTTTAAAACTCCTATTGGCAAGTCACCTTTTCAGCTACTGTATGGGAAATCCTGCCACCTCCCTGTAGAGCTTGAACACAGAGCTTTTTGGGCCACTAAACTCCTCAACCTTGATCCCCGAGCTGCAGGAGAAAAAAGGTTGTTACAACTAAATGAGTTGGATGAATTTAGAATAGAAGCTTATGAAAATGCTAAGATATACAAGGAGAGAGCTAAGAAGTGGCATGACAAGAAGATCACAAAGAAGGAATTCAAGCCAGGACAGCAAGTGCTCCTATATAATTCAAAGCTTAAAATTTTCCCTGGCAAACTGAAGTCTAAGTGGACTGGCCCATACTTGGTGACAAAGGTTTTTCCCTATGGGATATTGAACTGCTAGATGAGGCAACAAAAAATCAATTCACAACAAATGGTCACAGAGCAAAGCTGTATTTGGGAGGACAATGGGATAAGGAAAAAGAGGTTCAACACCTACAGCCCTCTTAAAAAGAATTGAAAGATGTCAAGCTAGTGACAATAAAAAAGCGCTTGTTGGGAGGCAACCCAACCTGAGGTAGTTTTCTTTTCATAAATTTTTCAATAAGAGTGTTGGATAACTGCTATGTATTGCAAGAAGCTAAGTTTGGTGTTGCACACCAAAAACAATCGAAGGGAGAATGCAAGATGCTAAGTTTGGTGTTCCACCAAAACTTCATTCTAACTTCCTGCACATTGCTAGTTCCAAGCAATCAAATAGATTATTCAAACAACTTAACTGTTTTTGTTTAGTCTCATTTTCATAACGTTTAGCAAGGACACAAAAGTCTGCCCAGAGTTAACCTGTTGAATCAGAAGAAGTAGCAGGAAATTAAGTCTGGGAGTTAACCACCAATTGAAGATACTATGCATCAAGACTCAAAAATGGGCACAGCAGAAAGAAGAACAAAAGAAATGCAAACCAATAGGTTGTATCTATACTTAACTTTTGCTGTTGAGAAATACTTTTGATTGATGTCTTGTTAAAGTGTTCATTTAGTTCAAACAGATTCAAATTTCTTTTAAAATAAGTAGGCTAGTTTATGTGTGTGCTTGTATGTTTACTTTCACTTGACAAGAACCATGTGTTGTCCCCTGCATCTTTAAGTTCAATAAAAGAAAAGTTTGAATGTGAAGCAAGATGATCTCTGTTAGATAGAAGTAAAATAAAAGTAAGTGGTGGTATGCGTGTGATTGTATGATAGCTCACTTTTAGTGAATAAAGAGCCAGGATATCTCCCAATGTCTCAAGAAGAAATGTGAACTAAAATGCCTAAAGTGGATATGTGTAGTGCACTGATAAGAAAAAGAAAAATGCCAAGGGCTTGTGCAACACATGACACTAAGCAAACAAGGAGCAAAAGAAGCTCTAAGAAAAAGAAAAGAAAAACAAAGAAGAGAAAAGTGCCAAAGACATAAGAATAACAAGAGGCCATAGCAATTTTTGATGGATGCAATGAAAAAGTGATAATCCTACCTGATAAGTATGAAAAAATAAATTAACCACTAAGCTAAAATTGCTCAATCCTTCAATCCTTGTGGGATCGACCTCACTCCCGTGAGTTTTTATTACTTGATACGACCCGGTACACTTGCCGGTTAGATTTGTGTGTTTTGGGAGAAATTTATTTTTCACCAAAATACTCATCAGTTACACAAAATCCAATAACAACTAAGTGCTAGAGTGTATTTAAACACCCAAAATCACAAAAATCTTTTAAAAACAAACCTAAAAATTTGAAATTCTTCAAATACAGAATGTGGAGTGAAATTCGAAATATTACCAACAAAGGTTAGATAGAACTAACGGGCTTGGCGAGAGCTTCGTATAGCCGCAAACAGCACGTGAATCAAAGCACCGTATCTCAAAATATAATCAATTGAAGTTGAATGTGAATAGTGTTTTTGAAAACCCTCACCTCTCTACTCACTTCAGCGGCTCCACTTTCATGCAAGTGTTTAATGAGCTGAAATGGGTGTGTTTAAGTATTTATATATGTTGGCTTGGGCCCAACTTGGGCCCGGTCTAACCCGTTAGTATTTTTAGCCCTTTTGGCCTAACTTCGGGCCAAACCTTTAAAATTAGCGCCCAGTTTTTAATTTTAATTATTTTCTTAAGTTTTTCTACCATTTTTATTGTTCTCACACATTACTGGATAGATTTAAGACGGTACTGCCAGCTAATTTATCGGTACACATTTTTACGCAATTTTCTGCAGAAAAGTACATTTTTCAACTCAGAGAAATCTACTGAGTCCAAATATCATATTTATATTTTATAATAAATTTTCTAAATTTTTGGAACCTATTTTGGGTAATTTAATTATTTAATTAAACGATTAATTAGTCGCGGTTCTTACATTCTCCCCACCAAATAAGAAATTTTGTCCCCAAAATTTAGTGATTACCTGAGAATAACTCGGGATAATCCTTCCGCATCTCGGAATCCAATTCCCAAGTATGCTCTTCCACTCCTGCTCTCGTTCAAGCAACTTTGACCAACTGAACTATTTTTCCTCGCAGTTTTTTCACACTAGTGTCATCAATTCGCACCAGTGTTACTTGAAACGTCAAGTTCTCCTTTAGCTTAACCGACTTGGGCTCTAACACATGAGCCGCATCCGACGTGTACTTACGGAGTTGCGACAAGTGGAATACGTCATGCAAATTAGACAAACGCGGTGGCAAAGCTACTTGATATGCCACCGGCCCGAATCGTCTCAAAATCTCAAAAGGCCCTATATACCTCGGATTCAACTTCTTCGTCTTAATCGCCCTTCCAATCCCAGTTGTTGGAGTAACCTTCAAAAATACATGCTCACCCACTTCAAATTCTAAAGGTTTTCTTCTTTGATCAGCATAGCTCTTCTGTCGGCTCTGTGAAGTTAAAATCCTAGCTCAAATCTTCTTAATTGTTTCAGTAGTCTCTGCTACCAAATCAGGCCCCCACACACTTCATTCATCGGCTTCATACCAATACAGTGGAGACTGGCACTTTCATCCATACAAAGCCTCATACGGAACCATCCCAATACTCGCATGAAAGCTATTGTTGTACGCAAACTCCACCAATGGCGTGTAGTGATGGGATATTTTTGTGGAAAAACGAATTTCTCCAAAACACCCAAAACTAACCGGCAAGTGCACCGGGTCGCATCAAGTAATAAAACTCACGGGAGTGAGGTCGATCCCACAGGGATTGATGGATCAAGCAACTTTAGTGAGTGATTAGTTTAGTCAAGCTAACATTGAGTGATTTGAGTGACAATTGAAGCCAACAGAATGTAAACTTGCAGGAATTATAAAGTGTAGAAAGTAAAATGGACAGAAACTTAAAGAGCAAGAAATGTAAATTGCAAGAATCTTAAATTGCAAGAAATGTAAATTACATGAAAGTAAAGGGGACTGGGTGCAGGGAAATTAAATGAAAGCAGTAAATCAAAACTTAGAACAATTGCAAGGAAATTAAAATTGCATGAAAAGTAAATTCAGATCACAGTGGCTCAAATGTAAAATGCAGAGGAACAAAAGTGCTGGAAAGTAAATTGCTTTCTAAAATGAGAATGATGCCTTATATAGGCATTTTTACAAAATGAAAACCAATTACAATTAAAATTAAATTTCTATTCTAACTATCTCTTGTGCCTTTGAGTGGTGTCAATTGGGCTCTTGCTCTTGATGGAATTGGGTTGATAGATGCCTTGGTTGATTGCTCTTGGAGTTGGAGAGAGAACCAATGTGAACCGGGTTGTAAATCTTAAAAGCTTGAGTAAAAGTTTGAGTAAAAGTTTGAGGCAAACTTTTACTCCAACTTTTCACATCAGCTACCCTCTTTTGCTGATACCAATATTGGGGCAAAAGTTAGGGGTCAAACTTTTGCTCCAACGTTGGCCTCCCCTTGCATACTCATGGCGCTACTTTGTCCTCTTGTCAACGTTGCCAATTTTATGCCCACTATAGACTATTATATATGGTTGGAAAGCTCTGAATGTCAGCTTTCTAACCCAATTGGAATCACCTCAATTGGACATCTACAACTCAATTTATGCTCCTTTGAAGAGGACAGGGTCGCTGGCTTTGGTGCCCAACGTTTGAGGTAAAGTTTGCCTCAAACGTGGTCGAAAACGCCAGTTTTGGAGGCTCAAACGTATTGTCCACCCCATACTATTATACTTTTTTGGAAAGCCCTAGATGTCTACTTTCCAATGCCGTTGGAAGCACATCATTTGGAGCTCTACAGCTCGAGTTATACTCCGTCGAAGGTGCAGAGGTCAGTTGGCCTCACTGCAGGTTGCCACCATATTCGTTTATGCATATTGCGGGACAGTTTTCTCCCTCAATTCTAGTGTCCACCATGCAGTGCCATATATGCTTGGAAAGATCTTAATTCCTACTTTCCATTGCTTTTTGAATCACCTCATTTGGAACTCTGTAGCTCAAGTTATTCTTGTTGGAAGTATACCCCTTGTATGCACTCATGGCGCCAACGTTAGCCAAAAAGTTAGAGGCTAACGTTGGCGCAAACTTTTTCTCTCCAGGGTGTGTTTTTCATGCGCCAACGTTAGCCAAAAAGTTAGGGGCTAACGTTGGCGCAAACTTTTGCTCTCCAGGGTGTTGATTTGTGATGCCAAAAGTTAGCCAAAAAGTTTGAGGCTAACTTTTGCTCCAGCTTTTTGCCCAAAAGTTTGCACAAAAGTTTGAGGCTAACTTTTGGTCCAGCTTTTTGCTCCCTGGTTCATTTTCAATTAATCCAAAAGTTTGAGCTAAAGTTTGAGGCAAACTTTTGCTCAAACTTTTTGTCCTCTCTTCCTCCTAGTCATTCCTCCTTGCTTCAACCTTTCTCCAAGCTTTCTTCACCTATCATTAATCAACCAAACACATCAAAGCTATGCTCAAAATCATGAGATATTCATTCTTTCATAACATGTGACAATTATAGCATAAAACCTCATGATATAGCATGAATTCATACATGGTTGATTAAATCAAAGGAAGCTTGAAAATCTACCCAATTGGCTTGCTTATGGCTCAAGAAAGTGCATAAAACCTATTGAAAACAAAGGAAAAAGCATAGAAAAACATGACATGGTGACATGTCATCATGTAGCGGTCCCAACTTCCCGGTTGATCCAAGACACACGCCCTTAGCATATCTTCCAACATTTGAATAGTCCTTTTTTACTGTCCATCTGTTTGTGGTTAATATGCCGTGCTGAGACATAGTCTTGTACCAAAAGGTCTTTGGAAAGCTCCCCAAAACCTTTATATGAATTGGGAATCATGGTCTGACACTATGCTCGATGGCACACCGTGCAATCTTACATTCTCCTTTATGTACAACCTCGTCAATTCCTCTAAAGAGTAGTTCACTCGAAAAGGCAGAAAGTGAGTGGACTTGGTTAAGCAATCCACGATCACCTAAACTGCATCAAATCCCGACCTAGTTCTCAGTAAACCAGTCACAAAGTGAGCGGATTTGTGTTTTTCACTATATATATATATATTCGCAAGCTTTGTGTTTTTCACTACTTTTTCTTGCTTCAAGAATCAATTTTATGATTTTTCAAATTATCAATAACATTTCTCTTTTTTCATTATTCTTTCAAGAGCCAACAATTTTAACATTCATAAACTTAACTATCAAAAATATGCACTGTTCAAGTATTCATTCAGAAAACCAGAAGTACTGTCACCACATCAAAATAATTAAACTAATTTTCAAGATAAATTTTGAAATTATGCATTTCTTATTCTTTTGCAAATAAAAACATTTTTCTTTTAAGAAAGGAGAGGGATTCATGGAATCATTCATAGCTTTAAGACATAGACACTAAACATTAATAAACATGTAATAAAGATAAAAACAAGGCAGAAACTAAACATAAAAACAGATAAATAACAATAAAAGAAAGGAAATTAAAGACATAAAAATAAACGACTCTAATACTAATGCTCATGTAACTCTTAAAATAGGTCTCTAATAACAAAAGTTATCACAGTTAGACTCAACAACCTTTATTTTGAGAGATACTTGCTCCTTCAATCTGTGGGACGTCTAGCTCTTCAAGGGGCAACTTCTGGCGCTTTAGCTCCTGTATTTCACGCCCTTGTTTCTCTTGTTCTTTGAGCAGTTTGCAGAGCATGCTGTTTTGATTCTGCTGCTCTTCTTTGAGTTGATCCATAGCTTCTTACAGCTTGGTGACAGATGCTTCTAAGCGGACCCAGTATTCAAATTGAGGAATTTCTAGGAGGAGCTCATGCGCCCTCCTCTTGATGAGGTTGTCTTGAACTTGAGGTCCATCCATCACCTTTTTGGTGATTGGGCGTTCAACTGGGATATATTCATCCATGCCTATCTGCACCCCCGCATCTTTACATAACAGACTGATCAAGCTTGGGTAAGCCAATTTAGCATCAGTGAATTCCTTGTTTGCAAATATGTAAATTTCACCAAGGATCAGCTGATGAATCTCTACTTCTTTCCCCAGCATAATACAGTGAATCATCACTGCTCTCTTGACAGTGACTTCAGAACGGTTGCTGGTTGGGAGTATAGAACGCCCAATAAAATCCAGCCAACCTCTAGCAACTGGTTTGAGATCTCCTCTCTTTAGCTAGTTTGGGACACCTTTTGTATTGGTAATCCACTTGGTTCTAGGGAGGCATATGTCCTCTAGAAATTGTTTAGCCTTTTATCTTTGGCCATTCTCCTATTAAAGGATTCTGGATCATCTTGTAGTTGAGGAAGCTTGAGAACTTCTCTCACCTTCTCAAAGTGGAAGTAAATAATCTTTCCTCTGACCATGGTCTGAAAGGAGTGGAAAGCAGTTCCTTCTAATCTTTACTTATCCGTCATCCACAGATTTGCATAGAATTCCTGGATCATGTTTCTTCCAACATGTATCTCAGGATTAACCAGGACTTCTTAGCCCCTGTTTCGAATCTGCTCTTGGATCCCCGGGTATTCATCTTCTTTCAGATTGAACCAAACTTCCGGGATCACTGATCTTCTGCACAGAATTTTGAAGTAATGGTATGCATCTTCTTTGGTGCAGAAATTCTCATGCATCCAAAGTGGCTTTGGATTGCTTTCTTTCTTGCCTCTTGAGGTGGTTTGTCTTCCTTTGGGAGCCATGAGATTCGTTTGTTTTAGCCTAGCGATCACGGAAATCACACCAAACTTAGAGATTTGCTTGTCCTCAAGCAAAAATAAAAAGAAAGAAGATGAATAGATGGAGAGAAGTGATAAACCATTATTTTATGATTTATATTGTGTTTAATTGAGTGGTTTTATCAAGTCTTTACCTACTTATTCATATAGATTGCATGAATTTTATAACTCCTTCCTAGTATTGTTTATGGTTGAAAACTTGCTTCCTAGAAACCTTTAATTAGTACATTTTAACTCTCCTTTATCCCATTCGATGCCGTAATTTGTGTGTTAAGTGTTTCAGGCTTCATAGGGCAGGAATGGCTCAGAGAATGGAGAGGAAGCTTGCAAAATTGGAAGGAACACAAGAAACCAAGGAGATGACCAGCGAACACTGACGCGATCGCATGGCTCACGCGAGTGCGCGAAATGAAGAAATCACAACGACGCGAATGCGTGCTTGACGCGAACGCATGGATAGAAGTCCGCACGAATGACGCGAATGCATGAACGACATGCTCGTGTGGCAAGAAAAATCGCTGAATGACACGAACGCATGACCTGCGCGATCTGCAGAAATAACAGAATATGCTGGGGGCGATTTGGGGCCGCATTTTGACCCAGTTTTTGGCCCAGAAACACAGACTAAAGCTAGGGAACATGCAGAGACTCAAGACGCATCCACACATATTCATATACATCGATATTAGGATTACTTTTAGTTTTAGATCTGAATCTAGATTAGCTTTACACTGATAGTTTATGCTTTTGCTTAGATTTTGGATGCTGAAGAGTCATTACCTCGGTGAAGACATCACTTTAGTTTGTTTCCCTATTCCTTTACTCTTATTAGTTACTCATCGACCCTATTCAATTAAGTATGTTGCATTTTGAATTTATTAATATATAGAGTTACTTTTATTTTTAATTAATTATAAATTCTCTATTTTATTTTATTTAATTTATTATGTCTTCTTATATTTTTATGAGTATTATATCCATGTCAATGGAGTAGATTTTCTACTTGACATGGGGTTGATTAAGAGGAGACACTTGAGTTGGAATGCTCAAGTGCTTAGTTAAATTGGACGTTGTTGGCTAATTCTGTACCTACTAATGCTAGACCTTCCCAAGGGAGAGGACTAAGATTTGAGGGTAAGAGTTAGCTCAATCACTTAACTTTCCTTTATTTACACTACACTTGAGAAGATTCCAACAAGGATAGAACTTCCAATTAATCATTCCCCTAGTCAAGGCTTTTTATTTAGAATATCAATAATTGTTCTTAGTTCATTTTTATTGTTTTAATTTACAAATAATTTTACTCATTATCAAAATTCAACTTTTCTGGAAAACTTCTTGTTAATAAAATAGTACGCTTTCCTGCAACTCGTTAGGAGACGACCTGGGACTCATACTCCCAGTATTTTTAATTCTAAAATTTATGACAACCCTTTTTAAATTGGTGAGGCAGACTTTAGCTGGTTAAGGGCTATACTTGCAATGCATCTCTCTTATTAAGATTCTCTTAATTGGTCTAACTTTTGCCACGCACCAATTTTTGGCGCCGTTGCCGGGGAGTTACAATAGCGTGCTAGATTATTAATTAGTGTACATATTTTATTTTTATTTGCATATTTTATTTTTATTTTGTTACCATGAGCTATATGTCTTTCTCATTGAACGACGCATTCACTGCCTGATCCGAGCTTAGCCGCTTTTGATCCTGAAATTGAAAGAACTCTTTCACGTATTAGGCGAGCTCGACGTCGGTTAGCCTCTGAGGGTGGTAAAGTGATTGTTATCGATTCACCAGTCTCATCTGAAGGCGAATCTGAACCACCATCTGAGAGCGAGACAAGCTCCTTTACTACTGATCCAGTTGATTCACGTGCAGGTAACATGGTAGAACCTAGGAGAATTACTCTCTAGGAAGCTGGAGTACCAGATTTCACACTGCAACCTTATCAAGTACATCATCCAAATCTGGCTGCAGATTTTGAATTGAAAACTGCACTAATCAACTTGATGCCCAAGTTTCATGGCTTACCTGCTCAAGAGCCTATTAAGCACCTTAGGGATTTTCAGACAGCCTGTTCTACTGTCAGGCGTAATGGTGCAGATGAAACTTCTATTCTGTTAACTGCCTTCCCGTTTTCTCTTGAGGGAAAGGCAAGGGAGTAGTACTACTCCAAACCTGAAGTGATTGTTACCAACTAGGATACACTTAGGAGAGAATTTTTGGAAAAATACTTCCCAGCTGAAGTCACAGATAGACTGAGAAAAGAGATCTCCTGCATTGTTCAGGGTGACTCGGAGACTCTCTATGAATACTGGGAGCGTTTTTCGAACCTTCTAGATTACATGCCCCCATCACATGATTGACAGACTAGTGCTGAT
>NC_029787.2:100308576-100309795 GCF_000816755.2 Arachis ipaensis | reverse complement strand
TCGCTTGACTAAATTAACCACTAAGCTAAAATTGCTCAATCCTTCAATTCCTGTGGGATCGACCTCACTCCCGTGAGTTTTTATTACTTTATGCGACCCGGTACACTTGCCGGTTAGATTTGTGTGTTTTGGGAGAAATTCACTTTTCCACCAAAATACTCATCAAGTTTTTGGCGCCGTTGCCGGGGATTGATTAGATTGACAATGATTAAGTGAGGTGGTAATCTAGATCAAGCACTTTTTCTTTAATTTTGATTAACCCACCAACTGTTTGATTTTTTGCTTAAACTAACTAACACTTCAATCTAGCAGTAGATTGAAGTGTCACTGGTTTTGTGCATTTCTCATGCTCTGCTTGTATGTCAGGTACAAGATGAACCACACCCAATTTTCATGAACAAGACGAAAGAACTCTCAGGAGGTTAAGAAGAGCTGAAAGAGGGAAAAACATTGTTGGAGAAGAGGAATCAGATGAAGAATTCCAAGAGATGGAGGAACATTCAACCAATCCACCAGGTGGAGCAGACAACAACAATGACAACCCACCCCAGAGGAGAGTTTTGGCTTCCTATACCTTTGCAAATCCTAGACATTGTGGGAGCAGCATCTTGGTCCAAATGTCAATGCTAACAATTTTGAACTCAAGCCACAACTCATCACTTTGGTTCAAAACAATTGCTCTTTTGGTGGAGGACCACTTGAAGACCCACACCAACATTTGTCCACTTTCTTGAGGATATGTAACACTGTCAAAACTAATGGAGTGCCTCCTGACAGTTACAAACTGATGCTATTCCCATTTTCTCTCAGGGACAAGGCCACTCAATGGTTGGAATCTTTTCCAAGGGACAGCATCAACAACTGGGATGATTTGGTAACCAAGTTTCTTTCCAAGTTTTACCCACCTCAGAGGATTATAAGGTTGAAGGTTGAGGTACAAACATTTACACAAATGGAGGCTGAACCCATCTATGAGGCATGGGAGAGGTACAAGGCTCTAATCAGGAAATGTCCCCCTGCCATGTTTAATGAGTGGGAGAAGCTGCAGAACTTCTATAAAGGCTTAACACTGAAATCCCAGGAAGCTTTAGATCATTCAGCTGGAGGTTCCTTGCAACTCATGAAAACTGCAGAGGATGCTCAAGAACTCATTGATATGGTGGCCAACAACCAATATTTCTTTGCTCATCAAAGAGGCCGCCAACCATCACAAAGGAGA
>NC_029787.2:100307039-100307354 GCF_000816755.2 Arachis ipaensis | reverse complement strand
AAGAAGGGGAATTAACTCTCAGGATGCATGACCAGAGTGTCACTCTGAAGGTATTACCAGAGGCACAATTTAGCAAGGAGAGGAAAGACTATATGAAAAATGACCAGGAAGGTCACAGCAACATCCCAATGCTAAGGATTGTGCAGACTGATGAAAAAGCCTAAGAGGATATTAGAGTATTAGCCACTGAAAAGAGAGGTCCCCAAGAAAAGCCTACGGCCAGAAAAGAAAGAGCAACAAAAGGAAAGATGAAACGCAGAAACAAAGCAAAAAGGGGTTGGAAGAACAGAAAGATTCCAACAGAGGGGCTTTCCA
>NC_029787.2:100306459-100306898 GCF_000816755.2 Arachis ipaensis | reverse complement strand
AGTAACCCAGGGACAGCAGCAAATAGGAAAGAGCATCACACCTCCACTGCCTTATCCCCAGAGGTTCAACAAAGAGGTTAAGACCAGCATTTTCACAAGTTCCTTGAGATTTTTAAGAAGCTGGAAATCAATATTCCCTTGGCTGAAGCACTTGAGCAAATGCCTCTGTATGCCAAATTCTTGAAAGAGCTTGTCAACAAGAAAAGAAGCTGGGATGAGAAAGAAACCATAGTGATTACTGAGGAATGCAAGGCCTTGATTCAAAAGGGGCTTCCTCCCAAGCTTGAGGACCCAGGGAGCTTCCTGTTGCCTTGCACCATTGGAGAATTGACCATCACTAAAGCAATGTACGATCTCAGAGCAAGTATTAACTTAATACCATCCTCCCTGGTGAAAAAGCTGCATATAGAGGAGGTCAAACCAGTACAAATGTCTCTAG
>NC_029787.2:100304453-100305023 GCF_000816755.2 Arachis ipaensis | reverse complement strand
TCAACATTTCTCTTGCTTTAAACTCCAACCATTTAAACTTGTCTTCATCATTTCTTGTCATAGCAAGTTCGGCCTAAATTTTTTCTTGCTCCAACCACACATCAAACTCTCCAACATTCTTCACACTCCTTCTAACCTCACAAGACTCAACCAACCAAGTGATCATGGCCTCCTCCTCAAGAACCAAACGAAGAAAAGGGAAAGATCCCATGGTGGAGGAAGACACACATGAATATGACCAACGGAGATTCAAGTCTTGGTTCAATCAAATGCAAATTGAATGGATGAACGAGAAAAGAATCTATCCTGAAATTCCACTCTTGTTGCCGGATGATGGATGTCAAGAAATGAAGGACAAAATTCGAAAGAGGAGGTGGGAGGAACTTGCATCACCAGCCACCCGAATCAATGCCAATATCATAAGAGAGTTCTATGCCAATGTCTCAAGGCTTGACATGCGTGAGCCCCCAACGTACAAGAGCTATGTGTGGGGGGTGGAAGTAGACTTTAGCCCGGATGCAATCAAGAAAGTCTTGAGACTAAAGTCAGTTCGCTTTAGTGAACCGGGAT
>NC_029787.2:100302684-100302847 GCF_000816755.2 Arachis ipaensis | reverse complement strand
AGTAATAGCCAAGGATAAAGGAATAATGAGAGGTCATAGCAGTATGTTACTTGAAGCTTGAAGGAGACTTTCTAGGCCTAGAAGTCAATAAGAAGTGAGTATTTACATATCCACACAAAATCCCATGAACTATCAATAATACTCTGCTAGCATGAACATCCTC
>NC_029787.2:100279643-100279806 GCF_000816755.2 Arachis ipaensis | reverse complement strand
ATTGTTGTCCTTTTTCCTCTATTCTTCCTCCTTCCCTTGCCAAACTCAGACTGCTTGCTCATCCTCAAGCAACAATTAGAATAATGGCTAGGGACTAAGATGGATCATGAATGTCTTACACAATGAAAAGTTAGTAGTACATGTGTTCTAAGCAAGCAAAATT